>NC_088381.1:58242045-58545075 GCF_037993035.2 Macaca fascicularis
AAAATTTACCCTATTCTTGGCCAGGCACAGTGGCTCATGCCTGTAATCCTAGCACTTTGGGAGGCTGAGTTGGACAGATCACTTGAGGTCAGGAGTTCGAGAACAGCCTGGCCAACATGGTGAAATCCCATTTCTACTAAAAATACAAAAATTAGCTGGGTGAGGTGGCACACAGCTACAGTTCCAGCTACTCTGGAGGCTGAGGCAGGAGAATCACTTCAACCCAGGAGGTGGAGGTTGCAGTGAGCTGAGTTTGTGCTACCACACTCCAGCCTGGGCGACAGAGTGAGACTCTGTCTCAAAAAAAAAAAAAAAAAAAATTTATTTTAATCGTTTTTTAAACAGCTGCATAATACTCCATCATATAGATGCAACATTATTTAATTAGCCCTACTACTAGGCCCTTAGGCTAGTTTGTTGTTGTTTTACTATTAAAAATAGGGCTACAATGTATAACCTGGTGCTATTCTTTTCACACATTACAGCTGTAAGATAAATTCCTGGAACTGCTGAGTCAAACATTGTGTATGTTTTCTTAAATCTTGTCAAACTGCCCTCACAGGTTGTACCAATGTAAGCTTTCATCAGTGATGTATGCAAAGGTTTATTCTCCACCCCTACTGGCCTCCCCTGCAGCAGAGGTTGTATCAAACTTTTGGATTTTTGCCAGCCTGACAGGTATTTCATCATAGTATTAATTTGTATTTCTTCATTTATGTGCAAAGTCGAGCATCTTTTCAAATGTTTGGTAAACCACTTGGGTCTCCTTTTCCACTGCATGTATGTTATTTTTGTAAGAAACGCTCATTCGTGTATTCATTCCTTGACAGTGGACTACACGTGGACTTTATGTTAGACACTATAGGAGTTACTATAGGGTAGAAGGAACTTGAGAGACATAACCCTTGCCCTCTCAGAACATGCAATCTGATGGAAGAGAGTAATTTTGAGCTAGCTATTGAACATTTATGGAACACTTACATAAGTTATCTATTTGTGCAACTATATATATAACTTATACCTGGAAAAATGCTTGACTATATACTGAAATTAACAGAAATAATTTTTGAGTAGAAGTAATTTTTTCTTTCCTTTGTGTTTTTCTGTGTTTTTCAAGCTTTTGTAATGTACATACATTATGTTTGATGTTAGGTAATTTCTTTTCGTTCGTTGTTTAAGTTTTTCAAGGTTGGTTGGTTGGTTGATTTTTTTTACAGGGAACATGTATGACTTTTTGCAATGAGAAAAAAGGAAATAAATAATAATAAGACATCATATATACACCGTTTACCTATGTTTTAGACATAAATAAAACACAGGAAAGAAGAGATCTTTCTCTAGAGTGATGGTGAGTTTGAAGAGGAAGATGTAGAAATCCACTTTCAGAGCTGGAATTTGCTGTCATAAATTCCAGCACAGGCCTTCACTCACCAGAAAAACTGAGGACCTGGCTCTCCTCAGCTCGGCAGCCTCTTCTGTGTCCAAGACAGGAATCCAACAGCTCTGAGGGCTGGAAATCTGGCCTCCGGACCCAGGCCTGGGAATTTCCCTTTTCAGGCCCAGTGTCTAAGGGCGACCCCTGTTGGTGGAACTTAAATATGCTCATTATTGGTGAGTTGTTTCTCCAAGATGCCCAATTCAGTTTTAATTTTTTGTGGGTCTGCTGGAAACCTTGAGGCCCACAGCCCACTCACACACTACCCTAACTACATCCTGCTTCCCTTTTCTCCTTGTCCCCCACGCATTTACTCCAGATTTTCCTGGACAACTGGGTCTGGAGACTTGGCCTATGGAGCCACAGGTGTGGCCAACCTTTTAAACTGTAATAAGGCAGGCTACTGTAGGGGCAGGTGCTGGCTTTGCTGATCAGCAGGTGGAGTGTGAAGGTCCTTGTTTTAGGGAACAGATGTGGCATCCTGTCAGCAGACTGAGGATGCCAGACTTGGGCAGCTTGAGGCAACAGTGAACAGGCAGGCCATTCTACTGCACAAGGATGTAGCTGAGGGGACTGTATCCCACCTGAGGAAGGTGGGCTGGAGGCAAATGCAAAGAATGGAGGAAGGGCAGGCTTTCTGGGTGGGAGGTCACACCATTGATGGGCATTTCCCTTCTCTCTGGAGACTCTCTGCTGGGAGATTTCGGCAAGAACCAGAAAACCAACACAACCTTTCCTGACCAGCTCTTTCGTGTCTCTGCATTTATAAGAGCAAGACCTTGGATTGGGGAAGTGTGGGTAGTAAATCCGCCAGTGTCATGTTGCTATATTTATCCATAAAGAATTACCCGGCTCGCCCCGTTCATCACTGAATGCTGAATGGTAGTGCTGAATAGAGAAATGGCTGGAGAATCTGGTTTTAGACATGCGGAGCCTGTTTGTAATTCATCAGCATTGCTCTTTTCTCCTGGGTATCGGTCTGTGATAAAGAAAACTGGATACAAGAGGAATGTGCTGGGCATTTCAGTGCTTTGAGAAAACATGACAAAGCACTTCTCAGGGCCCATCCCTAGACAGGACCCTGCCTTTACCACTTCATCTCCCAGATGCCTGTGGAGCCAGCCCCTCACCAGAGAGCTGTCTGGCTCCACTCAGGCCTCAAATCTACTGTCTGTTGATGGAAAATCCTGCATGTCATGCCAAATAAGGCTGATTCAAGGCCGACCTTTCTCCATTTGGGCCAAATGCCCAGCCCCCCCAAACCCCTAACACACAACTGTTTGTGTGTCTGGTTTCCGGGGGCTCCTTAAGGAAGAAAAAAATAAACAGGAATCATGGTGAGGACTGGGGAGGGGCCCTGAGGGCAGGGAGGGGGCTCCAGTTTATTCGGCTGGAAAGAAAAGGCTGGGGAGGAGGGCTTGCCTTTGGATCCAGTTCATTACTTCCCAATAAATCAAAGAAGGGCTGAGAATCCTGACTGCCATCCCCAGTAAGGATCAAGTTCAGCTTTCTGGAAAAGGCCTAGAGGTGGATTGCAGGACTTCCCGGTTTAACCAGGTGACAAACGCTTCTGCTTTAGCCCAGGGGACATGATTACAGACTTCCACAGCTTTTGCCGACCACAGCCTGGCCTTAAAGTCCAGACCTAGATTCCCGAAGCTAGTGTGTACCGCACAGAATGGAGACCTTGCCTGAGGAGGTGGTTCTCAGAAAACACTGCCAGGAAGGAAGAAAGAAATGTATATTCTAGGAGGCCTCTGCTAACCAGGAAAGGGGGCTGAGTCACACTCTAAAAAGTGGAAGGGGCAGAGAGCAGGTATCAACGCCCTCATTTTACAGATTTCCTCACCTCCCTGCAAAAAAACCGCCCTGAGACTCAGACAGGGGAAGTAGCTGGCCCTGGTCACACAGTAGGTTAGCGGTAGAGTTGAGAGGAGTCTCCATATGCCCTCGGGATGTGTTGTGATGGACTTTTCCTACTGATACTGTTTCCTCTGGCAGGGGAATGTCTAGACCAGTCGCACCTTCTTGCTTTGACCCTTCAGAACTTTGGCCTGTCCAATTAAAGAGGCACAGAGCCCTCCTACCCACAGGAAATGTTTCTAACTTACCGAGCACCTATTATGTGCCTAGAACTTGGACTTTACTGATCCCATTTAAGTCTCACCATTCTAGTGAGGAAGCATCACAGAACCCGTTTTCCCGATGAGGAAACTGAGGCCGGGAAGGGTCTGAATCCAATTTCAAACCAAGGTGGCTTTCATTGAACACCCACGCATTTTCCTCTCAGATGAACTGCTAGGCCAATACCAAAATCTCTCAGGCCACTCTTTTGCTGCTGAGTTAAAAGAGATCCTGAGACTTAGCCTGGGACCCCGACTCGCGGAGATTCTGTGGCAGGCGAAGACCTTTTCTCCTGTGGTCCACTGCCTCTTCGCCTCGGAGGACGCCGCGGGGCGCGAGCGGGGTACGGGAGACCCTGGCTCCTTGGAGGCCCGGGGACTTGCTCTCCGCGGTCCGCCGAGGCCGCTCCACGGAGTCCTGTCCTCCAGCGCCCTCACCTGGCTGCTGCGGGCGGGACTCCGCGCACCCGGGCTCCGCGGGCTCGGGTCTGCGTCTCCCAGAGCCGCCGCCAGAGCCCGCCCCGGTCCGACCCGGGCGCAGGGCCCCCGCCCCACTTGGGCAAGGCGGGGGCGCGTGGAGGGAAGCTTCACTGGGGGGCGAGGGAGGGAGCTTCGGTGCCGCGCGGGCGTCAGGGGCTCCGCGGGGGAGGAGTCAGTAAAAGTGGCTATAAAAGCGGCAGCTCCGGCTGACTACCGGAGAGCTGGCGCGCAAGCAGAGCCCAGCGCGGTGCAAACGGACCGAGCCTGGCGAGCGCAAGCGGCGCGAGGAGCCAGCGGAGCTGAGTGCGGCCAGGGTCTGAACCCCGATTTCCCAGACGAGCTACCACTTCGCTTGCCCACGCCCCGGGTGCTCGCGGCGCCTGGCGATCAGCGACCAGACGCCCGGGGCCGCTGCGCTCCTGGCCCGCGAGGCTTGACACTGTCTCGGCCACCGACCCAGAGGTAAGAGGGCCTGGCTGGGGGCGTCAGGGATGAGCTGACGGCCCATGCCATGGTAGGAAGGTAAAAAGCGGGGGCTCGGGCCTCCACCCGGCATAGGGTAAGCGTTGCCCGCCTCAGTTTCTGTTTGTCTGTCCACCCTGTGCTGTGCTCTGACTGTCTGTTTGTCCATGCGTCTGTTGATGGGCACACGCCTCTGGCACTGACCTCTGTGGGATTTCTCTGAGATCTTGTGATGCTTTACAAGCTGCAGGTGCCGGGGGGCGCTGGAGTCCCCAGAAGGCATCCAGAGGGGGCAGACTCCTGCTTTCCGTAGATTTTTCCTCCTCTGAATGGCACCTGGGGCTTGAGCCCGGGAGAGTGTCTCGCCGAGGAGGGAGTACCACAAGGGTCGGGTCTCGGTGTCCTGCCGACTCGGAGCCAGCTCAGGCCGAGCGCTAGCGGGCGTGCGCCTAGCAACAGGTCTGCGCCCTGCTGCTCCTGCCTCAGCACGCTCTTCCTCCCGGTTTTCCTCGCCTCCCAATGCCTCCGGGACAGCGCTAGGCACCCAGCGACGCGCTGGCGCGGGGCCGAGCTGAGGCAATTGCAATGTTAGATGAACCCGGGGTCCTCTGCTGATGTTTAGACTGAGATTCCATACGTGGCATCACTGGAAGAAGGTTTGGTGGTCCCTGGCAAAGGACGTCGGCTGCAAGAAAGGTCGCGTTAGGTTGGGAGGAAAGGCAGAGTCCTGGCTGAGCGCTAGCCAGGTCTCCCGCTCGCCGGGAACGAGGGCCAGTGACATTCTGGAATGGACCCCGCGGGATGCGTGTGCTCATGAGAGAGGAGCGCGATGCGCCCTGGGTCCTCAGCCGCAGACACTCTCCGCGACAGCCGCTGTTCCTCAAGTGTCGGACGCTACGGCAGTCCCAAGGATCTCCGCCAGCTGCCGGGTTTGAGGTCCTGAGTCCTTCTCCAAGCAGCCAACGCTACCCACAGGTGAGAGCTCCCTTTAAAAACTACCTTTTGATGTGTGAGCCAGTGCCTGGCTGCAGCCCCATCCCGGGGACGGTGAGCCGGGGAGCGCGTCTCTCCATCCCTGCGGTCTGGAAAATGATCCAGGGCGCGCCCGAGGGCGGTGAGCCGGCGGCTCTGCGTGCCCAGGCGCGACGCCACCATGGACAGCTCCCAGCCACTTCCTCCAGTCGGGGTCTGTGGCCCTGGGTCTCTGGGGAAGTCGTGCACTTTCTTCCCAGACACAAGGCGTTGGGGCGCTGGGACAGAGGAAACGGACTGATAGTCCGAGGGGGCCCTCGACTATTACCACTCAGGAGGCAGCCCAGTCCTCAGGAGTCTCTGGTTTCTGACCACGTCCTAGCTGAGTCGGCAGGTGGCTTTCTACAGGACCTCCCGGGGGCACTCTGTGGTTCTCTGGCTTTTCTATGACACCACGGAGACCCCTCAGAGCTGTTAGGGAAGTGCGACCCCTGAGAATCCGACCCAGGCAGTGAGATAATGCCAGATACAATTATGCCAGACATAATTAGGGATCCGGCTCAAACTGTTTTCTGTGTAGGGCACAGGTTCATGTGTTCCATCAAATTAAATTATTTATTTAGTAAATATGGTATTGGGAGGATATATTAGTTTCGTGATTAATGATAGAATGGAGAAGAAATCAAATAGAACAAGTTTATAGAGAATGCAACCGGATGTATTTGCAAAAGCAAGTATGCTTTTCTGATCCTAACAGTTTTGTTCAAAGCCCATGACATTCTTAAAGCAATTTCCAAAGGCTCCTCTTTAGCCCAGTAGATGACTTTTCAAGTTGGTTACTTGAAACAGGGTGGAAAAACCTGTAGGGTTTAATCTGTGCATCAAATTAAAGGTCTCCCTCCTCTGGTAAGAAATGACACTGGATGGGGCTCTTTTTGTCATTTCCACCCATACAGAAGTGTGTATTTCCTTTATTTCAAAATTACAAGAAACCCAGGTCTGCTTTTTTGGTGACTGACAAAGGCCCATGGAGAGTAAAAACAATTAAACACTTCTTATAAAAAAATTTTGAGACAGCATCTGTGACTTTTGGAAAATTGCTCAAATGTTTTGTGCCTGTTTGCTGATCTGTAAACTGGGAATAATGCAATCCCATCTTGTAAGGTTGCTATGAGAATTACAGTAATTGGTACAACGTAAAGCATTTAATCCAGTGCTGAGCACAGAGAAATCTTTTAAAATGGTAGCAATTACAGGTATATTTTAAAGACAGTTGTGCATTTCTTTTGAATTATGTTCACCAACCCTTTGTCCTCTCTCTTAACCTAGTAACTGTTTGATAGGGGCTCCATCTTCACTTTATTTTGCATCCAAGAACTTGTTGATGGAATTGATGAAAATTCTGGAATTGATCACAATGCAAAAAAAATTCTTATTTAAAGACAAATGGAAGAATTTTTATGTGATAAAAATCAGTCAACTGTTTTCCCCTACCTATACTACTTGGAGGAAAGATAAAAGTAAGTCATTTTCAAAATATTATCACAGCCCTCTGGTTCAGATGATCAGTTCTTCCTGATTGTTCTCTCACGAGAATGCAAAGTCTTCTAAGAGGCTTTGTTGTCTTTCTGGGAGTGAAGTACTCTTGGGTATTGATGGGGAGTGGCCTCCAAGGCCTGGTTTCTAGATCACTCCCGGATGAAAGCTTTATGGAGTGGAACTTTGTCCAGGGGTTCACTGAGTGGTCATTGCCAAGCAGGAAGCACCTTACTTCATGCTTGAGCCTTGCTTAGGTGTGAGATTCTGACCAAGACACTTGCTCTGCCCAGAGCAGTGGGCACTTACTTGATCCCGGCTGGACTGGAGGGTCTCCTCCAGCTCTGCATTTCAGGGTTCTGTCTGGTAGACATCACTAATACATGACACACCACAGAAGTTTGGAGAATGCAATTGTATAGTACCCAATCTTCCAGTTAGAGTTTTTTTTTCACAAAAGTGTGTGTGTGCGCGCATGTGAGTGTTTTTATCCCTGTCAGTTTTACATTCTGGTGCTCTTAGATTTTTATTCTTCTCCTCCTTCTGCTCTTAATAGTGCAGAAGGAATCATAGCTTCTTCCATCTAAAAGGATTGGAGTCGAAGAATACATGCTACGGATGCTCAGAGTCTTTCTATGAGATTACTGATGACATGAATGGAGCAGGAGGATATGGGGCCTTGGATGACCTTGAATTCCTGACTGTCTTCTGTGGACTCCTATGCAGATTCCAGTTTCCAGCATACATTTGGCTTTCTGGTAAGAAAACTATTGAACTTCAGGACACTCTTGGAGTGAAGGGCCAAGGAGGGGAGGAACTGTCATGAGAAGTGGTAGAAACGAGCTCTTCATCAGTCCTGTGGCATTCTGCCTGTTGCAGCAGTACCTGAATCCTCAGGACAGACAGATCAAATGGCAAGAGTGGCATTCAGTGGGGAAGGCCAGCAGGATGGAAGGGGTGAATTCAATTATTCTCATCAGCCTCCTTTGAAGCCTGCTGCTTAAGTGACCTCTTTTTATCACCTGCTGTGGTATTGGCAGAACATCACAATTTGATGGATTAAATGCAATTTGCATTTGCAGTTATAGTTCAAAAGAGAAATGCAAACATGTAGGTTGGGTTCCTAAATGGGGACAAAGTTAAGTTTGTGAGCTACATCCACAAGACTGCATATCTTTTCGAAGTATGCATAGACTTTTCAAAGTCTGGACTACACATCTCTTTCTACATGATGGCACATACCCAGATGTTTGATCTTATCAGGGTAAAGCATCAGCTATCTCTCACTGCTTGGTTTTTGGCCCTTATCTGGAGGCAGTTTCAGCTTCCTTTGGACAGTGAATAGGAAAGGATCACATTGTTACTCTCTTGTATCTGGTTGGGTTGGCAGGAGGCTGGAAGTGGCAGTGGGTACCAGGGGAGACTTCTCAGTGGTGGATTCCTTTATACCATTTTGTAAGCTATTCAACTGGGCCTGACCCCCTTTCCTTAAAGTCTGGCAGGTGGAAACATTGCTAATTTGAGTAGGATGGTGACTATCATGGTGACTTTTATTAGAACTGTACCTCTTTGCTTTAGCCACTCTCTTCGGGGGCCATCTTATCATCTCTGGCAGGCCCTCTAGTTCTTCTTTTTCTTCTGTGTGCCCTGGCACTAGGCTTTGTTCAACCTTGGTTCTTCAGAAGGGAGGCTGTTTGCAGAGAAATGTCATCAAATATACATTTGCTGTCTGCTTAGTTCCCTTGGTGTCAGGAAACACACAAGCCCACCCAGAGGGAGAGGAGCTACTACTCCTCTCTGCCCCTGTTATTTTTTAGGGCCTGTGCCTAGGCTCAGCTTGACTCCAGGAATCTGAATCCACCCTTCCCTCCCCACCCCTGCAGGTGAGTGAGCCCTGGGGAGCACAAGCAGGCAGGCCTTCCTTGCACAGGCACCCGCTCAGAGCAAGGAGCTGGAGAGCCTAGCTCCTTGCACTAGAATGTCTTTGAATCTTCTGGAAAGGCAGTCGTATCATGGGTTTAGATGCAACTTCAGTTTAAAGTGCTTTGCCCAGACTTTGAAAACCTTTGAAGACCAGGTCTTTGAAAGCCCTGTGAATTTCTTTCTCTCCTGTCAGTAGCAGAGCCGTACCATTAGACATTTTCTGTTACGGAGAAAGCACATCTAGATAGTTGTTCTGGCATGGAAGGTGTCCATGCCAGATTGCTGTCTCACCTGTTTTTAGACATCGCACAGAGGGGAGAGGGCCACAGGCTTCCCCAGGAGCCTGCTGCACTCTTTGGCCCTCTCTGAGGTGAGGAGTTCATGCTGTTCTCCAGAGTCTTTGTGGCTGTAAGGTATGCACCCAGCCCTTGGGACAAGGAAAGTACAGTGGCCTGGAGGACAGGCACCCTTTTCTGTGGCTCTGCCAGTCAGGAAAGATGGGAACCATTGGAGTGTTCCTTGGGGACTGCTTTATGGGTGCCAGTCACTGTGACTGTACTCCTTGCCTGGACTATCAACCAGGACCTGGGCAGGTTCCTCGACTTCTCTAGTGGGGTTAGGTTAGACCAGTGCTTCTTAGACTTAAAATATGCCAGCAAATCATAGCAGCACATGTTAAAGTGAGAGTTATGATTTGGCAGATCTGAGATAGGACCTGAGAGTCCACATTTCCAACATGCCCCCAGGTGATGCTGCTGGTTCACAGAGCTGCCTTCAAGCCGTGGGGGCCTATGTCATTATGACATTGATGACTTTCTGTGATTCTGATTCCAATTCTTTTTGGTGTAATTTAAGTCAGTTCCTGTTGTCCAAGTTGAGGAAGCCCAGCTGGTCTGTGCCCTCCTAATGACCTTATAATGACCCTTAAAATTCTTGGAGATAATTATTGTCGCCCCTAAGCCATCTTATCAGCAGACTAAATATCTTGGCCCCCTTTAAGTTTCCACTTTTCCCTGTCATAATAAATTTTCCAAAGCTCTCTGGATCGAGCTACTTTTAAGTGCAAAATCGTTGTGCAAATGGCAATTTATCTTTGCCTGGCAGAGGCATTTGAATGTAATTTTGGTGGTATTAAGAGATCACTTGGGGAATTTCATCTAACTCTGGCTCCAGACACTGAGAATGCATGTTTACATTTAAACAACTATTTTAGACTCCAAAGATCACAGTTTCTTCTTTTTTGAACCTGAAAATGAAATTTAAGACCTAATTACCTTCCTCAACTCCCTCCCTGTGGCACTCCTGGGAGGATGAATTGGTCATCACCAGTACATTCTGGGTAGCCCAAGATACTGGTGTGCAATTGTGTTCTGTCACCCACCACCACAGTCGGAAGCAGAAAATAAGTTGAGTAAAAGTTTTTGATAATCTTCTATGAGGCAGGCCCTGAATGAGTCACTGAGAAGGCAATTGAATACATGGTTCCTGTTCTCAAAGAACTAACAGCCTGGTGAGGGGACAGACATCCCAGTCAGAAGTTGTTGTACAGGGTGATGGGGGCTAGGACAGATTAGTCAGGAGGAGTGGAGGGCAGAAGACCTGCTGGAGGAATGAAGAAGACCATAAATTCAGCCAGAGGAGATCCGAGGAAGCTTCACTGAGGGCATATGAGGAGAGTCAGAAGCTCAGAAAGGCCTAAACCCCTTTCTTCCTGCAACCTCTCAGGTGCATGAAGTTTCTTACCTGCCTCAGGTGCATAAGCTCCCTTACCTGTCCAGGTACATAAGCTCCCTTACTTGCATCATGTGCATAAGCTCCCTTACCTGTCCAGACTCCGGGCTACACCGGGCATAAGAGAGAGTACTTCAGAGCAGCCGTTAGGCCTCTTTCCTTTAGTCTTTTACACTAGTAATTTAAAAATTACTTGAACCACAGAATGATTTTTCCAATAAAATCTTAGTAAATCCAATTTAAAAACTAGATAAGAAGTGGCTGTGGTTGGGGGTGGGAGCTGATTTTTGTCTTGAGATCTCTCAAAAAGTTCCACAGAGCTTTTTGGGCTCCAAGGAGCACAGTCTGAAAAACTTCGGTCCTGGGTCATTTCATTTTGCTTTTGGCAGTCATATCAATAGTGTTAGCTTAGTTTTATTGCGGTTTGTGTTGCTGTGTCTTTTTTTTTTTTTTTTTGTGACAAAGTCCCACTTTTGTCACCCGGGCTGGAGAGTAGTGGCATGAACACAGTTCACTGCAGCCCAGCCTCCTAGGCTCAGGTGATTCTCAAGCCTGCCAAGTAGTTGGGACTAATTTTAGCTAATATTTTTGGACTAATTTTAGCATTTTTGTAGAGATGAGGTTTCATTGTGTTGCTTAGGCTGGTCTAAAACTCCTGAGCCCAAGCAATCTGCCCACCACTGCCTCCCAAAGGGCTGGGATTACAGGTGTGAGCCATTGAACCTGGCCTGCTATGTCTTTTTAACATTCTGGATGTCTTGCTGTGTGTGTGTGTGTTTGTCCATCAAACAATTTTCAGTGAAAATTGAAAACTGGAATTAAAATTAAAAACAGAAATCTGGAATTATCGCATGTGTGATAATCCAACAAAGATGGGGTACGTGGAGGACCGGTGGGAAGGGTTGTATAGGATAGGTGCTGGTCCGGGAAACTCCAGCTTGTAGCTGAGCATGGGAGAGACAAACAAAGCTGTGAGCTTTTTGCAAAAATAAGCTTCTTATTTACAACCTGGTCTGTTAATCTTTTTAAATCTCCCAATATTTTTTATATAAAAGCTGGTAAGGAAAAAATACCTTATTTTCAAGGTTTAAAATTTGGCAAGTTCTATCCAGGATCTTGCATCCTTTTTCACTGATGTCAAAAAGCCAAATTTGATTGATTGCAAGATGTTTTGAAGGTGGGGTTTGAAAAGAGGAGGCAAGTCAGATGGATAGGAATGGAAGAGCTCTGTTGCAGAGGCGCAGTGGGGAGTGGGGGCTCCAATTTTTAGCTGTGGCTTCTGTCTGCCTCCTACAAAGCTCTCCTCAAGGGAGAAAATGATACCCTGAATGGGACAGCACCCGAAGAGAGGCTGCCCCTCGCTGATGGGTGGTCCCAGAACTTAGAAAGGGATCTGAAGAACCCTTTCTGGGCCTGGAGCCAGCTCTAAAAACATGATCATATGAATTATTGAAGATGGTGAGAGTAAGGCTTCTTCAGTCTAGAGAGTTTAGACAACACCTTCACCACTGGAAGAACCCTTCTAGGTATGTGAGGAACTCTAGCAGAGGGAAGGGGCACCCTGGCAGAGGGGTTTCCCTCTAGGATGGGCATTTGCAGTTGCCTGGCGCTCCTTCTGCCAGCCATACCAAAACACTTGCCCTGGACAGTGTCAAGGAACGCTGAGTGTTGGTGGGTGATCAGCAGCATCTCTTTCAAAGGGAAGCCAGCCTCCTGTCCGGAGGCCTTTGCATCAGCCCACATCACCATAGCAACTGGAACATACTAAAACAAAGACTGACTCCCAGACCTTGGGATTCAGCCTCCCTCTCTCTCCTACTTCCTAGATTTTTCCTCAAAGCTGGACTTAGGTTGGCTCCTTGGTTGTGCTTGATCTCTTAGCACTGGTAACCACAGATCTTGGTTTCTAAAATCCCATGGAACAGTCTTGGGGGCTGGTCAGTGGTGAACCTGAGCCATCCACTTGTACACAGTGGCTGCTGCCTGAGCTCTCACCATGTGTGGACCCTTCTTCTCTCCAGCTTCCTGAGGAGGCAGTGGTAACTACAGGTGGGAGACAAAAACACTGATGCTCAGAGTTACAGAGGTGGTACAGGCTGATGCCCTTGGGTGTCTGTCTGGCTCCTAGTCCAAATCATTACTTGTTCACCTTCTCTGGAGGACTCTTGTCATGCTGTGATGGACTTATTACCAGCTTGGTCTCCTCAAGCCTCCTAAAGGCTCCCCTCAGGAGTCCTAGTGAATCCTGGGTCTCCAGTGCCTCCCAAGCCCCTGTTGGTGTGTAAAGTCATGCTCCTTCTTGTAAAGAACAGTAGGATTGAGCCCCAAAAGGAGTGCATAAAGGAGCTAGTTTGAGTGCACTATTAAAAAAAATTTTTTTTAAGGCCGAGTGCAGTGGCTCACACCTGGAATCCCAGCACTTTGGGAGGCTGAGGCAGCCAGATCATTTGAGGTCAGGAGTTTGAGACTAGCCTGGTCAACATGGTGAAATCCTGTCTTTACTGAAAATACAAAAATTAGCCAGGCATGGTGGCATGTGCCCTTAATCCCAGCTACCGCGGAGGCTGAGGCAGGAGAATTGCTTGACCCCGAGAGGTGGAAGTTGCAGTGAGCCGAGATTGCGCCACTGCACTCCAGCCTGGCCAGCAAGAGTGAAACTCCATCTAAAAAAAAAAAAAAAAAAAAAAAAAATTTCTTTTAGAAGAGGATGGTGGTTTATGACAAGTCTATTTCAAAGCTGATTGTGTTACAGGCGCTGAGTAATTCACTCTTATGCTAGTTTTCCAAAGGTTTGGGTTCAGGAAAACCTCAAACATAGTGGCTAAGTACTTTTCCTTTCCTTTCCTTTTAAAACCCTGTTTATTTTCAGAGGCGTTTAATCCATATGTTTTAGATCCATTTCCATGTTACTCAGCAAAAGATTGTTTTGCACCAACATTGCTGAGCCATGAGTGAGTCTGCTCGTCTCTCTTCCACTCCAACTGGTGCTTGCAGCTGAGCCCCATGCTCACGGCCAGACGACTCTAAAGCCTTATATTAGACACAAGGAAATGTAAGCACTAGAGGCAAAAGAAAAATCAATAATATTGACCCTATCTTTATTTAGAATTTTGATATTTCATTCATCGTGACATTTTTGGTGCTAATTTTGTTTTTTAAAGTGTTGCATTGCACGATTCTTTATATTGATGATTGAGCTTTCTGGTGGCCTCTTCAATTTTGCGCCCAAGGCAAGTGCCTCACTTATCTCACTCTCATCCTGTCCCTGGTAAACACCCACCTCCAGGGCCCATTCTGGTTGGAAGGTTAACATCCCAGTCAGTGTGGGTTCTGCTGTGGTCTCCCAGGCAGAGATCAGTACCAGAGACAAGGCAGACATGCCCTTTGGTGATCCTAAAGGCTCCTCTGAGCCCTGTTGATTTGAATTTGGGGTGTGGGACTCCCAGAGAAAGTGGAGAAGAGAGGAACGTGTGTCCTTTTCAGATTTGGCATCTGAAGTTGCTCTCTTCCCTTCTCCCTTGTTTCCCTTCCTTTTCGGAGAGGGCAGGAATTGTGGTGCTCCATAGTAGAGTGTTTTGCAAATTCTGCTGGGCTGATGTGTCACTCGTCTGTGACTGCTTCAGAAGACACTGAGTTCATCAGATTTCTCAATTCAGTTCCTGGTAGTGAGAGAGAAAGCAGTTGGAGGATTTTGGCTTTGGGACTTCCATATGCAGGGATTTCTTCTTGCTTAAATGATTTTTTAAAAATAAAAAGGCGTGGCCATCTCAGTGGTGTCTGTTTGGTTGGTAGCTTTGAAGAGGCTCGGAGATTCCTCTGACTACATAATTGTGGGTTATGTGTATGCCTGAACTTTCCAGGTGACTGAGAAACAGCTGAAATCTGTTCTACATTTTAAAATCATGGTGTAATGTTACAAATGGTAACACATTAATATATCCTGGAATTTTCTGAGAATGACCATGTAGTGAAGTTCATTTTTACTTTAAACATCTCCATATAAAATTTCTTTAAATAAAAAGCTATTTTTGACATACAAAAAAGATGATACTTCTGTTGAATCTTGCGTAATAAGCATGAACTCGAGCTTCTGCTCTGTTGAGGTTGTTTGAGGACATCACCCCTCTGAGCTCGGGGGAACAAGGGGCAGAGAGGCCAAGTCACTATTTGAATAGAGCCCTGCTCACGATGGGCCCTTGGTGGCCATTGTGGGATACGCGGTGCAGAAATCTGTGGTTTCCCTCAGTGGAGATGGCTTCTCATCTCAGCCACGTCCCAGTACAATAAAGAGTCCTTTCTTCATTCAGAGACAAGACCTCTACTTGGCTCAAAGGCAGAGACTTTTCATGTTCTGTTTTACTCCCAAGGGCTGGCACATAGTAGGTACTCAAATATTTTTTAAAAATTCAAATGAATGAGTCCTGCATCTGAGCACCAGCCCCCCAAGCATGTACATTTCAGTACATTTGATATTGACCCTTGTGTATTCTTCTCTGGTATTTGAATGAAACTAAAGCCTGCTAGTCAACTTCTCAGAGGTCTGTACTCCTGTGGCTTTATGGTTATTTCCATCAACATCATTAATACTCAGTGTTTACTGGGCACCTAAAACATTCAGACTTATGCAGAGAGCATTACATGCATCATCTTATTCAAGCTTCCTGACAACTGTGAACAAGACATTGTCCTGTTTTGCAGATGGAGACTCAGTGAAGCTGCATCACTTACGCAGCTCCAGGTGGAGGCCACTCAGCTCAAGATGGTGGAGTGGGAACTCGGACCTATGTCACCGTGAGTCCAAAAGCTCTTCATAGTAACTAATGTTACTTGAATCTTGGATTTTGAAAAAGCATGTTGAGGGGAATATTAGAATTCACAGTAGACTGGATTCGTAAAACAGTATTCATAGAGTTGAATTCATTGAGAGTAATTGCAACCCGAATGCACTCATCGTTGACCCACCAATTCTTTCTAGATACTTGGGATTCAGAGATGACTCCATTGCATCTCCCTGCAATGGAGAAGCTCACAGTTTAGTTGGGGAGACAGACAGACATTCAACTACCTACAATCCATGCTGTAACAGAGGCATAAAGAAAGCAATATGGAAGCACTACAAAGTGATGGTAAACGACTTTGCTGGGGAAAGAGACAAGGTAGCATGGAGGAAGTGATATTTAATTGGGCCTTAAAGAAAAGTACAATTTCTCCTAGGCCAGAGGATGGAGGGTTAAGAAGGAAGGAATATCCTGAACTGAATGCAGAGGATCAAAAAAAAAAAAAATATATATATATATATATATATATATATATATATATATATATATATATATATATATATATATTTAGAGAAGAGAAGAACTAGAAGTTTCCTGTGGCTGGAAATGAGATCATAAAGGTGGGGCAGGGCTGTAGCTCCTTGAAAGCTGAGTCAGGGAGTTCGACTTTTCACCTGACTGAAGTGTGTGATCAGTTGGTGGGCATTAGGCCCTTGTACCTGGTGGCAGGTATCTAAGGTTGGGCTTGTCTTCCTCCCTCCCAAGGGTGGTGTTCTTGGTAAGAAATACATTCCAGAATCCCACTCTCACTCTAGATTAGTGGATAATGTCACTGCTAGGGCTCAGTAAATACCCTTCAGCAAGAAGGATAACTGCACTGCCCAAAGTGAATTGTTGCTACCAGGGTAACAGGGCCCAGAAGGCGATAGAGAGAAGATTAAGTCAGGGTCATTTCAGGGGTCTTGTGGCTCGAGTCACTGCCAACATGAGGTTTCTTCACGCTGCAAGTAGAGGCTCCAAGCCCTTGAAGAAAATGTTCCGAGGCTCCTAATCCCAGGTCCTTGTCTCACAATATCCCTTTGGACTGATGCGCCCCTGTTTCCTGTATCCAGTCTCAGGGCTGGGGTGAGGAGGGTTTATCCTGTGGCCTCTGTGCTGGCTTTTCGTGAGTTGTGTAGATATTGTGATTTTTTCATAATTCTTCATGAATTCTTGGGCAAATTTCTAACTGCCTTGTTGACTGACCTGTAGCAGAGGTGGCGGAGGGAAAGTGGGATAAAGGGACAGCATTTCAAGTGAGACTCACCTTTGGGGAGGAGGGAGTAGTCACTACAAAGGGTGCAGATTCAGCTCAAATTTCGTCAAAGCTTAACTGGATGAGATGGATACTCTGAATGCAGTCTGGTCTGCAGATGCGCCCTGGGTGATCTTCCGGAGTCCTCATCTCTTCTCTGCACTGTAGTTGTCATCAGACATTTGGGTGATTTTAGCAAACCAAACGCACCCACAAATATTTTTTAGTGCCATCCCTGTAAGTGGACTTAAAGCAAATCTGAGTATGCCCACCAAGTAGCCAGAGGAGAGAAAAGTCACAAAGACTGGGTTCTGCCATTCAACAAAAACACGTTAAATTCAGATCACCAATATCTCCAAGATGGTTCTAATCAGACAAAAAGAGAGAAATGTGAAGTATTCCAGGAAGAGCCCCCTTAGGTTTTCTTGACTGCAAAATAAACTGTTCTCCATATTCTTTCTCCATCAGTTTGCATGCTCTCTACTTTATATATCTTCCTTGGGTTGTAGAATATTAGAGCTAGTATAATGAACTGGGAAGGGGCATAAGCTTTGGAGCCCAACAGTCCCAGTTATAAATCTACCTCCTGCACTGATTAGCTGGGTGACTTTGGACAGGTTACTTCACCTTTCTGTGCCTCAATTGCTTATCCATCCCCTAAAATAGGATGATTATATATTATTCTGAGTACTATGTGAACTAATACATGGAAACTTCTTAGAGTTATGATCTTGTACATACTAGGTATACAAAATAGCATGTCTCTTCCACTTGTCAATGTAGCTGATTGAATTAGCAGACACCGTATGTAGAGACAACCATGCTGTGACTTTGAATTTACAAACTTTAAACCTTTGACAAGCTATGGGCAGTAGCTGGTCCTAGAACAAGCATCTGAATGGCTGAGGCATATGCTCTAGTGGTCCCTTGCAGAGGAAGAGATTGTGTCTCCTTGGTGTGGTATCTGTCAAGCTCAACACTCCATGAGATCAGGAACTAGTCCATCTCAGTCACCATTGTATCTCCGGAACTGAGACATTCAGGCATGAACGTTATCCATAGAGGAGAGCTACTTACTAGCATTTCCTGAGATCTACTACTTACACTAACTTTATAAGTGCTTTACATATATTGGTAGGATACAGAATAGAGAAAGATAGTCCAAATCTTCTGACTTCTGGTGAAAATACAGTTTAAGAAGTGTAAAAAGCAGATTTGCTAGTATCTCTGTGCCCTGGCTCAGAATATCACATTAAGAAGGTAAATGTTGGAGCTGCAGGTTTTGAGATCTGCGTGGGTGGCAGCAGGTTGGTGCAACAGTGAAATTTGAAGGGCACAAACTCCTTGCCTAGCTTGGCTGTGTAACCTGTCCAATTATTTGCTTTCATTCCGGATGTCTTTCCCACTTCTGCTCTCTGAAAAAGGAAGATGTTGAGAGGCACATAATTAATTTGGGTGTGTAAGACCAATGCCCTCAAAGTTCCTTATTTACTTATCGTTATGTATAACTACACACATTATCAACATGAGGTTGAGTCTTCTGCGGTGGGTGTTTGTCTCTTACCCAAAGTAAAGGGAAGTGATTACCATTGAATGGTGGAACTCTGGTTATCACAGCCGGGTTTTCCACAGGTAGGACTACCCACAATATCAGAACAATTTATCCCTAATTATGGTTTTGGAAATGAAGCTTAGGTGAGCCCTTCCTAAAATGCATTTCTCAGTAGCATCACTTCCTTGAGCTGTTACTAGATATTCTAAGGTCAAACAAATTTGAGACAAACTGGGCTAAACAAAGTTGACCTGTTTTCATTTTCCAATATCTTTTCAATGCCTTTGTAAACCAGCATGCACCATGTCTTTCAGGGAGAGGTACATAGTGTATAGTATCTCTCAGATGTGTTGGTCTAGGGAATTCCCTTTCTATTTTCACAGAGGACTTTCTGAGACTTGGGTGCTGTAGGACCTATGTTGGGGAAACACTGAGCTAAATATTCAGTAGTGGGATAGGATGAAAAACAAACACCACATGCAACTGGGCATCCCTGCCAGAAATTCTTAATAGGTGCTCATTACAGTTTTATTAACACTAGGGTCCTCTTTGAACTTAAGTAGAATGCTTTTGTCAAGTTGTTTTTGTTATTTATGATTTTATTTTTAAGTCAAAGTGTGCCGAGTATGTTCCTAGTTTTGGGGATTTGAAAAGTGGGACAACTTGAGGTCAAAGACCCTCCAACAGTTTATCTTTGCCTTTCTGTTGTCTCTGATTTTTATCTGGTTTAACCACAGATAACCCAGTAGTCCTGCTTGGCCTCTAGAGAGGGTGGTAGCTTGTCCCAAATGGTCACCAATCAGAAATTTCTCCCTCACACAAAACAACAGTGAGCTTACAAAATTGTAGTATTCATATTCATATGACTATTTTCTTTTAACCGGAAGTTTTTCCTTTGCTTGTCTGACTCATTCACTCATTTATTCTCTCATTTAGCAGTTTACTGAAGTCAGCTTATAATATTGCAAAGGCTGCTAAGCTCTGGGGATGCAGCAGTGACCAAAATGAGCTGAGACCTGCCTGCATGGAGATTACAGTCTAGAGCAGTGCTGTCCTGGAGACGTACAATGGGTGCCACATTTGGAATTCTGAGTTTTCTAGTAACCCCACTAAAACAAAGTTTAAAAAGAAACAGGTAAAATTAATTTTAATAATATACTTTTTTTCACCTCATACATCCAAAATATTGTCACTTCAACAGGTAGTCACTATAAAAAATAATGAGATTGTTTATGTTTTTTATACCAAATCTTCAAAATTGGTATATATTTTCTGCTTACAGCACATCTCAATTCGGACCCACCATATTTCCAGTGCTTAATAGCCACAGATGGCTAGTGGAACAGTGTAGGTCTAGAAAGAGAGACAAATAAAAAAAATAGGTAAGAAAAAATCACGGGCATATGTGATTCCAAACTGTGGTCAGTGATATGAAGCAAAGTTGATAGTTTCGAGAAAAAAAAATAGGGGATCTGCTGCAAGTGGCTGGTGGAAATAGAAGTGGGAGCAGGGAGAGAAAGCCTCTTTTGGCAAGCAACATGTAGGCAGAGCCTAGGAGGATGGTGAGTAGAAGATAGAAAGACCAAGAGTGGGGACAAGGATGTCCTAGGTAACAAGGATGTGGAGAGGCCTCAAGATAGAGAGTGAGAGAAGTCCAGATTGGCTGGGGCAGGGAAAGTGAGGTGAGAAGCAAGGCAGGACTGAAGGGGAGGCAGGGGTGAGGGGGCAGCAGGGGGATCATGCAGCATCTTTTAAACCACGCTCAAGATTGTGAACGTCATCCTGAAAGCAATGGAAAACATGAAGTGGTTTCAAGCAAGGGAGTTACATTGTCTGATTTTTCTGTTTTTTTTTTTTTTTTTTTTTTTTTTTTTAAGGGATCCCTCTGGCTGCTCTCTGTCTGGGTAGGTGAGGGTGATAGGCAATAGTTGGCAAAAATAAATGCAGGAAGATGGCAGGGGATGCTATGGTGCTGGGCTGGGGACCTGGTGATGGTGGGTTGGAGTGGAGGCAGCAGGAAAGGAGAAGTGTGGGTGGATCCAACTGGTGTTTAAGAGATGAAATGGACAGACGGAATGGTGGAGTGGACATGGGATGAGGGAGAGGGAGGTGTCCAGGAGAACTCCCAGGATGTGGGATGAGCATCTTGGTGGATGTTAGGAAGACTAGAGTGGGTTTGGGCTGGAGATTATACTCCAGGACACCCTGGGCACGGCCAAGCAAGAAACCTTGCATCTTTTCAACAGGAGTTATTCATTGCTCTTGAAAAGCCAGGTTAGGTGCAGTGGCTCACACCTATAATCCCAGTGCTTGGGGAGGCCAAAGTGGGAGGATTTCCTGAGCCCAGGAGTTCAAACCCAGCCTGGGCAACACAGCAAGACCCCCATCTATAAGAAAAATAAATTGCCAGTTGCCGTGGCTCACATGTATAGTCCTAGCTACTTGGGAGGCTAAGGCAGGAGGATCACTTGAGCCCAGGAGTTTGAGGCTGCAGTGAGCCATGATTGTACCACTACACTCCAGCCTGGGTGACAGAAGAAAACAAAATTTTAAATGATATGGAGTTTTTTGTTATTATCTCTGAGGAAATAATACAAAATTACCTCTGATTCATTTTGCAATGTATTATTGCAGTAACACACAGCTTGTACCAGAAAATATTTTCATAAAGAGATGGCTTTTCTCACAACTTTAAACTTTAAAAATAGCATTTAATCAGAGCTTACTAGGATTTTAATTTCTTTGTTTGTTTATTTATTTAATTGTTTTTGAGATGGGGGCCCTCACTGTGTTGCCTAGGCTGGTTTCAAATTCCTGAGCGCAAGCGATCCTCCTGTGTCTGCCTCCTGAGCAGTTAGGACTATATGTACATGCCACCATGCCCAGCCTTAGCAAGTATTTTGAAGAGGGCTTTGAATTAGCTTCTCTTTGTGGATTACACTCAGAACTGTAGAGTGCTTGGTAAATGGATAGGGCTGCAGTGAAATCCACTGTCACTAATGTGTGTTCTCAGTGGGTCCATTTTTCATCCTGGAGAGCTCTGATGGAGAACTTGAAACTTAAGATGTAGTCAAAAAGAGACTGCCAGGAAATGAATGAGCAGACTCAGGGTATTCTGGATGAAATGCTCTTATTACAAAGACTCTTGGTGCATGTTCCATGTCCCACTTATGTGTTTGATAAGCCACCAATACATGTATCAGTCTGACCTGTTTACCGAAAAAGATACCAAGACTTGAGAGCTCTGAGTCACTGCCAGGTAGATCAATAAAACCATGAGATATTGCAGGTGCTTAGACCATTTATTCAGCAAACGTTTATTAATCAACCACTCTACACCAGACATGGAGAATGCAAAACCCAGTAACTTATGCTCCTACCTTTCAATCTGGGAGCATGGGGTGGGTGAGTGGAGTCATGCGAACACATGAGATTAATACATTTTATGTCTATATAAGGCAAAGAGTGGGCAGAAAAGTGGTACCTCATTATTCTTGGGGGAATTAATCTTTGACTTGAACCTTGCAAAGCATAGTAAGAATTCGTCTGCTGATTAGAGAGGGCACTTTAGCCAAAGGGCAATCAGATAACCCAGTACATCAAAGGAGCCATGAGTGTCTCAGTGTGGCCAGGGTGTAAGGATGAAGCCGGATGTGGAGAGAGATGGGGCTCTGACATGAAAGATGTCCAGAGAAGTCTTATTAGGTAAAGCTTGGAAAGGTTCCTGTAACACTTCATGGCACCAGTTTGATGGACCTGGCCAGAATTGCCTACGGGAATTGTGCACAGCAACCTGTGATTGTCAGAAACTGAGAAGTGGAGGTGATTGCAGATCATTATAGATGATTATAATGTACATCTACAATGATATAGGGTACAATGTGTATTTGAATATAATCTGGGATAATGATATCTTTGGTGTAGATACAACCTCCATCGCTATTCGATGCCACAGGGAGCACCTAGAGTGTTCCGGTGCTTTGCCAGGCATGAGCAGTGCTGGTGTGTGGAGGGTAGAGAGAGTGCAGGGAGGACAGGGGCATGCAGGGTCCAGATGCTCCTGGGGTGCTCATGGTCTAAGCGGGTAGAGAGATGTGTACGCATGAAAAGCAACAGTCACACTGTTCACTGTTCTTTTCTGGGCACAAGGGAGGATAATGCATTCCACACTTTCATTGTTAGTTGTGGTCAAGTGTCTTGTCTTAGTGAAATAGGAACTGAAGCTGTGTGTGTCATTTCTAGAAGAAACGTACAAAAACTAACACACGATTCTTTACCTCCTCTTTCCTCTGCTGCAGTGACTGGCAATGGTGTGGATGGAGGGGCCAGCTTGGGTGCTTAGGTGCACATAACAGCACAGGGTCCTCCACACACCCACGGTGGACCTGGGGGCTAGGTGAGAAAGAAGTCTTGCAGCTTTAGGTTCTTTATTACTGTAGCAGAGCATGACCCATCCTCACTAGTAAGCAATGCCAGGCAGTCTCCACTGTGTTTTAGGCCACTGTGTAGAAAGGAAATGCTCCTTCATTAATTAATTCATTCCACAAGCATTTGGGTCTGTGCTCTAAGCACTGTGTGAAACCAGCCTGGTTCTAAGACTTTTGGAGGAAGGAGCAATAACTAGGAGTTGGAGTGGTCAACAGAGGCATTTTATTACATTTTTAAAAAGAACCTACATGGTGCATGTGTATATACATATTACATATTTTTTCCATTATGTAAGCCACATAACCATGTTATTTCCTTATAACTTGGGAAATACAGAAATGAAAAAGAAAAACTCATAATCCTACTACTGAAGATAGACACTGTAAGAATTTTGATGAATTTTTTTAGTGTTATTATTGTATATTTTTTACATAATGTTGATAGAATTTTACCTTATACGCAACACATCTTAAAGTTGATTCATAGCATTTTCAGCTTTCAAAGTCATCTTTTTAATTGCTATAAAATAACATCAAATTTATTTCTAAATTTTTACTATTAAACATTTAAAATGACCATTTTATATACATTTTTTCCCAAGTTTTGCTGATTTCCATAGAATGATTTTTAGAAGTGTAAGTAAACAAGAAAATGGCCTCCAAAGATTTATTCAAATTAACACTCTCATTAATTGTGTACAACAGTGTTATTTACACTAATATTTTATATTACTATAACTTAAAAAATAATTTTAATAGGTGAAAAATCATAGCTAATAGGTTTGTATTTCTTTGATAACTGTAGAGGTTGAAAGCCATCCTACATTTTTGTTTACTAGTTATTTTTAGTTTTTGGGAATTATGTATTCATATCATATGCCTATTTATGTGGTATTCATACTTTTCTTATCAGTATGTCTGATCTCATTACATATTTGAAGTTTTCTCTCCTGTTCTTCCCTTTCAGTTATTTTGTAAAATATGTAAAATATTTTCATATTTGAAACACAGTTCAATGTGTTGATCGTTTACATATTGATTTCTTTTTTAAAGGTCCTGTGGATAGATTTTTACGTTCTTTGACCTGTCTCAAATTTATTTCAGTTCCTAGTGCAAGGAGAAACTCTAACACAATTTTCCCTTGAATTTACTAACTTGTTATCCCAGGACAGCTTCAAGGAACAATCTTTCCTTTATCTGTTGATTTGTCCTGCCAGTAAAAGCTTATTTGATCCAGTTATCAGTGTGGAAGATGACAAGAATAAGATAAAGCTAGCACAGTGGGAATTCAGCCAGACATTTGATCTGACCATCAGGGCAAACTTCAGAGATTCAATCTTAGCAGACCAAGCCTGGGTGTGTCCCAGGTTTTGCAGAGATGTGGCCAGCTTAGGGATGTTCTGAACTAGGGATTTAGCCAAGTGAGGATTAGCCTGGAGTGGCACACTGGGCTGCCAGCCACCTTGAGGGCACTAGATCCAGGCAGTCCCTGCATAGCACTGGTTGGGAGAGGAACTAGATGGCTCTTCCCTAAGGCCTCATCTGTGTTTCTCTCAATGAGTTGAGGCCTGAAAGGGGCCACCTTGGAACTCCCACTTGTGGCCCAGGCTAGGGAAGGCCTGGTCTGGAGAGAAGTCACAATTTTGAGTGTCATATATAGCTTCTTCTGCAAAATGGGAGCTTATGAAAGGTTTATTCACAAATAGTGTATGGAACAGAACTACCCTGCACAATCCTGTTACCGAGCATCTGCCTGAAGGAAAAGAAAACACTATATTAGTATCAAAGAGATACTTGCACTTATATTTTTATCACAATATTATTGACAATAGCAAAGATATGGAATCTAAGTGTCCATCAAAGGATGAATGGATAAAGAAAATGTATATATATGCAATGGAATACTATTCAGCCACAAAAAATAATGAAATCCCGTCTTTTGCAGCAACATGGTAGTATAACCAGAGGTCTTCATCTTAAGTGAAATAAGCCCTGACTTGATCACAAATTTTGTAAAATAATTTATTATTTTTTAGAGAGACAACATCTCTCTCTGCCACCCAGGCTGGAGTGCAGTAGCATGATCATAGCTCACTGGAGCCTGGAACTCCTAGGCTCAAGCAATCCTCCTGCCTCAGCCTCCTGAGTAGCTGGGACTACAGGCACACACCACCATGCCAGCTAATTTTTTATTTATTTTTATTTTCATTTTTTTGTGGAGACGGGATCTCATCATCTTGCCCAGGCTAGTCTTGAACTCCTGGACTCAAGTGATCCTCCCAACTCAACCTCCAAAAGTGCTGGTTTATAGGCATGCATCACTGCACCTGGCTGGAAATTTGTTAATAGTCTATGTTGAAGGGGTAGCTGAAATCACCTCACCATCCTCTGGGTTTCCAGAGCACCTCCATTCTTATAGCCCATGTGAGTTGTATGGTGGGGCGTGGTTCCATGTCCTTTCTTTCCCTCTGCCTGTGACTACCAAGAGAGCAGGGCTCATGTCATTTATTTGTAGAGTCTCAGGGCCTACTGCAGGATCTGACAGAGTCAATGACTGCTACCTTTGCGGAATGAATGAATAAAATCATTAATGGCTGAATGTGGCTGGTTTTTCCATGTCTTCCCACAGCTGGAGTACTTAATACTGGTTGAGACAACTCCTTTTAAACTGTTGGTATTTCTCTTCAATAAAGTCTTGGGAAAACCTTGACTTTCATGTCATTTTACTTTGGGACTTTTTCCAAAATCCAGGCTTTAGTTTTCATCAAACACATGTTATGATCATGCTCTTAAGGGGTCTTTACAAACCATCATCATGCTCTTGAGGGAGTCTTTTGAAAACCTTACTTTAGATCAGAGTTAGAGAAGAAACTCACATTCTAGTAGATTTGCAGAGTAATTGACATTCTCACCATCTCTGTTCATATCTGAAATATTTCAGTACTCGATGTGGGGACAAAAACATTGAGTTTACACCTTCTAATAACTTTCCAAAAACCTGTTATAAAGTAAAACTGTTGATTTGGAGGTTTGTAGATCTCTGGGGATATAGCTCAGCCTTGGAACCCAGGGCCTACCATAGCTGGGCTACACCTTCCTCTCCAGCTTCTTGTCCAGCTGCTTCTCCCTTTCATTTTAGACTCTAGCAACATCCCAGAATTGTATGGTCCTGTTGATGCAATGCTGCTTGTTGCCATCTTGCTGTTGTAAATGCTGCTTTCTCTGCTCAATCATCCAGCAAACTACCGTTCATTCTTCCTGATCCTGCTGAGGCATCCCCTTCTTTGTGAAGAGTTCCCTCTCTCTTTCTCCAATGTATCAGTAAGCTACTGCTGTGTAACAAACTACCCCCAAGGCAGTGGCTTGAAACAACTGTGTATTATTGTCCTGGGGGTCAACCAGCTGGTTCTGCTGATCTGGACAGGCTTGGCTAATCTCAACTCCCTTTTGTGTCTATCGGCAGGACAACAGGAGGCTGGCTGGTCTAGGATGGCCTCATTTATGTGTTTGGCATTGGCTAGCTCTCAATTCAGTGGATGAGGGTGACTGGGCCATGTGTCTCTCATCACCCAGTAGACTAGCCTGAGTTTGTTCTCGAGATGACTGATGCTGTTCTGTGAGAGAGAAGGAAAGCATGCATGGCTTCTGAAGGCCTGAATCTCAAAACCCAATGGCACACCAGCACTTCTACTGCTTTCTTTTGGCTGAAGCCAGGTCAGTTCACATTCAAGGGGAGGAGATTTAGACTCTACCTTTTAATGGGAGAAGTTGCATAGTTACATTGCAAAAGACAAGGATCTGAGGGGAGGAGGGAAGGAGAAGCGGAATGATTGATTGATTTTTGTGATCAATCCACTATACCCAGCTTTGGTAGAGGTACTTACTCTGTAGTACAATTGGCCTTCCATACTGTGGGTTCCATACCTATAGATTCAACCAATTGCAAACTGAAAATATTTGAAAAATGTTTGCATCTGCACTGAACATGTACAGACTATTTTTCTTGTCCTTACAGGATAATAATACAGGATAACAACTATTGACAAAGCATTTACGTTGTGTTAGGTATTATAAGTAATCTAGAGATGATTTAAAGTATACAGGAGGATGTATGCAGATTATATGCAAATACTGCACTCTTTTATATTAGGGACTTGAGCATCTGGAGAGTGTGGTATCTGAGGGAGTTCCTGGAACTAATCTGCAGTTACCAAGGGACAACTGTACTATTGTACTTGGAAGTACTCATGTGGAGTCATATTGTATTGTTTCTTTGAGTCCTAATTCTGCCAACATGGCTTGGTACTTGCATTAATCACAGCCTTCTATCCTCTGAGTGCAGTAACAAGGCACAGGGCACTGAGTGCAGTAACAAGGCACCTGAGAGTGGAGGTACCCAGGAGGCAGGCACCCTAAGGTGGGAAAGGGACATATGTACAGAATCATGGCTGCATGTCCTGAAGGCTGGCTTAAGCCGTCAATGGCTGCCGGGCAGGGTCCAAAGCCCAAAGGAAGCCCTGTTACCTCTTTCATCCTTCCTGATGGCTCTGCCTCTGCCTTCAGCTGGGCGTGGGCAGGCCCTACCCACTGAGGCTCCAGCCCTTACCCACAGTGTCAGCAATGCAGCCTCCAGAGGATCTGCTCAGGCCCTGCCCACACACCCGGATGTTGACAGGGGCATGGCTCCAGCACCAGCTCTAATGGATAGTCTCATCGCTTTTAAAATAATGACCATGGGGCGTGGGCTGGCGAGAGCAGTGACATCACTTTCCTGCAATTCTGGGTCAGTTCCTGCTGCTTTTCTCTGTATCTTTGAATGACTGAAATAAATCTACTGGTTGGGTACATTTCCTGGAAGATTTCTGACATGTTCACATGTCTATCTTGGAATGTGGTCAGGAGAGCAATGGCTTTGGACTTAGAGGTCCTGGGTTCAAGATTCTGCTACTAGCTTGCTGTATGACTTGGACTAGCAACTTAACTTCTCCAGGCCTGTGTTTTCTCATTTGTACAATGATGGGAGGAACACCCTTGGTTTTGTAAAGGAATGGTGAGGACAAACTGGGATCTTTTAGCAGAGCCACTGTCTTAGTTAGTTTGGGCTGCTATAACAAAGTTCCATAGATTAGGTGCCTTGTTAACAGCAGAAATATATTTCTCACAGTTCTGGAGGCTAGAAGTCCAAGCTCAGGATGCCAGCTTGGTGGGGCTCTGGAGGGCTCCTAAACACCATTATTCTTCATTCATGCTTCTCAGAGCCCTAAGGAAGAGAGTGATTCCTTAGTTCAATTGTGAACTGCTCTTGCCACTCTGTACTTCCTCATGTAAAGAAACCAGACTTTACATCATGGGTGACCAGTCCCGCAGAGTTGTACAGAACCTCCCTTGGGGCCACAGGATGGCTGGATTCTGTCCCCTCATATACAAGGAGGTTATTGGGATAGGATTTCTCCCTGAAACGAGTGTGTATATTCAGAAAGCTAAAGACGACTTCCCATGGTCATCAGATCACTAGGCAGGAATGCTATTCTCCTGATGGATGTGTGGAAAGTATTCAATTCAATTTTGACCCAAAGCTCCAGGCATTGGATTAGGAAATGCCAAACCCAAAACATTTAACTTTAGAATTTATGTTTTTAAAAAACCAAAATGAAAAATAATCTTAGAAGCAGCAAAATACTATAATGGAAATTTCCCTGGATGGGGAGACAAGGTGGTGAAGATGACAATGATGATGCTGATGGCCAGACACTGTGATGAGTATTTGTATTCATTATCTCCTTTAGACTTCCCAACAGCTCCATGCAGTTGGTTCTAGACTATCCAGATTATCTAGCTGAGAATAAAAAGGTCTGAGAGAGGTTAAGCAACTGTCCCACAGACACACAGCTAATCTGTGGTGTGGAAGAGATCTGCTGCCTGAGTTCAAGTTTGTCTTGGGCTCCAGACCCACAGGTCTCTGCTTTGCCTCTGACTCATTTTCTGTTATGGGTAAATGGCTGTCTTTGGACTGCGATGATCCCATCTGGAATATAAATCAGTTGGACCCTGTATTAGTCTGTTCTCATGCTGCTAATAAAGACATACCCAAGACTGGATAATTTCTAAAGAAAAGAGATTTAATGGACTCACAGTTCCACAGCTGGGGAGACCTCACAATCATGGTGGAAGAATGGAGAAGCAAAGGCACATCTTGCATGCCAGCAGGCAAGAGAGCATGTGCAGGGGAACTCCCCTTAATAAAACCATCAGATCTTGTGATACTTACTCACTATCAAGAGAGCAGCACTGGAAAGACCTGCCCCCATGATTCAATTACCTCCCACCAGGTCCCTCTCACAATGCATGGGAATTATGGGAGCTACAATTAAAGATGAGGTTCGGGTGGGGACACAGGCAAACCATATCAGACCCCAAGATCTCTTTTCAGCTCTAAAGTACTCTGATCCCTGTGTCTTGCATCTTGCAGAAGAAAATGATGCCTTTTCAGTGCCTTTTTTGTAAATAATATGACTGCATAGTTAGAGAATATGGGAGAGAGTGTCTCCTTTATTTTGAAGACATAACTGTGGTTTGGTGGAAAGAGTTCTGGACTAAGAGACAGGAGGCCTAGGTTTTACTTTTAGCTTTAATACCATGTGGCCATGTGACTGGAGGAAGGCTGACTCTTCCAAACTTCAGTTTCTCTACCTGAGAAACGAGAAGCTTGGACAGGACTGGCTCTAGGCTTCTGTCAGCTCTGACATTTGGGCAAGGATGCCAGGCACCTCATCTACTGCTCCAGATGTCCCAGGAGAGGTGTCCATGCAGGATTTCAACTTGCTGAAAGCACATGTGTCTTTCCTAATGAATGATTGGGATTCCTTCACAGGAGAAAATCTCAAAAACTCTGGGAAAGTCTCTAATGTCAGAACAAACTCATCTTCCTTGTATGATAAAACCAAGATCTTTCCTCTGGTTGATAATATGCAGAGACAGAGGTCTTGTCATAGTACTTGGACTAAGGGACAAGCAAAAGGGCCACACAGGAAAGGCTTTTGGTTGTTGCTTAATAAAAGCAACAATAAGGTTTTGGAAAGGCTTTAATTCATTGTTGATGTAGGAGGTAGCCAGGCCTGAACTTCTAGAAGATCCAAAGCTGGGAGCAAGTCACATGGCTGCATGGAGAGCTACCATGACCACCCTGGAACTGCATGTTTTCCCCTTTGTGCATTTAGCTAGTACTAGAAAGCCCCAATTCCTGTATCAACACCTATCCTCCCACCAGGTCTCACAACCACATGAAAGCAGGAGAGGCGGATTTATGCCTTAACAGCCCCAAGAACAAGCTTTGTGCACTGATAAAATCAGTGGCTGGCTTAGAGATCACATCAGCCCTGGAGAAACTGCTTCATGATTTGACAAGGCTGCTAAAGGCTGTTTGCATTCTGTGAGTCAGGTCCGAAGCAAAAGGAATACACAGAAGAAGATGATTATGGGTGTTTTGAAAACCTGCCCCTTCCTGCCCGCCTGGGACAATATTTACAAAGCAGACATGCAAACAAGCAGACCTTCTTTTTGGGTTTAAATTCCCTACTGAGCCAGGCGGTTCCCGTGCTGGGGTGCTTGCCCAGCACTAAGTTAGGTGTTTAAAAAACGCATTTGCCAGCCAGCTGCCTGCCTTCCCTTTGGTGATGACTGTGTGGTTAGGAACCTCAGGAGTAGTGTTGCTCTTGCCTGAGTAAGATACAGATTCTTTTTAAGGGAAAACATTCCCAAGGATGTACACTGTTGACTTAAATTACCTTGATTATTATGTTATTTAAATATATACAAACATAAAAACTAGGTATAAGTTCCTCAGCTTATAGTTCTTACACATCTATAAATCTAAAACAAATTTACAAATGATGTGCAAACAAAACTCTAACATGAATCAAATTTAAATTGTTAACATAAACTTGATATGCCAGATCTACCAATCTGGCTTCATAGGAAAAAGTTTTATCTCTCCATTTTGCGTTTCACTTGTTTTGGTCTCGGCTTATTTAATTTTGTGTATAAAGGACCATTGTTTGAGTCATACTGTGTCATTAACAGTTTTTTTTTTCCCCAGTTTTTAACACTGAATTCATATTAGGCCACTAAATTATTATTTTATTAAGTTGGTTGCTATAAAAGGAAATCTCCCAATACCTAACACTAAAAGAAATTTCAGATGCTGGTTAATGGAATATTCTACACTGTCTATTTACGTACGGGTACTGAATAATTGAACACTGGTGAGGGCAAAGGCAAGGTATGTAAAATGCGTCTGTGAGCAACCAGAATATCCTATAACACATTTTATTGGGGAGGCTGGCGTGCCCATACCAACATATGTCATGTGATGACTCAGTTCTTCTACCACTTAATTCGAATTACTGTGGAAACTTTTGAGGTGCCCAGGCATTGTGTGACCTTAACTTGGTCCAAGGTATTCACTAACACAGACGGCACTGAAATTTTGTGCAGCACTTCATTACAAGGGCTTATCCAGTTGATCTAGAAGAAAGGCTTGTATGACAGAGCCCTTGAGAATGTGTCCAATTCTGAAAAGTATTCTAGAGAGAAGTTCATGGTGAGCGCTCATAGAAGAAAAAGGTCTCCTTGCATTGTGGGACAGCCCAAGAGAACAATTTTCTTCCAGGAACCAGGAAAGAGGAGATGGGGATGAATTTGTCCATTTGATCATTTATTCACTAAATATGCATGGAATCCCACCTGTTTTACATACCTAGCAGAGGGGATGGGGAAAGGGTCGTGGTAAAATTCATATAATTGCTCCCCTGGACAGCTGCTTGGGAGAGTTTGAAAAGCTCTTTGCAGTTGCTTTCTGAACTAGATTATAAGCTCCAGAAGAAAATTAATCTCTAACATTTGGAGTTACATGACACTTTATGCATAGTGTTTTACTGTTTAATCATCTGCTCACTTTCTAGTTTTCTTTTCAAGTGACCGTCTATTTCTGGGAATTAAGTCCTAAGACGGATAAAAGTTTGTCACTTTTGAGAATAGTCTTGAGGATGTGCAGAAGCCTTTAAGGTCCCTAGTTCCTCCAGAGTGTGTGTTAGATGAGATAATCATCTGCATGTCTAAGTCCCGCTGTGTTTAGGAGAGAAGAGCCTCAGTTTACAACACAAAGCAACACAAGAAATAGTGCGTGGAAGTCAATTGGTGATCAATGTCAAATCAGTGTCAGAAACAAAAAGTATTACGAGTTTGGGTGAGAGACTACAATTGTGGGATGGGCTTTCTCAGAAGAGGTTTAAAGAAAAGGTGGGACTAGATGTAGGATAGGTGAGAAATAAATTATAGAGAGGAGGGAAGGGGGCATTTCAGGTTGAAGGAAGAATGGAGACAAAGTATCTAGAGAGGTTTTTTTTTTTTTTTTTTTTTTTTTTTTTTTGAGACAGGGTCTCGCTCTGTCACCTAGGCTACAGTGCAGTGGCACAATCATAGCTCACTGCAGCCTCAAACTCCTGGGCTCAAATGATCCTCCTACTTCAGCTTCCTGAGTAGTTGGGACTACAGGTGCATGCCACTACACCCTGCTAATTAATTTGTATAGAAACAGGGTTTCACTATGTTGCCCAGGCTGGTCTCAAACCACTGGCCTCAAATGATCCTCCTGCCTTGGCTTCCCAAAGTGTTGGGATTATAGACATGAGCCACCACACCTGGCCTGAGGAGAGGATATTTGTAAGAACTGGAGGGAGGATAAGTCTGGAAAGATAGATTGGATCCAAATTTTGGAGGCCTTGGAGGCCAGAACAAGAGTGTGCATGGTACTGTAGTCAGTGGGAGCCACTGGATCAACTGTTGAGGGACAGTAAGACATCATAGCTAAAGGCTGTCTTAAAAACATTGAGTCATCAAAAGGTTATCAGCCAGCACAGTGGCCTTCATTTAAAACATTTTCTTTCCATTTCAATGTTTCTGTCAGTGCTCTGCCATTGCACTGACGTTTATGAAGTCCTGTTTGTAGTAGGAACAGTAGATAGGTTGCTGAGATTGTGTCCTGAAGTTTGTAGGCACCTGTGTCCTCTGGAGAGAGCATGTGTCCGGGAGCACTTGTCCGCAGGCTCCTGCTGGCAGTGTCCACTTGATCTTCCCTCTCTCTGTCTCCTCTCTCTACCCATTGCAGCCCCTTGCCAAGCTTCATTCTAAATATAATACTTAACCCAGGATTTGTGGGCAGTTTATAAAACTCCTTGACTCTTGTGTCACTCTTAGTAACCCTTTGAAGTCAGGAGACTAGGCTAGGTATTTTTCTCTTTATAGATGAAGCTAAGGCTCAAAAGGGAGAACTAAGTCATCCAAGATCACCATGGCCTATTAGTATCCAGCATATTAGGTATGGTGAGTGGTGCATAGACGCTGACCGACAAGGCGGCAGACCTGATGCTGGGGATGGCCCACCTGCAGACTTCTACCACTGAGACCCTCACAGCGGTAAATGGAAGGTATTACATACAGCCCAGCTGCCTCCCATTGCCCCCACTTAGGCGGCTGCGTCCTTGAGCTGGGAATATAAACTGGCATCAACCAGCCTCCATCCTAACTTCAGGTCAGCAGGCAGGATTCTAGCAGCACCCATAGAGCTGACCCATGAGATTCACAGCATCTACCTATAACACACCTGTGAAAAATAACAAGCCAGGATACAGTGGTATCATCACAGATGAATAAATTATATAAAAAACAAAAGACAAAACTTAGGCCCACGAAAATGTTATGGAACAGAAAACAAGGAAATAACCATAACATGGAAAGGTAGAGAAAAATAAAACACAAAAAATTGTTACAGGAAATAGAAGTAGTTTGGATAGCATCTGCTTTGAACTATCTGCGGTAAAAAAATAATCAATTCTATGAAATAAGAGATAACAGGTTCAAGCGAAATAACATATGGGGAAGCTTTAAAAAAATACCCATAAAGAAGCCAACAATGGGCTAGGATGGTTTAAAGCAGAAACAGAAAAAATTAGAAAGTAGAACTGACTCTGCTAAAAATTGTCAGTGATTTAATTGATCAACACCATATGCTGCTGTCCCAGAATTGCAGAGAAATAGAAAGAAATGCCAGTAACTGGGGACAATATGATAAATATGAATGCTCGAGGATGAAGAAACAAGAGTAAGTTACTGATTTTTCTTACATTACTTACTTGTAGTCAGATGTGGGGATTTGCACAGTTTCATATAATGCTTGTGAAAATATCAATTGTATTGAAAGATTTAAAAATGGTTACTATATTAAAGCCAGCAATTTCACTTCTGACACCTGATGTTAAAGACTTTATCAGGGAAGAGCACAGGAATGCCTCTACAATAATTTTTATTATAGTGATGTTTATAATAGTGAATAACTGGAAACCTCCCAAATGCCCAGCTGTAGGGGAAAGGTTGAGTCAATTATTGTGTTTCCATATAATGTAATCATATGTAGCTATTTAAAATCTTGCAAAATAATGTTTATTTATACGGGAAAATGTTCATATTGTGAAGTCAGCATTTGAATCTATCTGAGACAGAGTGCTGCTATTAAATATTTCTTCAATCAACTAGAAGAAAATATAACAATTCCATTTCTATCAAGTGTGAATTTCCTTTTGCGGAATTGTTCTGGATGAAACTGATAGATTAATTTCATGGTACTGCTTAACAAATTGCCATACATTTAGCGACTTAAAACAACACCAGGTTGTTAGTTCACAGTCCTGTGGATAGGAAGCATGGTGCAGAGTGACAGAGTTCTCTACCCATGGTGTCACCAGGCTGAAATCAAGGTGTTGGCCAGGCCCAGTTCTTGTCTAGAGGCCATGGGGAAAAATCCACTTCTGGGCCCTTTCTTGTGGTTTGCTGAATTCATTTCCTTAAGCTGGTAGGACTGAAGTTCATTTCCGTGTTTGTTGTTAGCTGGGGGCTGCTGTAAGCACACAGAGACCACCTGTACTTCTTGCCATGTGTTCCCCTCTGCCTTCAAGTCAACAATTGTACAGCAAATACTGTTTGTGCTTTGAGTATCCAGGTTCTCTTTCTGCAACCAGCCAGAGAATACTTTCTTCTTTTAAAGGGCCCATGTGGTTAAGTCAGATTCACCTGAATAATATCTGTATCTTAAAGTCAACTGATTTGGGACTTTAATTACATCTTCAAAATCTCTCTACTGCAGTACCTACATTAGTGTTTGATTGGGTAACTGGGAGCAAGGTATGTGTGTAAACTGGGAGCAAGGTATGTGTGTATACCACATTCTGGGAATCTTGGTGGGGGGATCTTAGAATTCTGCCTGCCACACAATTGATAAATTGATTTTTTTTCTTAACTAATAATATGGATGTGCAATATTGTGACATTATGGAGACCAGGCTTCCTAAGATTTCATAAAGTCTTATGAAGCAGAAAAAGTCTTACAAATATAGCCTATAACTACGTTTCCCTTTTGATTTGGGTAAGATTGGCTTTGAACTCCCCTGAAGGACAACTTTCCATTTCCTTTTTTGAGTCACCTGTGTTCTTAAACTTGTATTTAAAATGGCTCACTGACTTGGCTCCTTGAGAACTTGTCTGCTCCTTGTCTATTCATCTATCCACCCACTAGTCTCTCCATCTACCAAATCACCCACAGTATATCCATCCATGTCATCCATTCAACAATCTACTCATTCATCCATCCATTCATCCATCCACTCATCCATCCATCCATCCATCCAACCAGCCACCCTCACATTCGGCTATCCATCTACTCTTCCAACCATCCGGCTGTCCATCCAGCAACAAAATTACAATTTCCCCATCCATTTGCCTACTCAACCTTCTGTTCATTGATTTGCCTATCTATTTACCAACCTACCCATCACCCAGACATCATGCTTCTCATTGATTTAATAAACTGCTTTGAACTCTAACTACATGCTGGGTCTTGTAGTAGACACCAGGATACTAGGATAAAGTCTCTTCCCCCAACCTACTTATTGTCTAGTGGAGAAATGAGACAAAAAAACTAAATAGATAGAATTCACATGAAAATTCGTATAATACAAGAATGTCAGGTGGTTTAGGAGCCCAAACTGGGGTAGGAAGTTTCTCTGGAAGTTGTGAAAAAAGGTACATAAACTGGCCCTTGGAGGATAAGCAGTTGTCCAATCCTGAATGAAATCCTGCAAGTTTTTACTGCATCCATCATGGAGCCTGGAGATTGCAAGTGTTCTCAGTCTCTATGAAGGTGACATTTTCCCAGTGTGACTGATGTACTGTAGAAATTACAGAGCACAGTCCTGGAGGGCTGGATTGATGGCATTGATTTGGCTCTCTTCTGGATATGGTCAAGTGATAATGACAGGGAAGATTGAGACATGCCAGAGGCAACCTTTCCAAACAGACAGTGATGAGTGTCTCATTTTAAATCACACTTCCTGTGAGCCTGGTTTATTTTATTTATTTATTATTCATTTATTTATTTATTTATTTTGAGACAGAGTCTCACTTTCTCTTACCCAGGCTGGAGTGCAGTGGCACAATCTCAACTCACTGCAACTTCTGCCTCCCGGAGTCAAACGATCCTCCTATCTCAGCCTCCTGAGCAGCTGGGGCCACAGGTGCTTGCCACTATGCCCGCCTAATGTTTTCTATTTCTTTGAAGAGATGGGGTTTCACCATGTTGCCCAGGCTGGTCTTGAACTCCTAAGCTCAAGAAATCTGCCCACCTCAGCCTCCCAAAGTGTTGGGATTACAGGCATGAGCCACCACACCCAGTCCATGAGCCTGATTTAAACCTGGTCCACAAACACCTGGCTTTCTCTGGTATAATTTGACCAGTTGCTTTGAGTGCCAGAGAATTTACATCACTGTGCCTGAAAGCTCACACTCAGCATGGTTTTTGCTTTGACTCCACGTCCTGGTTTGTTGTTTTTAGGGAGGGGCTTTCTCTCTGTGTTGCCCAGGCTGGAGTGCAGTGGCTATTCATAGGCACCAACATAGCACACTACAGGGCTGAACTCCTGGGCTCGAGCAAACCTCCTGTCTCAGCCTCTCCAGTAGCTGGGATTACAGGCGCATGACACCAGGCTGGCTTGATGTCCTGTTTTAACCCGAGTTGTTTGTAGCCAGCTTTGGCAAACCTCTCAGGAGCATATTCTGCACTGTTATAATTACCTGGGTGGTGGCCTGCATCTGGGGATCACTTAAATGCTTTCATCTTCAAGTCCATCTCAGGATAATTTCAATGAGAAGCTTCTAGGTCATTTCCATAGACTCCTCTTCCCCTCTTGTTTGTATTACAAACTTGTGTAAAAAAAGAGGATTTTGGAGACAGACTTGGATTCAAATCCTAGCTCTGCCATTAGTCAGTTGCACAGCCTTGTATACCCTTGCTAAGCCTCAGATCTCTCACCTGTATAATGGGCCCAATAGTACCTGCTTGTGGGCCTGCTGTGAGGATTTCTGGAGCTAGTGCATGTGAAATGCAAAGCACCTTTGTAAAGCATAGTAACACACTGAGAAAATGGGAGCTGCTTTTGTGGTTGCTGTTACTGCAGTGATTCCCAGGGACATTTGATATTTTAAATTACATTGGAAGAATTCTCATATTTTTTTCACAGGCAGAATTGGCTCATGGATCAGACTAACCAGATTTATGGTTAAACATGTTTATAAAAAACATGAAGTCATGTTTTTTTAAATGCAGCAGGAAAGCAAATCATTAGGTCTAATTTGTTAGGCTGAGAAAACACTGGAATGAAAGTGCTGTTAACAAACACTTAGCATAGGCTGGGCAATAATCACATGTGTTTTAGCTTGAAAGCTTCATGTGCCCTGTTGGAAGGGGTTGGGTCAGAGGCCTGTGATGGCTTCATTGAAAATGCAGAGTTGGAAATAGCCATCCCTACACTAGCATCATGCTGAAATCAAGGGGGATAGACTTCAAAAGAAATTTTGTGTTTTACATCACTGCCAGGTTTTCCCTTTACAATGCATGATTAATTTTAATTTTACTAATGCATTTGTTTTTGTCAATAGAGGCAGAAGATGAGGAATGAAAATAAGAGGTAATAGTAACTATCCCACTTGACCCTGAGCAAGATATCCAATGCTTCTGTGACCAGAAGCTGGTCACTTCTGGGTTAATAAAATGGAAGCAATAATAGCATCTCCTTCAAAAGGTTGTAGTGAGGGTTAAATGAGTTCATGCAGATGTGCTTAGAACAGTGGTTGGCACGTAGTCAGTGTTCAGCAGGTGTTAGCTGCCATCCTCCTCATCATCATCATTTGTAATAGAAGCAGCAGTACTGTCTTTTTTTTTTTTTTTTTGACAGAGTCTCACTCTGTCACCCAGGCTGGAACACAGTGGCATGATCTCAGCTCACTGCAACCCCTGCCTCCTGGGTTCAAGCGATTCTCCTGCCTCAGCCTCCCAAGTAGCTGGGATTGCAGGCACATGCCGCCACACCCTGCTGATTTTTGTATTTTTAGTAGAGACAAGGTTTCACTATGTTGGCCAGGCTGGTCTCGAACTCCCGACCTCAGGTGATCCACCCGCGTTGGCTTCCCGAAGTGCTGGGATTACAAGTGTGAGCCACCACACCCAGCTGCAGCAGCAGTACTGTCATAAGAGTAGGAACCTGAAGCACTCTAAAGGTGAAATCATTTCCTCAAGGTCCAATGGCAAGTAGAACAGTCCAAATTTGAACTCGGGCAGATGATTTCAGAGCCAGCAGTTTGAATTATGTTTTTCAAAATGATTTTGATGTTGTACAAGTAAGAATTAAAATTTATGTCAGTTACCAATATCTTTCTAAAAGACAACTTTGATCATTTTTCTCTCACTTAAAATCCACTAGCCCCTGGGCTTCTCAAGGGTGGAAGAGATGTTTCATTCACTGAAGTATCTCCAGTACCTGGCTCCACACCTGTTAGCAGCAAAGGTTTGTTGATCAAAGCTGAGACACCCTCTCCCATCCCTAAAAGGATAAAGTCCAAACTCTTTGGCTTGACACCAGAGCAACCCACGGCTTGGCCACCATCTCCAGCTCAGCCTCGTCCCCAGCAGTTCTCTCTCTGCTCCAGCTAGGGCAGTACATTTGTCATTGATTCCTTGGCTTGAAAGATCCTCTTCAAGGTTCATATGTTCCTGACAATCTCCTACTCTTCCTTCATGATCCAGCTCGATGTCACCCCCTCTTAGAATTCTTCTCCTGCCTCTTCCCTATTCCCCAAACCTCAGGGCAGAACGTATGGGTGCCTTGGAAGATTGCTCACTGAGGGTCTTCAGTTGTACCTCAAAAGATAGGTAGGCTTTGGGCCTGTGAAGAAGGGAAAGGTACCTTAGCCAGAGTGACAGCATGGGCAACACACAGACCTGGAGAATGAATGGCTGTCAGTGAGATTTCACTGATTCCTCCAAATCATTATTTTCTCCTGTGTGAGTTGTATTATTTCCTCCTCCCCATGCAGACTTAAATTCTAGGGTTGTGCTTTCTTTTTCTCTCTTTTTTTAAGAAATGGGAGTCTCACTTTGTTGGCCAGGCTGGTCTCAAACTCCCGGCCTGAGTGATCCTCCCATCTTGGCCTCCCACAATGCTGGGATTACAGACATGAGCCACTGGGCCGGCCCTATGGTTGCACTTTCAATACAGGTGGAGAGTGTCCCTACTGCTTTTCCTGATCCCTGAGAAGGTCTTTCCAAGGAGATCACAGTAGCAATTCATTTCTTTGGAAAAACTGGTCCAAGTAAGGAAAATATGCCATGTATACCTTATGGGTAAGACAGTAGAGAAACCACTGACCAGGATGCTGGGGGAACTGCATTCTTATCCAAACTCTGTCACTCACTAACTTTCAGACTAAAGGCAAATGCCTCAGCCTCTCTGCAATTAGGTTTCTTCATCTGAAAAATGGGTATCATGTGGCCTGCCTGGCCCAATTCCCAGTGCTGTGGTGAAGATCAGATGAGCAACACTGTCTCTATCTAGCTATGAGACGTTGGGAAAGGCATTTAATTACTGTACCTTGAATTCTTTGGTCATGAAAATGAGGCCAAGAATGCTTTCCAGATCATTTGGCTATGAGGATTAGATGAAGTAACATATGGAAAATGCACAGTACAGTGCCTGGTATATAGTAGATATTCAATGGATATTCTTTTATTTTTTCCTTCCTTCCTTCCTTCCTCTCTCCCTTCCTACTTCCCTTCTTTCTTTCCTCCCTCCTTCCCTCCTTTCCTCCTTGCCTCTCTCATTCCTTCTCCTTTGTTTCTTAGTTATAACAATGAGGAGTTAGAATAAATATCCTCTCATTAAAGAGTCTAAGTCTGTGCCTTTTTAAAAAAGTAAAGATCATAGTGAGATATTATTTGGAAACCCAAAGAAATATGATATTTTCCAAGTAGGAGGGAAAAGATCCAGCTTTTTTCTGCCCTGGGAGCTCCAGAAGTTTAAGGCAAAATGATAAACATGTCAGAATGACTTCTTTATTTCTATTTATAATCTTTGTCATACAGCTTGGTGGATGGTGAGGTGCTTTTTCCAGCATAGAAACTTTCCTTGGCCGAGGAAAGGCAAGAATAAATACTTTTCCTGGGATGAATCCATTACCGGTGCCCTCTTTCCAATATTCCTCCAGATTGAAATTTATGCTTAAAAATCCAAGTGAGTTAAGAGAGACTGTGACTTTCTAAAACAAACTCTTTTGCAATGCTATTTTGCTGTGAAAAGTCAGCGCTATATATATTTTTTTTTAAAGTTGTGATGGCTGCGTGTGGATTTCAGGGAAAAGTGGGTATATGGTAACCCTGAAGAATTATATCAGATCAAGACCACAGGAGAAACTTTCCCATCTCTGCAGGGCCCATTAAGCCCTAAATGCTTCCCTCCTCTGCATCACCACCCAGTGGTGGTTGAGGCAGGCTAGGCTAGCTCCCACTCACAGTTTTCCAGGGAGCGGAAAGCTCCGAAATCAAAGAAATGGGTCCTTGAGGGAGGCAGGAAAGTTGTCTGTCTGGACGTTTCTTCTGATCCCTGTCTGCTTCCTACTCCAAGGCCTCCTGCAGGCAGGAGTCTATACTATCACTAGGATCTTATCACCTCTCTTCTCCTTGCTTAAATTCTGCACCACCTAGGCCAGTCCTACCACAAATAAGCCACAATTCCTGGTCCAGGTCAAGTTGCTTCTCCTCTGGGAAGCCTTCCCTGATTACTTCAGATATCAGAATTTTCTTTCCTGGAATCTTCAAAAGATTGAATCGTCTCTGCTGAATGATCTCCTTCAACACTCTAACCTGACCCCATCAGCTGGATTGAAATTTTTCTCGTATATGTTTGCATGAGGAAGGGTGGGGATGGGTCTCAGGATGGGCACTGGGAGAGGAGACAGGTCAAACGAGTGTGAGAGGACATTGTGTCCTTGTACCTGCACAGCTCCAAGCCCAGCAATGAGCACAAACTAGGTGAGCAATGAGCGCAAACCAGGTGACCAGGAGTCATTAGGAGCCTCCAGTGCACCCTTACTCTAGGAGAGTAACTGCAAACAAAGCAGGAGACGGGGTTCTCTCTCCTCAGGCTTCAGCACAGAGATCTTATTTATATGCCTGAACAGAGCAAAGATAAGCCTATTATTATATTTTTATATTTGTAATATATACTTTGCCTACTTCCAGAAAAGAATGGAGTTGGCTGACAGTAAAGAGTTTATAACAAGGCTATTTATATAGAAATAGAAATGGAAAGCCATGGTGAAGGAGGAAGGAGCTAAAATGACGATACATTAACTGATGTAATTATTATGATTATAAACAGCGTGGAGCTGGGGATGCGGAAGGCTGCCCTGGAACATGTAGTGTCCATCATTTGAAGGAGAAGTGGGGAGAAAGTGGCTCAAATAATTGGATATTGCTTACAGGAGAATAGGATTTGCATAAATAATGTGAGAGTAGGCTGGGCATGGTGGCTCATGCCTGCAGTCCCAGCACTACACTACTGAGAGGACGAAGTGGGCAGATAGCTTGAGCTCAGGAGTTCAAGACCAGTCTGAGCAACATGGCAAAACCCCATCTCTACAAAAACAACGACAACAAAAAATTAGCCAGTCATGGTGGTGTGTGCCTGTAGTCCCAGCTACTCAAGAAGCTGAGGTGGGAGGATCACTTGAGTCCGGGAGGCAGAGGTTGTGGTAAGTGGTGATTTCATCACTAAACTCCAGCCTGAGTGACAGAGTGGGATCCTGTCTCAAAATAAGAAGAAGAAGAAGAAGAAGAAGAAGTAAGTAGAAGCAGAGAGGATTATGGGAACATTTGGGGGTATGTAGCTGACTGTGAGGATCCTGACAACTGCTGCAAAGATGAGCAAGAACCTTAATTTAGGAGGCTGTGGTGGCAAATTGTGGCTTTATTCTTGGATGATTGTGTTTGGTGCTTCTGGGTCAATTTTCAGACAATATTTAATTTTTCAGTGAGATCTATGACTTGCTTACATGCACCACTTCTTGTAAAAATTATATGATCAGAGCATATATATTTCCATTTTGGCGATAGGTTGTTGGCCAGTTAATGTAAAAGGTTTCAGTGTTTCTTAATTATTTAACCTCTCTGGGCATTCGTCATCTTATTTATATGATGTGGATAATAGCATTTTTCCTATTTCACATGGTTGTTGAGAGGATCCGATGGAATGACTAGTTGAAAGTGTTCATAAAAGTCAGGATAAGTAAAGCAATGCTGCAGGAACAAACGACCCCCAAATTTCAGCAGCTTACTACAAAAAATATGTATTTCTCACTCATGTTCATGTCCAGTGTGGGTCAGCAAGGAGATACTGTCTCTTACAGTCATGCAAGGCCCCTTGCTGGAGAAGCTGCACCTCCATATGTGCTTCCACTATCACGAGGGCAGAGGAGAGGGAGCATGGTGCATGCTCTGAAGGCTCTTAAGACTTCACATGTGTGACATATGTCACTTCTACTCATGTATCATCAGCCAAACCAAGTCACATGGCCATAGTCTCACTTGAAAAGGGGCAGGAGAAATGCAAACTTACCATGGGCCCAAAGGAGAAGAGAATCAGAGTATTTGTGGACAGTTTTAATTTTGGCACAAACTTGAAAGTACTTAGAATTTGCTCCAAAAATATATGAATATTTTCATTCTCCAAGCAGCTGTATTTGTATCACAACGGAAGTCCTGAACTCTAAGCTGCAGGCAGCATTACTGATGTCAGAATAGCTCATCCGTTTCAACAGGTCAACTCCACGATGTAGCAGTGGTCCAAACTGAAGCCAGTGCGCCACTTACTAGCTACTGCAGAGAGACTGGAGAAGTGTCACCTCTTGCCAACTCCCATTGATTGTTGGTGGCTTCTGGGAGATTTGTGTAAAGGATTGGATCTGGGGCTTGAAGAGAAAGAGTTGCAATTGACTAATAATGTCTAACATGGGAACAAGAAGTGGGAAGCGGAAGCCATTGCCAGGCTTTTGTTGTCCTTAATCAATTGCATCACTCAGAGGGCGTCACAGTAGCTGATGAAAGGATTTGCCTACAGAGATCCATCCTGGGGAGTGGCTTCCAAACTCTTCTCTTCCCAGTGTGCATTCCAGGGCCAGTCCACAGCTTACAAAGGACCAGGCTATGTCTGCATTGTCTCAGGTTCAGCCCAGCCTGGGCATCTTCAGTCTTCTTTGGCTGTACCAGGTAACACATCTTTCTAGAGACCCTGAGAGAATGCCATTTTCTGAGTTTCCACAGGCTAGCCAGAAAGGCTGTTAAATAACTCACCCAGCCAGTTATTTCCAAAAATACCCAGTCCTATTTTTAAAATGGAGGATTATATAATTCTTCAACTGGCCTCACTCATTTCCCTTTTTGCTTAGATGCCATGGCTGTCAGAGTGTGGTTAGGATCTCAGGCAGCCATGTAGAGGCACAGGATTTGAAATCTGCAGCCTCCTGAGACAGGAAGTTGATTCCACTCATGGCAGGGTTGGGTCCTGTCTAGTGGATGGTCACTCTTAGGGATGGTTCCAGATGTCTTGCTGGGTTCGGCTTGCTTATGTTTGCTTTAATCATGATGCCAGTAGTGTGGTTCAGGAGTTGCTTTTCATCTGGGATCTTTGTCATATCCGTTAATGTCTTGATCATGACAAGATGTGAACTGGAATGGGAACACTGGTACAATTCCTCAAATTTATGTTCACCGAGACCAGTGACAGCACACCCTGTATATTCCCCCTTTACCCTCTACAGCATTCATAAACAGAAATTGGGGACTTTAATCATTTTAAATGACGGGCTAGATTGCTTTCAGCCTATTTTGTTTAAAGGAGGAAAGAAAGGATCTTCTCTTAGAGAAAGAGGAAGGGAATGGGGGAACATTTATTAAGCACTTACTTTAGGCCCACGCCAGGTATTTCTTATACATTATGACATTGATCCTCATGAATATCCTTGAGCTATAGGTCTCAATAGCCCTATTTTGTGGATGGAGGAAACTGAGGCTCAGTTAAGTTGGTTGACTTGGTCACTTGGTCACAATAGGACAGAGTCAGGATTCAAAGGCAAGTCTGTCTGAAACCCTTCGACTTCTGCCCAACCAGAGAATTGAATTGTAGACATCTCAAAGTGGCCAGCATGACAAAGGTGGGACAGTGAAGCTCAGCCAGCCTTTCTTTTGCCCATGTTAATCTTTGATCCTCAGCTAAGGTCACAGCTCCTGCTCTGGACTGTTCCAGAATTCTGTGGGGCTGTGCAAAAACATGCCAACTCTTCTGTCTCCCTCTCTCTCTGAGTTGGATGTTTCTTTTCCCTGACTGATTTTCCTCTATTTAATCTGGAATTCTCCGGGGCAGTGGTATTCCATGGTAGTGCTGCTACCCAGACTGGTCAGAGGAAAGTGGGCAGCCTGTTCCTTATAAATACCATGAGTCACATGTCTTCCCAACTGCCAAAAATATTCAAGCAGAGCCCAGTATTCCTTTGGCCTGCATAAATTTTCTGAGGACTGGTAGCACAGTGTATCCTTTATATTCATAGATGCATGTGCTTTCCTGGGGTCTTCTTAGCTTAGGAACCTGGTTTTTGATGGGTCAAGGTTTCTTCCTTGATTCATCCAACCTGAACCACAGTCAGCATCATCAGTTACAAGGAGTAGCAGTGGATCCCAGCATAGGATGTGGATTCAGGAGGGCTGGCTTAGCTGCTGACTAGCCAAGTGACCCTGAATCCCCTCAACTTTCTGATCGTCAGTTTCTGAGTCTATAAAAGGGGGTAATAATAGTTATTAAGGACACAGGCTATAGAAGCTGATAGATCTGGATTGAATTCCCAAGGATGGTGAGAACTAGGTAACTGTAGTTAAGTCCCTCAACCTTTTCAAACCTCAGTTTTCTCACCTATTATAGAAAGGAAATTATAATAATACTTAACCCATTGGGATGCTGCACACAGCAAATGAACATAAACATGGGAACACTTAGGACAATTTCTGGTATTTATTAAATGTTAAATATGTTTTGAATATTACTATTTTATGTTATTATTAACTAATTTACAAGGTTGCAGTGAGGATCAAATAAACTAAAAGTGTGAAAGTGTCTGATACAGAGTTTGGAACCCAAAAGATGCTTCCAAATATTTGCACTTCATCATAAAGATGTGAAACCTTCGAGAAGGCAGTAGTTGGAAAGGAACTGTTCAAACAACAGGCTCTGTGCTGGTTGCTCAGAATTTAGAGATGAGCTTCACTCATTCCACTAGCCCCTTGGAGCACATAATCTCACAGAGAAATAGCTACTGGCAGGATGGCAGTGTGAGGAGACAGACGACTCAGAGGAATGAGGGAGTACGGAGCATGGGAGACTCATTCTTTCCTGGCTTATTGCATTCAGGAACCTTAATTTCTGTTTTATTCCCAGTGGTTTGATCTACCAGTGCTGTCAGTGGCCAGAACGAGAAGCAGAGGTCAAGTTATAAAAGGTCATGTTAGGAAGTTATGACCCATATATATATATATATATATATATATATATATATATATATATATGAGCCGTGGAAAGCGTTTAGGCAGGAGAAAGGATGAGTACAGGTGCATTCTGGGAAGATAGTTCTGGCAACTACATGGACTGGGTAGAACTAGGTAGATAAAAGCAGGGAGATAGGCAGGGAGGCTTTTTCCATCAACCAGGTGAAAATAATAGGGTCCAAAAATAGAAAGGCATATTCAAGAAGCCTATGAGAGATGAGTAGACAGGTTCATCCAAGAAGACAGGCTAAAGGGTTGCCACTCAATCAGACTGTGAGAGGGGACAGTGTGAGGGAGAGGGAATGAGGTCTTTGGTGGAGAAAAGACCTTTGTGAATCCCTTACGTCTCTTTCCCTCCATTGGAACTTCCTCTACTTAGATGTCCCCATGGGCCATTGAACAGGTTGGGGCTGAGAGGAGATGGAGGACTGCCTGAAGGCACAGCTCTGTGTGTCAAATCGCTGAAAGGGACTCTCAGGACAGTCTCCCCTTGGAATTAGAAAGGTATGCATGTCAGGAGCTCTTGGAAGCACTTGAACTTTCTAGAGGCCGCCATGTTGGAAGGCTGTTGTTTGCCATTGGGCACCTGAAGAGTGACACAGCTGGTTTCCTTTTCCTCCTGGTTGCTGCACCTTGAGACTATGGTACAAGGATTGGATCAATTCATCCTCAAGTGGAGAATAACTGGAAGTGTGTCAGTGTGTCCCAGTCTTACCTGGGATCTGATAGCCCCTGAAGCCATTGTACATCCAATTGGGTTTGACAGAAGCTCCCAGTCAAGACTGAAACTTTTATGCTTCTTGTGCACAGCTTCCTGGCTCCCCCAGATGTGTTTCCCATCAGTCTCAGTGCCGAGCCCAGAGCCTGGTTTTCTGCAGGCTCTCAGAGCATGGCTGTTGGCTGAATGCATGAGCCTCCCTGTTGTCTGCCCCTGGGGCCACCACCTCAGAGACCTTGCAGGAAGTGAGAGTGATTGATATTTGTAATGACCTCACAGTGTTTTGATGGTCTTCTCATATGTGCAGTCACAGCTCTGTCCCTTTCCAACCCAAATCCAGCCTGTGCCAGGCATCAGGTCTCTGAAACGAGGGCCAGGTTCCCCTTGGTGTGAGCCTCCTTTTAAGCTGTCACTGTCCAGTTCTTGTGCAGGCTCTGTTTTCACAAGACCCAGTCTTTCTCCTCGATTTTCCACATGAAGGACAGAAAAGATTGTGAATAAGCTCAGAGCAGAAAGCTCTGATCTGACATTAGCAGTGTCAATACCACATTGAAAACAGTGGTTTGCCCAGTGATGGTGAACACTATAAGGTGGCTCGGTTTTTGTAGGACCCAGCACAGCTGCTTGGCTAATGATTTGGTTTTATTTCCTCCTCTCATGTTGTTTGTGGCATCAAATGAGGATATTTCCACTTTGAGAGTATCCCTCCCCCCAGCATGGTGCCATTTGGTTTATATGCCTTGATTGACTTCCATCTGCTGCCACATAGGACACCTCCTCACTCTTGAGCTTTTCAAACAGATGGTCAGAAATGAGAGCCAAGTTTGAGAAACAGTCAAACTAAGTGAGAACATGGGGCTGGGAGTCCAGGGGCCAGAATCCAGGCTTGGATGAGCTACTGACTGATTGTGTGGTCCTGAAAAATTGCTTAACGTTTCTGGGCATCTGCTAATTTGCACATTAAAAAAATAACAACAATAACAACAACAACAACAACCCACAATCCTTTCTTACGCTAAGATTTAAATGGGAGAGAACAGGGTTTCAGGAAGGGAACTGGGGAAACGGTTTGTTTGAATTTCTTGTTGAAATGAAAGTATGCCTCTGTTTACACCCCTGGGGAGTCTCGGCCTGTGTGGTTTTTACAGATATTTGTATGTGTTAATTCCCCTTGAGCTAAGTACAAGTCATTCCATTGATGGCAACTAGCTTCAGACACAGTTGGAGTCCCCAGAGGGTTGGCCAGGAGCAATGTGTGTACCCGTATGAGGCCTTTGGAGATGACGCCATCAGTGAGAGGAATCTGCCCTGGTATTCCAGGGCCAGAATTAGTTGGGGCATGGATGGAGACTTGGGATCCTGTTGGCAACCACAGGGGTTTCCTGATATGGCTCTGCAGGGAATTCTCAGTCTTAGCTTAGCTTTCCAACAGGTCCGCTTTCTCCTCCAGACCCTGGGGACCCAGTCCCTTTCCCCTTCTATAATCCTCACACCACCCATGCCATCACTTGGGGTCTCCTGTCCTGAGACTAGATATGAGGAGGCCCCATTTTCCCAACTCAACCCTGATGGTGGGTTCCAGCTACACCAGGTATGGGTAAATCTTAACAGGTTTACTAATTTTTAAGATAGGGAGAGGCGATAAGAATGTTCTGTGAGTTGTATATTTGGACTGAGGTCAAAATGAAGGCACTTCCAGAGGTGAAATGATGAATACAAGAAAAAAAGACTATGGCTCTTTCTTTCACATTTACCATGCGCAACAGGCCAGGTGTGTGAACTCTCTCATCCACCTGTAAACTATCCCTGTCTCACAGATGGGAAAACTGAGCACCGCTGGTAAGTGATAAAGCTGAGATTTAACCCCCACTGTGCAGGCTCTAAGACCCCAGCACAGCATCAAGAAAGGGCCTGGTCAATGCCTTCCTGAACTTGGTATGTCTGAAGCACTGAACTCTCCCTGCTAGTGGGGCTATAAGTCTTTTCTTTAGCCTGGGACAGCAATTAGGCTTTGTCTTGCTTATCAACTCGAGTGAGAAGGACCATGAAGGCATGCTGAGGGGCCCTGGGGACAGGTGTTGTGTTTGATGAGTGACATCTGCCTGGAGTTTAAGAAGGGGAAGTGAGGGATGTTTGCTTTATGTTTCATGGCTGTGCTATAACATGCGAGGCAGTCTAGCCCACAGCTGCAGCTCCCCCACCCTCTCCTGCTGGTGCTTACCCACAGTGCCACCTGCTCTTGGCCTCTGGAGGCACATGGTCTTTTCTTGTTTGGGCCTCAGATTCTCATCTTTTGGGCTTCTGGGTGAAATTGTCACCAGGGCAGTCCCCTCTGTCACAGTCTCAACTGGCATCCCTGAGGAGTTCTGCTTGTTGCTCCTGTCCTCGCCTCTCAAGACCCAAGAGGACAGTCTCCAGCATCCTCTGCTCCAGACCTGCAGCCTCTTGCCCCATGAGCACTTGGAGTCATCCATGTCCCCAGCCGCTACACCTCAATTCAACACATCTGGATATTCTGGCCTCTTTGTTTGGAGGGGAGGGGGCAGGAGGTCTGCACCTTATTCTGACATCAGCAGCCTGGTCCAACAGGGTGGCAGGTTCTTTAATATTGTCTTGATTCACTAATTTACATTTTATAAGTAGTTTGAAAGATGGTTACTAAATAGGAAAGACTCATTATCTCTTGTCTTTGATTCTTCCCACCTCTTTGAGCTAGGTAGGGTGGGCGCTTACGTTTCTGGTTCCCACATAGTAAGCAGACTATTGGGAACAGACTCAATAGGCCCACCTTTCTCCAGCTCAGAACATGACCTCACAGGGCCTGTGGCAGAAGCAGTGTTTTCCTATGTTTGGACTCAGCTTTTATCATCAGATTGGGACATATGAAGTTCGGGAATATTCTTTAGCTGTGAACTGTGAGATTGAGTAAAATAGATCCTTTGACCCCCATTTGGGTCTGCATGTATTCCCCACCAGCTAAAAAGGGAAGAAGGGAGTGTCATCAGCACCCCAGGCTGCTCACGTCTTATCTATGGGCTGTCATAACAAACCTGTGATGTACATTTGAGGGGTCTTGGTATCACCATTTATAGATGAAGATAATAACTAAGAATTAACTGTGTACTGGGTGGGCATTATATCACTATGAAGTGTGTGTGTGTGTGTGTGTGTGTGTAAAACTTCATTTAATAACTCTCACAACAAACCTATGGTAGTATTACCTTCTATTTATAAATGAGGAAACTGAGGCTCAGAAAGGTTAAATGATGTGTCAAAAAGAACACACAGTAGGAAATAGCTGAACCAGGATAAAAATGTACAATTCCTAACTTCAAGGCCCAAGCCCTTTCCCCCACCCTCGGTGAAGCAGGCATTATTTTCTCCTCTTATTCTTGTAAATGTTAATAAGAATTTCCAGGACAGGGCTGGGCCAGAAAGGCCTCTGTCTGACCTGCTATTTAAACCACTCCAAATGCTGAGCATTGGCCAAGCCACAGCATGCATGGCCATGGTTCAAACAAGTAAGCAAAGCCATTGCGCCTTCTCATTAGCATCTGGGAGGAGAACAAAAGTGAGAGAGGCAAAGTGTCCATCAGCGATTTCACTTTGAAGCCAAGGCCCTGGATTTGCATCTGGCCAGATCTCTCAGATGTCGTTCAGGGCACAGAAGGGGTGGCAAGTGCAGGATGACCCCTCAGGCTTTAAGAATGCTCCCCATTCCCCAACTAAGATCTGCAGATAGCCCTCCTGTGCCGTCCTCTGACCATCACAGACTGCCCGAGGGCACATTTGTCTGTTATTGCCCAGACAACAGAAACATTTGAGATAAAGAAAAGATTGTGGGCACCTGGCCTTCTCTGTTTGTATGACATACAGACTCACCTTTTAGACTCTCACACCTACAATTGTACAAGTTGTTACTTAGGAACTTCACTGTCTGCACGTCTTTCCTTCTTCTCTGCAACTCCATCCAATCATTTTCATTCATTTAGTGTTAACCAAGCACCTTCCGTGTGCTTAGGCTGCTTTATGCACGGTAGGGAATTAAAAATATATGTGATCCTACTCTCAAAGATCTTATATTTTAGATACTATTGCATTTTCTCCAGATGCTACAAATACTGCATCATTTACAAAATTCATTTGCTGTCAAATTACCAGTCTGGGCGTTTTTGTTGTCTCTTTGGATTTATTCTGCATACAGCTCTTTTCTCTCATTTCCCCTGCCACCTTCCAGGTGCATAGTAACCGTTAGTGGCCTTGGCTTCTATGAGGCTTCTACATCTTGCCTTAGGATAAGCAAAGGGCTAGTTTAGAATAACCTGGTCAGTACCATGAATATCACTTAAAACTTTATGATGCTGTCTTTTGTGGCCATAGTAAGGGTTTTCCCGGATTTTCAGTGTACAAACTGAGTTACAGGTTTATGCAGCAACTCATGATCAGAGTAAGTCTGGCAGAGAACTAAGACCTGAACTTAAGCTGTAGTCTCTTCATGTTAAGAAGAGTGCTTTGGTTTTCCCTAAGACTTCTTAAGAATGCAGGCCGGGTATGGTGGCTCATGCCTATAATCCCAGCACTTTGGGAGGCCGAAGCAGGCAGATCACCTGAAGTCAGGGGTTCGAGACCAACCTGGCCAACATGGTGAAACCCTGTCTCTACTAAAAATACAGAAAATTAGCCGGGTATGGTGGCGGATGCCTATAATCCCAGTTACTCAGGAGGCTCAGCCAGGAGTATCACTTGAACCCAGGAGGTGGAGGTTGCAGTGAGCCAAGATTGTGCCACTGCACTCCAGCCTGGGTGAAAGAGTAAGACTCTGTCTCAAAAGAAAAAGAAAAAGAATGCTGAATGCCACATAGCAGTCCCAGAATCCAGAGGTAAAAAGTCTGGTCCAAACATCACATTGTCCAAAGTAATAAGGCTATACACAATTTGAATCATTTGATCATAGAGCTTGATTTGAAAGACATCTTTTGAACGCTAGAAGGGTTGTTCACTCCTTAGAATAAACCTATGGCTAATCATTTGTAAAGTGAATATTCTTATATAATGAATTTTTTTCTGGTGATGTAAATACATACTTCCTAGCCTATTTATGAATTTCACACATGGAGTTTTCTAAAAGCAAGGCATAGTGGAATTGAATCTTCTAAGAAAAATAGCAGGCACTTTGAGATGACAGGAACTGGTTTTCTTCCTCTTGTTTTTCTCAGTCTGTGTTGCAGGTGCTGTAATTAAAAATCAGGCTTTGGAGCAGGTCTCCACTGGAGTGGTCTTGAGTAGACTTACAAATGGCTGCAACGCTTCCAATGGCAGTTGATCTGTGTGAGCCAGGAATGGGGTAGAAATCTGGGGACTGGAATTTCAGTCTGAGTTCTGGATTGCTCATCTGCAACTGGGAACAATGGCCTCTTCCTCTTTTCCCTGCACAGAAAGTGGTTTGTGAAATTAAAGTGGAGAACAGCTGCTAGGAACTCATGCTGGGGACCCACAGTGGAGGCCACATTTTGTGATCCCAGAGGGATTCCCAAGCCCACCCCACAGCTGCTCCAGGCCTTCTCTGTTCTCCTGATCCCTGCCCTGATGGAGGCCTGACCCATCTGGCCAGAGTGCCTTCAACTCCTACTTTGAAATACCTGTCATCGCCCACATCTCTGGCCTTCCTCAGGACTTAGAGGTTGAGGGCCTTGTCTTTCCCGCTTGGGCCCTTCCCTCCCACTCCTTCCGTCTCCTGGGTTCCTGATATCTGAACACCCTCATATGATTCCTGATCCTCATTCAGCTGCTGCTGTTGCTCAGCCGATGCCTTTGGGAATGAGATACCTGCCTCTACCACCCTTAGCTCCCTGTCACACAGTTCCTCATTAGCTCCTGCTGTCTCACTTCTACCTTCGTGGTTCCACAGAGCCTCTCCTTTTAAAAGCTACCCACATTTTTCATCTTTCTGGACTGCCCTGCCATGTTGGGCACATCTTAGATCAGTTCTCAGACCGTGTTCCACGGAACCCTAGGGTTTACACAAAGGTTTCTCCGGAGTTTTGAGGAAAGGAGGTAATAAGCTGGTCTTCACCCTGCTTCAACCAGCGCAACTGCTCTTATCAATTAACTACTGGGATGTTATGAGGAGTTTCTTAGAACAGGGATTTGCTGCACAGGCTCTGAGCCTACGGTAGATGCACCTAGAAGGCCTGCTGTGGGGCTGTGCACAGCAGAGGCAGGAATTTCTGCAGGTTGACCAAATACCTCTAAGAAGTATTGGGTTTTTATGGGGAGTATGGGAAGGCTGGTAAACCAATGCTTCTTTTATGCAATTTCCCCGAATCTTACTGTGCAAATCTCTTCCCACAAATCTCCAGGCAGTTATCTTCTATTAAAAGCCTCTTGGGATTGATGCTTCTTGACCTAGTACCATAGAAGGGAGGTGTGTGTGTGTGTGTACATGTGTGTGTGTGCATGTGCACATCCTTCCAATAAGCAACCAGGCCACTGCTCCAGAGGTTCTGGCCACTCCTAAACCAGTTTTTGTGTTGTAAGGGGATCTGGGACCATTCTACACAAATGACTCCTTGTCTCACAATGTCTCATGGGCCAAGTTTCCTGGTCCAGGCTGATGGCTGGTCACTTTTACATCCGCCCATAAACTTCCTTTGTTCAACTCTCCTATTCTATTAGTCATTGGCTCAGCATTTTGTAATTTACTTTTTTTCATATTTATCTGTTAGCAACAAGACACAATTCAACTTCCTGCAGTCATTACTGTAATTAGCATAAAGCAGCAGCCCTTGACAGTGAGCATGGTTCCTGTAGTAGCCTGTATCCACAGTTCTTTGTCTCTTACAGTGTCAGACTGAGTCCAGGATGGAGTAAGAGCCAGGACTGGCATGCCCTGGAGGTGCCCTTCTGGTTCTAGGACTGTGATTTCTCTGAGCTGTCTGTTCTGCCCACGACTAAGGAAGGCCCCAGGACCCTGGAGCTCAATGGGACCAACCTTCCTATCCCCTCCCTCCTGCCTCAAGGGTAGTTTGAACAGGAAAGGGGCCCCTTGGAGTTGCTGGGGGATGAATGTCTTTGTGTTTTTTTTTTAAGGTGACTCTCTGCATTTTATTTCTTTCATCTTGTAAGCTCTTTGGAAGTCTTTGTGTTAACAGGAAATAAAATTATCTTTATTTGTAAGCTATGCTTTTAGCTTATCGAATCATGACCCCATGGGCTGAGTAATGTTACTAGATAGCAACGTGTGGAGGAACACAGATGACCTGGTTCAAGCTGTGTTTCTGCTACCTGCTTGTTGTATGACTAGGCACATCTGTTAACTTCTCTGAGGCTCAGTTTCCATATCTGTAAAATGGGTGCAATAATATCTGCTTGTATCTATTAAGTCATTCAACATGTACTGAACGTTTTATGTGTATTTTGCCTATACTAATCATGTGCTGGGTCCAGCCCTGACCCCATGGAGTTCACATGTAAGCGGAAGTAAATCAAGAGGTAGTTACCGTGCTGGGAGATTATGTACTGTTAGTTTTGAGAACCTTGGTCTAGCCTTCCAGCCTGGAAATTTGGGAGGTGTGGGAAACGAGTGGCCTCGGGAGGCTGATAGGACTCTGCATGTTTGAGAAAGAACTGGCTTTGGGTCTAGGGAGGAGATAGGGGGCACTTTCCGTGAAGGTGCTGAGGTTTAGGCAAGGCTGTGAATTATAGAACAGGAGCTCTGGAAGGTTTTGTGGGAGAGGCTCAGAGAAAGCATGGGGCGGCTGGGGGCTTGGAGGAGGATAGAGAGAGCCTGTGAGGATGTCTTTCTGGTAGTGTCTAAGGTCACCTGCCAAGCAGCGCTCAATGGGCTCAGTGGGCCACGGCACTTCCCAAGTGACTGATTCCAGTTTCGCGGTGGGCAGAGGAGTGCAGATTAGGGCTAAGTTGGGGGACAGGATACGCAGCGTGTTGGCTTGGGATCTCTGGGAGGTGGCACCTGTGACCTGGGCTAATCATGCTACTTTCAGAGTCAAGCAGCAGCCAGTGGGTAGGGAAAGACCAGCCTCTCTGAATTGGGTCCCACATGGAGGGCAGTGGTGAGCATTCCAGATGACTCCAAAGCTCCGGCTGGAATACCCGGGTTCCGACTGTATCTCCTTACAAAGACCTGCAGCTCTGTATGTCCAGAGGGGTTCATGCTGGGCAATGTGGTGGTGAAGGTCAGGTGTCCTCAAGCTGACCACAAGTCACAGCTTGTCTTTCTTGTCAGAGGGACTCTAGGTGCAGCTGCTGGCCACTGGGCTCATTCAAGGGCGTTAGTGCCAAATTCCTTCTCCCTGGCCTTCCTCACGCTGATCTATGTACAAATGGAGCTCCAGGGGAAAGGTGGATTTACAAAAGGAGTGACAGTGAGGAAGAGACAGAGATAGAAAGAACCTGTTGCAAACATTTCCCATCTATTGTCATTCAAGTGGATACTGTTTTAAGTATCACCTGTTCTGGTCATAAAAGACAAGAATGTGTTTGTAGAAGCTTCTAGGATGCCTGGCATACATCATGCAGAAAGCACCCTTCCAAGTTGGCAGCCTGCTTCTGTTTTGCAAAATCTGGTTTGAAAATTTTGCACTTTCCATATTTAGCAACATTTCAGTGGGTGTGAATTTATATTGTTACAGTCATGGCTAAAAGTAATTCATTCTTTGATCTATGTTGCCTATATGTTACTATATTAGACAGGACTTCAGGTTTCTGGAGCTTTGGTTTAATATAAACTCTGTGTGTGTGTGTGTGTGTGTGTGTGTGTGTGTGTGTGTGTGTGTGTGTGTGTAAGAGAAACAGACACTAAGGCATTGCTAGTTCCAACTGGTGGGACTTGCTTGTGATCTGTTTGGTTCAAAAGTTGGTCAAAACTGTAGGTTTGCAAACTGGCAGGATTCACTCCCAGCTCTCATTTTGACGTTTCAAATAAGTGCATGTTGTGCATTTGAATTAGATCAGAATGAGTATTGGGGGTCTCATTGAGGCACTCATACATGTCAGGATTTGCCACTTTGGAAGCTGGAGACAGTTAATATGTCCATTAACCTAGGGTCTCAAAGTGGCAGCTCATGAGTCAGATCTGGCCTGCAGTTGTTTTGTTCAGCCTATGCAGTCTTTTAAAAATCTGGAAAATTCACGTTAAAATCCAGATATTCCAGGTATTTCTTAAGGCTTAACTTTCTCAAAACTCAGTGATTTTAAAGAACAGTGATATTTATCTGTTTCTGAAATCTGTAATGTGGGCAGAGCCAACTTGTCTCTGTTCTGCATCAGCTGAGAGGCTGGGGCTGGAAGCATCTGAGGCTGGCTCACTCACATGCTTGGCAGCTGATGCTGGCTCTCAACTGAAACCTCCCCAGGGGCTACAGTGGCCTTTCCATGTGGCTTTCTCACAGCATGGTGGCTGCGTTCCAATGGTGAAAGTCCACAGAGAGAGAGAGAGAGAGACCCCCCCAGTGGAAGGCACATCATTTTTCTAAACGACTCTTAGAAGTTACACTTCTGCTCCATTCTGGTGATTAGAAGTCAGTCATTAAAGTTGGTTCATATGCACAGAGAGGGGAATTAGACCCCACTTTTTTATGGGAGGACTATCAAATAATGCAGACATGTTTTAAAACCAACCTGCCGACCTCTCATTTCTCTTGGGAAATTTGGGGACCCAGCAAGATGTGGCCTGAGCAGTGGCTGCCTCGGTAGACAGAGCATGGGCCTTCCAAATTGCTGGGTCCCCTCCGCCCACCAAGATATTGCACTCAACCCTTGTAGTCATTTGAGCTTGGGTCTGCCACTCTAGGCTTTCCATATCTGAGGGTTCAGACTCACTTTTCAGCTCCTTCAATTTACAAGGAATTCTCATTTTTGAAAAGTAACAACTCAGAATTTACTCAGAAGTAAACTTTTTCCCCCAAAGGAATCAGGTTATATCCAAACAGGTGATTTTTCGAGAACCAAGCAACTCATTACCCATCCTTCCTTTGGGTATCAGAGATGCAGTTTGGAGGGCTGTGTCGGGGGCATGGGCAGAGGCAGCCAGGATGACTCCTAGGTTAGTGGTAGATGGCAGAGCCTTTCTACACCTCCGAGGCTGGAAGGACTGACAGAATCCACTCAGTATATGTATACAAGAAAAAAACAAATATCTATGCAGTGCTTTGTGTTCAGTAATTGAGATTATTCACAAGAGGGCATTTAAAATTGTATTTAAAAAATCTCCAGCCTGGGTGACAAGAGGGAGACTCTGTCTCAAAAAAAAAAAAAATCTTGTTTGGCAGACATAACATACATCCAAGTGCACAGATCATAATGCACAGCTCAAAAAACTCCCACAAAATGAACATTACCAGCTCCCCAGAACCCCTCTCATGGCCCCTCTCTATCATGATCCCCTTCTTGCTCCTCAAAAGTCAACATCATACTGACCTCTAATACCATACTTGAGTTTTGCCTGTTTCCTCGAGAAACTGTATATAAATTGAATACTACAGTATGACTCTACTGTGCCTGGCCTATTTTGTTTATGGAAGTCTATCGTGTTCTTCTTGCTTGTATCTTAGTTTGTTCATATTCATTGTCCATAGTATTCCCTTGTAGGGGTATACCACCACTTATTTATCCAGCCTACTCTTAATGGGCATTTAGATGGTTTGCACTTTTTGGCTAGCATGAATACCATTGTCAAAGTGTGTATATTGGTTTACATTCTCACCAGTAGTGCATGAGAATTCTAGTTGTTCTGCATCTTTGCCAACACTTGGCTGTTAGTCTTTTGAATTTTAGCCATTCAGAGTGTGTTGTAGTAGCTCATTGTGGTTTTCATTTATATTTTATTTATATTTTCCTGTTAATTAATGGGGTTCTTTATAGGCCATTAGGATTTCCTCTTTTGTGAAATTCCTATTCAAGTCTTTTGTTTATTTTTCTGTTTTTTGTTTGTTCGTTTTTCTTTCTTTCTTTCTTTCTTTCTTTCTTTTTCTGATTAAGAACAGAGTTTGCAAGTTTCTGCACTATTTTTTTTTTCTTTTGAGACAGGGTCTTGCTCTGTCACCCAGACTGGAGTGCAATGGCATGATCTCTGCTCACTGCAATCTCAGCCTCCCGGGTTCAAGTGATTCTCGTGCCTCAGCCTCCTTAGTAGCTGAGATTACAGGCTTGCATCACCATACCCACCTTATTTTTTGTATTTTTAGTAGAGACGGAGCTTTGCCATGTTGGCCAGGCTGGTCTTGAACTCGTGTCCTCAAGTGATCCGCCAGCCTCAGCCTCCCAAAGTGCTGCGATTACAGACGTGAGTCACAGTGCTCAGCCTTCTTCAGCACTATTGATATTTGGGGCTGGATGATTTTTTATTTTGGGGGGCTATTCTGTGCATTGTAGGGTGTTTAGTGGCACCCTTGGCCTTCATCCACTAGGTGCCAATAGCACCCCCACCTCCCAGTTGTCTCCAAAAATGTCTCCATGGCAACATGTCCCAAGGGGGAAGGAAAAAGGGTAAAATCACCCCCAGTTGAGAGCCACTGATTTCTCTATGTATTCTGGGTAGGAACCCTATGTCAGTTAAATATTTTGCAAATATCTCCTCCCACTCTGCAGCATTCAGGCTCTTAAAGGTGTTTTTGATGAACAGAAGTTCTTAATGTAGTCCAGTTACCAATCTTTTTTTAAATGGTTAGTCCTTTTTTATTTCTGTTTCACACATCTTTGTCTGTCCTACCTTTTCTTCTGGAAACTTTATTTTTGTCTTTCACACTTAGAGCTACCATCTACATCGGGATTGACTTTTTGCATGGCCAAAATTAGAGTCAGACTTCATTTTTAAAATATGGCTATTCAATTGACTGAGCAACTTTTGTTGAAAACATTGTTCTTTCCTTATTGCCCTGGCGAGCCACAGTTGTCATAAATCAAATGTCTGTAATCTGTGGGGCTGTCTTTTATTCTGTTTCACTGATCCATTTATCTATCCTTGTAACAATATTACACTGTCTTAAAGACTTAGCTTTAGAATATGTCTTGATATCCAGGAGATTAAGGCCTCCCACTTTGTTCTTCGAGATTGTCTTTACTGTTCTTGGCCCTTAGCAGTTTCATACAACTTCTAGAATCACCTTGTCAGTTTCCATTAAGGGAAACATAGTGGGGTTTTGTTTGGGATTCTCCCTATCAACTTGGAAAAAACCAAATATTTACAATATTCAGTCTTCCAATTCATGAAGATAGGATCTCTCCATTATGTAGGCCTTTGAAAATTTGTCTCTTGCTAAAAAAAAAAAAAAAAAAAGCTTTTAAAAAAAAGAACATGTGGCAGCTTCTTATATTACTCAAGTGTTGTTATTTTTCAAAATAGGGATTGTTTGCATTTTTAGAAGATTATTTTTCTTGGACTAAAACCTATTCTGAGTCCTCATTGCAGAGAGAGAAAGAGAGAGAGAAAGAGAGAGGAAGAGAGCATGCAGCCAAATTTCTTAGCTTGGCATTCAGTGGGTTTAGCAAGCTAGTTCCAGCCTGCCTCCTGCCCTCCTTCCTATCTTATATATCTTTTCTTTGGGCCCTGTGAAGCTACTCCAAGTTCCCCCAATTCACCATGCTTTTGCTCCTACTGTCCTCTCTGCCTGGAATGTCAGGAAGGGCTTCGTGGAGAATGTAGTACCATTGCTGAGTTCCAAAGTAGGAATTTCTAGGCAGAAACAAGGGAATACCCATTCGCCACTAATGCCTAGCCAGGCCCAAGACAGGATAGGAGTTCAATCAGTATTTGCCCACCTGGGATATTTGTCAGCTCCCAGACCTGGGTAATAGGCAGGGGCCCTGCGTGGCCACCCTTCACCCTCTAGGGGCAGCCAATCTCTGCCTTTCTGGCTCACAGAAGGAACCAGTTTGTCTCAAACATGTGGAATCTACCAGCCCATCTTTCCGTAGTCTGCATCTACAGGGTGCCCATAAAGTCTGGAAACAGATATGATTTTGTTCATTACAGATTGGAGATGTCCTTGAGGACATTGTGTATGTTCACCTGTGTGTCCAGGGTTTGTGGGTACTTGGGATTTCTTAAGGGTTCCCTCTTTCTTAGGGACCTTGTAGGCTGGTGCTACGATCATCCACAGTCTCCCTTCTCCCACGGTCTGTTTCTCTCTGCCTCGCTGTTGCCACAGATAGTCTGGACAGATTAGAGCCTTGCCCCAACTTGAACCATGGATTTTTCTTTTCGAAATAAAACATAATAAAATTTTGGTGAAAATGGAAATATCTACATGTTTATTTTTAAGTGTTTTTTTTTTTAATGTTAAGCTTTTCGGTTGGTTGGGAAACATCAAAATAGGTCATGTGTAACTTGGTTTGCTCATAAAACAGAGTGGCTCATACTTGGTATATTTAGAGAGGAGACGGAAGTGATTTTTTTTTTTTTTTGCATTCAGTTTTTCTCTATTTTTCTTTTTAAACCAAAAAGTGCTTGGAAAATTTCTCCACCCTCTCCACTGCTAGTGCATTTTCCTGGCCTTAAAATTCTGGTACAGGCTTCTGTTGCCCAAACAAAAGAGTTAAGTGTGCTGAGCTTGGCTTGCCCTTCAGTGCCGCTTCTCTAAGAGCGAAAAGACATCTTTTTCAGGACTGGTGGTATTAATGGGTTGAGGAGGACAGTGTTCCGAAGGGCAGAAAAACACTTTCCTCTGTGATAAATTAAGGCAGTGATTTCAAACAAATTGTTTCGCCAGTGTCTAGCATCCCCCTTGTCTCTGGTTTTTGTCCACTTTGTACCAAATGCATTCATGAACATGGCAGACATTTTGCTGAAGGTCTCACAGGGAAGGACGACTTGGAGACACACGCTCCATAAAAAAACAGCTTGGAAACCTTCCTCAAATGTATTTGTTTTCCACAGTTCCTTCTTCCATAGTGTCCAATCCTATAAGTTCTTTTGTTTTTCCTTTTCCTCCTGGGTTTCCTGCCAGTCTTACCCTCTACCTCCATCACATCCAAAGGCTTCCCCGCTTATTATGCAGAGAAATTTGGTCTGGTGTCAGCTTCCACGCCCAGATTTTAATTTTTTATCCAACAGGGCATTCAGCAAATGAAGACCCTGCAGTTATCAGGACCAGAGCAGTAGGAAGTTATAAGTGATATTTTGCAGCAAGGCAGAATAATGTGATAGGATTGTAAGGGCTAAGCAGTGGAGTCCTAGAAGATGTTCTGAGCCCCTGGCTGCCTTGAGTTCTATTTCAGAAAGGTTATTTCTAATTTCTCCCCAGCCCCTAGCTCCAACTACCAGAGCCGGCCCCAGAACCACTCTCCCCTTCATTGGAAACAGACCCACACCCAACATCCCTATTATATCTGCAATCATCTGCTGACTCTGGTCTAAGGGATGTGTCTGGCCCTCAGCACAGTCTCTGAGGCCAAGGAGAAGATGAGGTTGCTAAAACTCCAGAGCACTAGCAGGCCCTCCTCAGTAATCCGTGGTTGCTCAGAATGATTTGCTTCATAAGCACTCCGAGATGTACAGATGGGGGAGAGTGATGTCATACCAGATTCCATGCATGGCAGACAAACAGATGGATATGCAAATGGAATGAACAAGAGAGATGGGAGGGGTGTAAATGATGGGTGGTGGAGTCTAGAATCAGGTAAGCAGAGGGTTTCTCAGGCTACTCTGGAAGAGGAGTTCAAAATGACAAGACCCAAAGAACACCATTCTTTATGGCAACCTGGTACAGAACACAGGCACCAGCTCATGTCTGTCCTCATAACACCCTTGAGAGGTCACTGGAGCTTAGGAAACCAGGTGTTGCCCAAAAACATACAGTCAAAACTCGGATTCTAATGCTAGAGTTCCAGCCACTTCACCAGACTGCCTCCAAGAAGTTGCCACCGGTTGGCTGGAACTCTTGTTCCAAATACTATCTGATGATATTTTCCTTCTTCCCCATATGCCTTCCATCAAGAGGAAGTACACAGATATTCCAGAGCATCTGACCAAGCATCCTTGCATTTATTTGGGGGCATTATTAGTGCTCATTTCTTTTCATTCAAGATGCCAGCCGTTGGGGGCAAAGTTGCCCTGCTGAGCTCACGGTATAGACATGGGCAGTTGCTAAAGTAATCCCTCCCCACCTGGAGGTTTCACCTTGCATCCCAAATACCACCCCTGCACAGACTGGGGTCTCTCGTTGCTTTCCTCTCTGCCCTCCACTGGCCACACCAACTTCCTTATTTACCCATTTTAGGTGAGAACACCCTTTCTCCCATGGACTTCTACCAGTGCATTTCCCACTCTGCCCCTCTGGCTGTCCCAGGTGTGCTGTATGCTACAGCCCCTCCAGGTTTCTACGCTGCTGCTGTTCCCTGCCCCAGACTCTCTGCTTGTCCAGACCCTGACCTGCGATGTGGAAGAGTGACAGAGGAGAGGGAATTCCAGGCAGAGTAGGAGCGGAGATAACCCACTCGCGGGGAGCGGAGGGTGGGGACGAGTCATTCATAGGGACTCCACACCCAGTTGGCTGGAGCAGCAGGTCTTGCAGGTCAGCCCAGCCTGTTAGGACCCTCCTTCCTGGCAGGGACCCTGCTGGCCCGTGGGCGATGCCCTTCTCCTTGGCGCTGCCTCCAGAAATGTGGCGAGGCAGCCGTTTTCAAATGTTTGTTTGGGTTTTCTGGAAGCTCTTTGAAGTTGGAATGAAAAATCTGCCTGGTGGTTCTGAAATGGCCTCTCCGGCGCAGCGGGCCTGGGTCCTGCAGCATTCCCTTGGTTCAAGGCTGAGTGCAATGCCACCTCCCATCACTGCCCAAATACACATGGTTGGATTGAAATTCCCAGGCACTTCATCAGGCCCCTTTAAGAAGTCCTCTTTCCTCTATGTTGTTCTATGTGCTTCATCCACCTCACTAGTCAGGAGGTCCTTGAGGATAAACACGCCTGTGTGATTTGTCTTTGTATTCCCAAGACCTATCCCAATGCCCTATACTCAGTGGCAACCAATACTGACACAGCTCTTTAAAATTCATTGAGTACTTCCATGTTCTCTCTTCAGATGTATAAGGAAGGCATTCCCATTTTGCAGAGGAGCACACTGAGGTTCAGACAGGTTGGGCAACTTGCTTTCAGTGACTCAGCTAGGATGGGGCAGACTGAGTATTTGACCCTATGTGGCTCCAAAATCTGTGTTCCCTGCCTTCTGCCCTGCTTTTTCTGGATAGCCAAAGAGCTCCGTGCATGTTTGGTGCTGAGGTATTAGGGGGTTTAAGTCACAGGGTGTCCAGCACTCAGGAGCTGAGGCCACCCTCAGGCGTCTTGGTTTGCAGCTGAGCCCTCTGAGGAGACAGGAAATGGAGGCAGCAGGACTCAGGCTGGGGTTGAGGTGTTTGGGGTAGCAGGAGAGGACAAGAAGCCGCTGATGTGGTGGCAGCCACACTCAGTGAAGTGAGAGGGGCCCTGGCCCAGAGGCCTGAAAGCCACTTCTCCTCAGCTAACAGGAATCGTATTCCATAGCACAGGAAACCTCTGTTCAGAGGAGGCCCAGTCAGGAGCAAAGGTTGTGGAGTCAAGGCTGTGAGTGTGTGTGTGTGCGTGTGTGTTTAATTTGTGGCTTCAACAGAGGGCAGACTTAAGAATGAATGAAATAGGCAAACAAGGGCAGCTTGTCCCAAGGGGGGGAGGGATAAGAGTGGAGCCAGAGGACACCAGCTTCTGAGGGAGTCAAGTGCAAAGTCCTGGGCTCCCTGCAAACTGGGCCCTGCAGGAGGGCCAGCACCCTCAGCAGCAGCGGAACCGGCCAGACCTCCTGGCGTCCCTCACAGCAGAAGGGTGGGCCTTCAGCAATGGGGCCCTGTGTAGTGGGAAAAGGCAACACTGCGCTTGCCTTCGTGGTTAACTGGGGCTGTACTGCAAATGCTTCAGGAGAGCCCCCGCAGGCTGAGAGGGACATTAGAAAGTTCCATCCCCTTCATCTGCCCACCTCCCTTGGGCTGTGGGCTGCGAGCTGCATGGGGCACGGGCACAGGCCTGGATGTGAGGGGCAATTCACCGTCCCAGGTGGTCGTTCCTTCTGGCTTTTTATTTGTCCAATATTCCTTCAGTCTTGGTTATGTCCCAGGCAAAGTTCTAGACACATTACACACATTTTCTTCCCTTGCCCTCACAACCACCCTACCAGGTAGGCACTATCCACCCCATTTTACAGCTGAGGACACAGAACTGTAAAAATGAAGAAGTGGCAAGTCCAAGGACCCCTAACTGGGAAAGGTTGGGTGGGACTTGAAGCTGCGGGGTCTTTTTGAATGTCCTCCTCTAAGGGGTCTCCCAGGCCAGCAGGGAAGAGAAAGTCATAAGCACCCAATTCTGGTAGAAGGCAGAAAGAGGAAAGGGGGGTGTCTAAGTCAAAAGGGGCTTCCTAGGGGCTCAGAGGGTGGTCCCAGAAAATCCCAGGGGATCAGTGTTCTCCAGGAGTCTTGAAGGGCAAGTGTGATATTCAAGTGTGATAGAGGAGAGGGAATTCCAGGCAGAGTAGGAACAGAGATCACCCATCCACTAGCGTTCCAATCACGGGGCGTGGAGGGGGACGAGTCATTCATAGGGACTCCACCCCCAGTTGGCTCAAGCAGCGGGTCTTGCAGGTCAGCCCAGCATGTCAGGACCCTCCTTCCTGGCAGGGACCCTTGCTAGCCCACAGGTGATGCCTTTCTACTTGGCGCTGCCTCCAGAACTGTAGCGAGGCAGCGTTTTCAAATGTTTGTTTGGGTTTTCTGGAAGCTCCTTGAAGTTGGAATGAAAAATCTGCCTGGTGGTTCTGAAATGGCCTCTTCGGCTCAGCGGGCCTGGCTCTTACAGCATTCCCTGAAGAAGTAAACAGGCCTGTGCACGGGGAGCTGCAGGGGCCACACTGCTGGATTGCTGGGTGTCCCTGGCCGAGGCGTGGGAGGCCAGCCCTGGGCCCTGCAGTGCCCGAGTGTTTGCCCAGGTGCCCTGGACACACTAGCCTAGGGTGCAGGGACCTAGGGCGCAGGCACTGCCGCCTGAGAGGGAGTCCTAGGGGGTCCAGAACAGGAAGTCAGTGGTGTTTTATGTTACATTAGGAACACAAGCAGGCTTCCTGGAGTGAACTGAGCCTTGTGGTCGAGAAATAGGCAGGCTTGGAGGCTGTCAGGCTTCCCGCCGTGCAGCCGCCATGCCTCAATTTCATTAGCTGACAAAGCAGTTCTCTGTCCTCACTGGCCACAAGGGGAGGAGGACACAGCTTTTGGAAACCTCCAGGGTGCTATCCCGGAACCTGGGGCCATAGCCAGGGACAGCTTGAGTGTTCCCTCCCGTCTCATCTCGTCCTCTGAGAGGCAGGCTGTGCCCCAGCTGAAGGGGGCAGCCGTGGCTTTGCCAGCTGATGGCTGCCATGTGGGAATTTGGACCTGGGCTGCCTGATCTTCAGATTTTCCAGCAAAGCTGGAAATCCAGATGTTCGTATGAAACTTTCCCGATTTAAACAATGTTTAAAAACACTATGCAGGACGATCTATACACATCTGCAGGCCAGACTTGGTTCCGAGGCAGCCAGTCAGTGACCTCTACTCTCCGCCTTCAGACACCCAGGCACCTATGCAAAGCACCCCGACAACAGTGATGGGGTGGGGGTGTAGCAAACGCTCAAGGAGGGACCCCGAGTCCACAGGCAAGAAAGGCATGGATCATCCTTCCCCTGCTCCTCCAAAAGGACAGGCACTACTCCACTTCTTGGCTCCCGTCCACTCTGTTGGTACAGACATAGGGGAAGGGGACGAGGGGTATGACTTCTAGAATTTGGACCTTGTTTCTCTCTCAGGCACTTTCACTTGCCCTTGGCGTGATCTCCTGCTGGTTCAGTCCACCTGGTATGTTTATCAGGAGGCTCTTTCTTCGTCCTTCCTTCTCTACTCTGTCCATGGCTTTCCCTCTTACAGGTCCTTGGTAGCTGCCAGAGCCCTCCCTCCAGGCGGTGTTGGCCAATGACAAGGCTGGGAGGCCAAGGCTGACCAATCAGAGCAGTTGGCCATATTGCTGGGAATTAACAGCAACATGGTATATGGGGAAAGCATGAGCTTTGGGATCAAACAGACCTAGATTCAATTCCTTCCCTAATTGGCCAAAAGAGCTTGAAACAGTTGCACAAATTTCCCACAACTCTGTTCCTCATCTGTAAAATGGGGATACTAATTCCTGGCGGGGATTACATACAAAGATGCATGGAAAATGTCTAGCACAGTGCCTGGGATATATTAAGAGCTCATCCATAATTGTCATGATCTGAGACAGTGACAACTATGGATGAGCTCTCAATATATTCTTGAGTTGCATGTCTATCAGAAGATGTTATGCCAAGTTCTCAACAGTCAACTTAGAAACACACTCTTAGAATAGAAACACATTGGGTACCATTTGTACATATCTCATAGATCTATTTCCATTTCATTTTTTACCTATTCTCTTTTAAACAAAATCATGGTGGATTAAAAGGTAATAAATTACGCACAAAGTAACTTCTCACTTCTCACTGCCTTTCATTTTTCTTCACCTCCTACTTGGCCTTTCTCCCCCACCAGGACCTTTACTCTGGTCTCCTGTGTTTGCTAATTCATTAGTCAACAAATGTTTACTAAGCACAAAGACTTGTTCTTTGTTCTCAAGGGGCTGACAGCTAGGGAGGGAGGAAGACAGAAGATTGCAGCAAGGTTGAGGATAAAGAGAAATCCAGGGTTGGGTGCAGTGGCTCACACCTATAATCCCAGAACTTTGAGAGGCCGAGGTGGGTGGATCACCTGAGGTCAGGAGTTCGAGACCAGCCTGGCCAACATGGTGAAACCCCATCTCTACTAAAAATACAAAAATTAGTTGGGCGTGGTGGCAGACACCTGTAATTCCAGCTACCGGGGAGGCTGAATCACTTGAACCTGAGAGGCAGAGGTTGCAGTGAGTCGTGATTGTGCCATTGTACTCCAGCCTGGGCAACAAGAGCAAGACTCCATCTCAAAAAAAAAAAAAAAAAAAAAAAAAAGAGAGAGAGAGAGAGAGAGAAATCCAGGGTGTGGAGGGGCTTGGAATGCAGAAGACATCTGGAGATCTTACAGCAAGGCGTGAGAGAGAATAAGGGTCATGGCAGCAGGAATGAGGAAAAGACAGATGCATGAGACCTGTAGAAAAACCTTCCAGGACGTCCCAGGGGTCAGGGGATGGGAAGAGCCAAGAGGAACTCCCCATTTCTCTTTAGATGATTGAGTGGATGACATTGTCACCAACTGAAAGCAGGAGCAGCAGAGAACATCTTGCTAGTGAGAGGTGATGAGCTGGACCATACAAGGTGACCTCTAAAATGCTGGTGGCACATCCAGGTAGAACCACCCTGTAAATGATAACAGTGAACCCACTACATGCCAGACACATGCAGAATGCCTTAGGTGTTGTATCTTATTTAATCTCCATGATGGCCTTATGAGGGAAGGCACCATCATGATCCCCACTTTTCAGGTGACTATTTTAAGGGTCAGAAATATTAAGTAACTCACCAGTCCAATGGTCACTGGTCCAAGTGAGTAGAGCTAGTCTGACTCCAGAGCCCATCTTCTTGCCCATTTCATGTATTTATTCAATTAACATTTATCAAAGACCTACTATGAGGCTGGCACCATTTAAATGCTTTGAATGTATCAGTCAAGAAGACCTGCCTTCACGCAGCTCCTATTCTCCTGCGCACATTGCCTCTGCTTAGAGACAGCTGAGGATATGGGATGACAGTGCTGGCTGGAGGAGCAGGGGGGCTGCTACACCCACCCCCACTCTGAAATCTCACTTCCTGGGTGAGGGACAGGTGCTTCCTTCACCCACCCACATCAGTCTATATCCCCATACTAACCATTTTGCTTTGGGCTAGGCCAGGTGGCAGAAGGAAGGACAGACACTTGAGAAGGACAGTCATAACCCTTCTAACCCTTTTGTAGCATCAGTCTCAAAGGATTTCTATATGGAGCTGGACATATCCCTCCATCTCTATCAGCTCATGGTGGGGACTGTGTGTTGAGGAGATCACGAAGGGGCTCTTCCTCTGGGCCCTCTGTCACCCAGCCCCTAGCAGCCCACCCAGGTGTCAAGAGAGAGGCCTGCCCCTCACTCCAGAGAATAGCTAGGATCTTGGTGGCATGGCACTTTGGAAAGTATGAGACCCCTCCTTGGTTTACAGAAGAAGAAACTGAGGCAGGGAACAGCCAGTCATTGCCCAAGGCTTCCTGGTGAATTAGTGACAGAGCCAGGTGATAATGCAGCCCGTGTTTGTGTTGCTTCACCTCAGCCCCAGATCCTTCACTCTCCATGGGGGCTGTTCTTGGGGAAGCCAGCTTTGCACTCCCACTTCCCTGGAAGGCAGAGCACTAAGGCTGCCACCCAGCAACCACTCAGGCGGGCCCACACAGTCCCGGGCCAGCCTCTCTGGCGCTCACACCCAGTGTCCGGAGCAGCTGGTCAGTGGGCGTGGAGTTCCTGCTTGTGTGCCCCCACCCCTGTTGTGCCCTCCCCCTGCCTGGGATGAGCTGCAGCTGCCTCGGGGCCTCTCTGCCTGTGTCCCCCAGCCAGCCTGTGCCCTGCTTTAATATCTCCTGGGGAAAATAGCTGGCAATGCTCAAGCGACGAGCAAAGGCCATTAAAAAAAAAAAAAAAGCCTAATGCCAGGATGAGGGGGCAGGAGGGGGTGGAAACAGCTGCAGTCTCCTCTTCCAAATTTAGCCAGGTGACTGCTTTGCCCTGCTCCTCCTTCTCTGGGGTTTTTGGGTGGCCATTGCCTCCACCGTAGGACTGTGTTCCTCAAAACCACCCCCAGATGACTCACAGAGCTGTGGCAGCTCAGAGAGGAATGTCTATTCATTTCAGCTGGGGCTCTTTTAAGCCAGTTGGACCTGACCAGCAGCTCCACCATGGCAGAACTGGGCTGCCTCCCACTTCCTGTGTCCCCATCCGATTTCAGGGCCTACCATCCCCAGAGTGACAGAAGATAGCATGGAATGAGGCAGCCATGCTCAGATATCAGAGGTGCTGAAAACATCCCGAGGCTGCTGTGGAAACACAGCAAAGATTGGGGCATGGAGCGGGAGCGGGAGCAGGAGAGAAGTCAGGTGGCCCAGCCTTGTGTTGGGAGAACAGGGCATGGCCCCAGCCCCAGGGTGCCCATGGGCAGAACTCAGCCCCAGAACCCAGCACACACCATATCCACTTCTCATTTATTCTCTAAGTGTTAGAAAGACCTTCAAATCAGCTCATCCATATGTTCCTAAGTATGAATGATTTGTAAAATGATGTTATGGATATATAGGGATAATATATATCCATAAATATTATCCATATACATATATGGATAAAGGTAAATTTTTCTGCATAACCAGTGATTTGACAATTATTTAGTGGGCGATGACGCTAATATCTGAGGAGGAATACCTTTCAAAAATATATTGAGGCTGGGTGTGATGGCACTTTGGGAGCCAAGGCAGGAGGATCGCTTGAGCCCAAGAGTTTGAGATCATCCTGGCCAATGTAGCTAGACCCTGTCTTTACAAAAAATTTAAAATTTAGCCAGGCGTGGTGGTGGATGCCTGTGGTTCTAGCTACTCGGGAGGCTGAGGTGGGAGGATCTCTTGAGCCTGGGAGGTCGAGGCTGCAGTGAGCAGTGATCACACCACTGCACTCTAGCCTGGTCAACAAAGTGAGACCCTGTTTCAAAAAAAGTAACCAGAAATATATTGAGCAAATATTGTGCTACACACAGTGTGGATGATACAGGGAGTATATGAACATGGCACTAAAAAACCTGTCAGTGGACCCTACTTGAGACAATATGGGACATGCTGATCATCACCTTTCTCTTCGTTCTGGTTTTCTGGTCTTCTTTTCTGGTCTCCTTCTCCTTGGTCTTCATCCAGGGAAGACAGACAGTTCCATGAAATGATTTTGATATAGTGGGATCTGGGACAGCAGGCATTCCAGCCTTTAACCCTCCCACAGTGACTTTGACTGTGACCTGGGATGAGGTGGGCAGGCCATAACTGAGGTGGAAAATCCTGTCAGTGAGCTAGATCGAGTCACTAGGCGGGGCTGGATGGGACCAGAAAAAATGGCTTAGACCCTGGAGTGTTGTGAAAAGACACACAAGGCAACTAGTGAAGCCAGCAGACATTCCAGCACCTGCCCTCCTCCTTCCATCCTCTAGATCTGGGCGACTCCTCCTGACACACCCACCTCATCAAATTCAGCCTGACCCTGTTCTGGGCAAGCATGCCCTCTGCCACATACACTCCCACCCCGAAACCTCACTTCCAGCCTGAGGGACGGGTGCTTCCTTTACCCACCCACCTCAGTGTAAATCTCCATACAGACCACTTTGCTTTGGGCCGGGCCAGGTGGCAGAGGGAAGGGGAGACACTTGGGAAGGACAGTCATGGAATACTTTCCATCTAAACCTTTGGCAGTGTCAGGCCCAGAGGGTTTCTATTATGGAGCTGGACATTTCCCCCATCCCCATAAACTCACGCACATAGGCCCGTGTGGGACATGCATTGAGTCGTTCACTTATAGTCACTCAACCAACCAGAGCGCTCTTCCCCTCCCTCTCTCTGGGTCAGTCATGCTTGTCCTGCAGGTCTCCAGATACCCCAAAGCAGGCTTTTCCTCCCCCAGGAAAACCTTTCCTGTGCTTCACCTGCTGGGTGGATCACCTGTCAGTAGTGCTTAGCCTGCAGTCATCATCGTTGTAGTCACAGGCCTCTGGAGCAGCTATTCATGTGCTTGGCCGTCTGAGTCAAGGGAACTGATGTTCAAACAGGGTGTGTGTAAGCTCATCTTCTCACTGAGGTGGTACTGATACTGCTCAGGAAACTAGTGAGGAGTGAACTTGGTGACTAACAGCAGCTTAGAGACAGTGCCATCTCTTTTCTCAAACCCGTGTGGAAGGGAGAAAGGCCTGCCTGCCAGTGGTCCTGAAGCCACTCAGTGGGAGCAGGATTTGAGTGATAAGTTCAAGATCTGAAAGATCAAAGGTGGCTGAAATGAAAAGGACACTTTCTAAGCATAAGTGTGAAGTTCTAATTCCTGGCTTAGCAACTCAGCTGTTGATACTAGAGCCTAATAATCACTCACTCTGGTGACAAGACTTGGGGGCTTTAGTCAGTGGTTTCCATTTCCTGGCTGTGCACTGGAAGCCCTGAGCACATTTTTAAAAGATCAAGTCCTGGGTCCCATACCAGAACGTTCAGAATGAAGATCTCCAGGAAAGGACTTAGGAAATTGTGTATTTTAAAAGTTCTCCAGGGGGTTCTTTTGTAGCTTTTGATTATTTTGGGGGTGGGGTGGGCAGGACAGGGTCTCACTCTGCCATGCAGGCTGGAGTGCAGTGGCACAATCTTGGTTTACTGCAGCCTTGACCTCCCCAGCTCAAGCCATCCTCCTACCTTAGCCTCCCAAGTAGCTAGGATTACAGGCATGCGCCGTCATGCCAGGATAATTTTTGTATTTTTAGTAGAGACGGGGTTTCGCCATGTTGGCCGGGCTGGTTTTGAAGTCCTGGCCTCAAGTGATCAGCTCACCTTGGCCTCCCAAAGTGTTGAAACTGCAGGCGTGAGCTGCTGCACCCAGCCCTTCTGTAGCTTTTGGAAACTAGTGAGGAGTGAACTTAGGGCTTTTTGGGAAGCATCATCTATTTATATCAATAAAGCAAATGTGAACCAACAGAAAGCTTCCGGGTTGGGGTGCAGTCTGGGCTCACCACAGCTCCAGCAATGACTCAGGACCATGTTGTGAAGAAAGTGAAGATCAAGTCCCTAGTCCCTTCGCTGCTGTACCACCTGGGAGTAGGACCCCCAGAATCCAATATTTCAGGTATTTCATCCACTCTAGCAACATGCCTTTGACAAAGAGCTGCAATTTGTGCCTGTGTGATGATTCTAGTCACCAAGGGCAGTGGCCAGCAAGGCTACTGAGAAAATAGATCCTCACTCCATGGGCTCAGAAGGCTGATGCTGGGACCATCTTCTTTCATTCTGGCAAAACCGTGGGTTTCTTCAGAATGTCAAAATGCAGAAGGGCGCTGTGGGTGGCAGGATGCTTGCTGGCCAGGTAGCAGATGCAAATCAGTGTCCCTGTCCACCTGGGAGGAGCCAGGAGCAGAAGGTGAAACAGTGAGCCGTGGAGATGCTCAGCTCTTCCTGAGATTCCTTCCATGATTTCCAGAGACGGTGAAGTCACGATGCACAGCTCTCCAGCATGTGCATCTCCTCCTCGAATGCCTTCTGCAGGGACAAAGAGGCTTTATCCTCAAGAGTGGGACACAGTTCTGTACCCAAATGTGGCAGATTGAATGGAGATAATGATCTTCAGAACTTTAAGAAGGAGATGACCCAGATAAAACAGAAATTGGGTAATTTATCAGAAAGCCTGGAAAAAACGTCTGAGAGGTACCCCTGCAGGAGACTGAGGTCTGGAAGAGCTGAGGTAGCGTATTCTTATTCTGGCCTCCACAAGCCACATGGACTCCTCCTATCTGGCCTCGTCGCCAGGCCTCTGCCAGCCTTTTTCCTATAGAGAAGCCACTCACGCTCCACAGTTCTGGGAAATGGACTGTGAGATTTAGTTCCTGGACAGCCGCCCCTCAGCTGTTCCTGCTCCATGCTCTGACACCTTGGGTTGGCCTCAGACAGCCCATTCAACACCTTGTAATACATTTATAGACCTGTGGCTCAGGAACAGCTGTGGGGAAGGGCAGAGCTTCAGCAGGCCAAGCCCCAAGCCTGTGGGGCCTTTTCTTCTTGCCTTGGACTCAGGTAGTGGCTGGCATTTCCAGGGAGAGGGCTGAAGTTCAGTTCACATCATCCCATTTATGGAGGATCTCTCTTGGGGTTATTCTTCCAAGGAGCATCAACAAGAAAGGAAGGAAGCCATCTCTTGATGTCCTGGAGCACCGCCTGCCCATAGATGAGAAGGGGTTCCCAGGTGGAAAGAAGGGGTGCAGGAAGCTGCACCCAAGATACCAGTTTCCCCAGCTTCTGAAAGTAGGGACAGCCCTGCAATATGGGGTGCAGCTGCCTAAGAGGGACTAAGTAGGCCATGCAGAGTCACTCCACGTGAATCTTTTCTGCGCTCCCAGAACTCAGACCTCAACCTCCTCACGGTCATTGTGTTCTCTAATGAGCGCGTGCGTACACACACACACACACACACACACACACCAGCTGCAGGGATCTCTTTAGACTTTTTTTTTTTTTTTTTTTTTTTTTTTTTTTTTTTTTTTTTTTTTGAGAGCGAGACAGAGCCTTGCTCTGTTGCCCAGGCCGGAGTGCAGTGGTGCTATCTTGGCTCACTACAACCTCTGCTTCCCAGGTTAAAGTGACCCTCCCACCTCAGTCACCCAAGTAGCTGGGATTACGGGCATGCATCACCACACCTGGCTATTTTTTGTAGAGATAGGGTTTCACTATGTTGGCCAGGCTGGTCTCGAACTCCTGACCTCAAGTGCTGCCTCCCAAAGTGCTGGGATTACAGGAGAATGAGCCACTGCGCCTGGCCAATCTCTTTAAAATATATCTAGAGTCCATGTCTCTCTCTTGATCTCCAGACCCACCTATGCAACTGCCCACTGCACCTCTACATGGGCCATCTGAAAGCACTTCTAATTCAGCAGGAACTCCCAGCCAGCTGGGAAATCTGCTCACCATTGCCTTGGCAAGGAGCCTACTCTCTACTCCAGCTACAAACCCCTGAGTCACCCTGGCCTCCTCCCTCTTGCTCACCCACTTCACGCCGTGGGATCGGTTACTGACTCTGCCAGTGACCTGAGAGTTCTCAGGCCAGTTCACTCCTTAGGCCCAGTTCTAGTTACTCGTGTGCTGGACAAATGAGGTGAATGAGGCTACTCTTAATCTAAATGTCCTGTGTAGTTGAGCAAAATGAGCACCAGAGAGAGAGAGACAGAGAGAGAGAGAGAGAGAGAGAGAGTAAGCAAGTAGGTTAACTAGTAAGTGCCCTGTCAAATTGCTGTTATCAGGGAGGTTCTCAAAAATGAGGCCAGATTGAAATATATGAAAGGAAGTGAAATACCTGAATGGATGGGAAGGGATTCCAGGCAGGGGAGCTGAGCAAGTGAAGGCAGAGAGGCAGAGATGCTCAAGGATGACCCAAGAGACAATGCATGGCCCACTGTGCCTGACACACGCTGGAAACGAGCTGGCCCAAGGTGTGATGAGTTAGGTAAGGGCCACTCTCTGCTAAGCCGTCAAGAGTTTGTAAGCAGTGATGGTGGGGAGAGGGCGGCACTGAAAGCTTTAGAACAAGACTGGAGCATAGTGAATACGTGTTTGGGAAGGTTCCATTGGCAAAGTAGTGTTCAGGGAGAGGAGGCTGTTATGGCTGTCCAGGCAAGGGACGGGCAGAGCAGGGAAATGTGAGGGTTGGGAGTGGGAGAGGTGGGAGGTGCATGTAGGAGGGGTCGGAGGGGTGTCTTTGGCGGGAGCTGGCCAGGGGAGTGATTCTTAGTCAGGGATTTTGGGCATGTGTACAAGGACAGAGTGGTGGCAGCTTCTTTATTGTCATCTTCTTTTTTTTTTTTTTTTTTTTTGAGATAGAGTCTCGTTCTGTCGCCTAGACTGGAGTGCAGTAGCACAATCTCAGTTCAATGCAACCTTCACCTTCCAGGTTCGAGTGATTCTCATGCCTCAGCCTCCCAAGTAGCCGGGATTACAAACATGTGCCACCACGCCTAGCTAATTTTTTAGTATTTTTAGTAGAGACAGGGTTTCACCATGTTGGCCAGGCTGGTCTCAAACTCATGGCTTCAAGTGATCCACCTGCCTCGGCCACCCAAAGTGCTGGGATTACAGGTGTGAGGCATCACGCCCAGCCGTCATCTTCTTATTATTTTCCCAAGGAGACGTGTCCTGTAGGGTGGGTGAGGAGAAGCCATGTTGTCAGGGACTTTGCTGCTCCCTAAAGTTGCTGATGTGGAGGGAAGGGGGTTCCTTTTCACTGTGGTGATCCCCACAGACTCACCTATAGTCTGGCTCAGTTTTCTCCCAGGTCTGTCTGCTCATCCCCTTACTCGTCAGGGCTCTGGGATTGTCAGTGACAGAAACCCAGCTCCAAGGCAACAGAGAAGGTGAAGGTGCAGATAATCTGAGATAGGATTGAGAAATGAAATTCTGGAAACACCTTTGGGGGAGGCAGGCTCAGGGACGGCTGAAAACAGGGCTGCAAGGCTCCAGTGCCAACAGGGAATGGGGCAGCTGATGGGGCTGCTGCCTTGTACTGAGTAACTTTCACCACAGCAGTGAGACAGATTTCAGACTCTTTCTAGCTCCAAACCCAGGATCCAGGGAAGCAACTTATTGGTCTGGCTTGAGTCAGGCATTCGCCTGTGGACCAGTTGGCAGGGGCCAGTGCCAGGGTGGTGCTAGCCCCCATGGGAGTCCCTGGAGTGACTCTGTGGGAGGGGGAGGGGTAGGTCATAGGGGAGGGGAGGCGGGCAGACAATCCTGGGGTCGCTGCAGCTCCACAGCAGGGCCAGGGAGCAAACAAAGGGTGAATGTAAGACAGGGATGCAGCCAGTGATTGGCTAACAAATCTAATCCCTCTCTAGGTGAGGTTCTTTTTAGAGTTAACATGAGTCATTTGTTCATTGATCTGTTGAGCATTGATTCTGTGATTCATCCAACAAGCCTTTACTGAATTCCTAGTCTGGGCCAGGCCCTCAATCAGAGATAGAAAAGGGAAGAAAATAAGGTTCCCTGCCCTCCAGTCGTTCATGTTCTAGCATGGGAAATCCACGTAATAAAATTCTATAATAATAAGAGACCTATGCTGAATAGAGGTGGAAAATAAGGAAGAAAGAGTGATTCATTCTTCTTGGAAATTTATTAAAGGCTTGATGGGTAGTAGGGTTCCTCCAGGCATTGGTGCTGGAGAAGAGCCTTCCAGCAGAAATAGCAATGTGATAAAAGGCACAGACCATGAGCTCATGTCGGACATTGGGTGAACAGGGGGTCTTCTGGTGGTACTAGCATGGCCAGAGTGTAAGTTAGAAGGTGGCGTGGGTCATGAAGCGAGAGAACAGGTGAGATTGAGTAGACATCTAGGGGCCACTTCTTGAGGGACCTCATACAGCAACACGGGTTTTGGAAGGGTGTAAAATACAAGATTTTCCTATGAGAAAGACTATCCTGGCAGCAGTGTAGGCGATGGACTGGAAGTAGGAGGAAACTGGAGATGGGCTAACCATCAGGAGGCCACCGTGAATGTCAGGATAGAGAGGTCCTCCTGCACTGAATAGATGATGAGGAAGTAGAAGGCTATGGGCAGAACTTCAAGGGGGACAGGGTAAGTTCAAGAACAAGGGTGAGAGGAGGCAAAGTTTGCAGGGCAGGAAGAAGTGCTTGATTGAGAGTTCACTGCTGTCTTCTGTTGGAATTGTTCGTTCCTTGGCACAGCAGAGTGGTGAGAAAATGCAGTGGCTTGAAATTCTGTTAACTGGGACCCTGGAATAGAAGTACCATTTGCCGATTATGTGAATTTGGACAAATCACTTAACCTCTGAGATGTGGTGGGAGTTAAACCATGTAATAGTAAATAGCCTGATACCTGGCACACAGAAGGCCCTTGAAGTGTGACATTTACACCAGAATCAGAACCTTTTTGGACTCCATGGGCTACTTCCAGTGTGTGTGTGTGTGTGTGTGTGTGTGTGTTGTAATTGGAGAGGTACGATTAGTAACTAGTAGAAGCAAAAATATTATTCTAGGTTGGTGCAAAAGTAATTGCGTTTTTGCTGTTACTTTTAATAGTTGCATATAGAAGACAGCATTTGCTTTTATGGCATTGGAAACATTCTGACTCAGCTTACTGACATTTCCTCTGCCATCGTCTTCTTTCATACTGAAGTGTGGTTTACAAAAAAAAAAAAATATATATATATATATATATCTCATTTCTCCCCATTCAAAGAAGGGTTTATGCCTCTGCTTTCATGTCCCAACATACTTTGAGGGATAGTTTCACCCCCTCCCTTTTCCCCTTGTATGCCAGGACCTTGGAGAACAGCCAAGTAAGGTGGTGCTTATCTCATTTTCAGTCCTGAAGGAGGAGGAAGATAAAGTGTGTGCAGTGTTAAGTGTCTGGAAGGCGTTTATTTGATTTTCAGCTTGTCTTTGTTCCAACATGGATTGAATGGTAAACACACGAGAGTAGCTCCCAATGGGTGCCTGAATAGCTGAGGGGCAAAATGTCCCAGTGGCCCACACCCACATGTACTATCATCATGAGCCCTTCAAGCCTGCACAACTCACTCCTGTCCAGCCCTGGGATACCGGGTGAGTCAGGAGAATGACTTCCTCTGTTCTTACAAAGTCCTGGCCACCAGAGATGGTACTGTTAGCACAGGAAAGACATGGAAAATAGGGTAGAAATCTATGCAGAAAAAAGTGTTTGTTGTGGCTGAAAGTTCCGATGCCCAGTTAAGACCCTGGGAGGAAAAAATCAGATCACTCATGTATGGGCTGAAGAACTAAGACTTTTGGTTGCAAGTAAGAGAAACCAAGTCTAGCTACATTTAGTCAAATGGAAAGGGGGAAAAAAGCAGGGGGTTTGGATTTACAATAAGGACATAGGGAATGTCTCCAAGCATCAAAGGCAGGAATACAGCCAGGCCACAAGAAGGGACTGAAACCAGGAGAAAAATAATCAGCCCAGCTTTGGTCCCTTGTGCCCCTGGTCCAGTCTGTTTGGCCTGGGAGTGAGAAATCTCGCCGAACAAGTGTGACTCTAGGAGGTCCATCCTGTGAAAGGGTGGATCACAGAAAGGGCTCTGGAACATAGTGGAGACCCTGGCTCAAGGCAGAGATTTGGGAAGCCTTACAATATGGTGGTCTTTGAAACCCTAAGAAGGGAATTGACCCAATTCAAATGGCATGGATCTCATAGTAAGAGGTAGGACTACTTGAGAGAGAAGATCAAAACAGAAAGATTAGATTCTAAGGGCTCTAGAACATAAGCTCTAAGGGCAAGCATTGTTTTCTCATCTCTCTGCTCTCCCAACCCCACCTCCCAGACTTAAGGACAATGGTGTATACATAAGAAGGACTGAATAAACGTATAGGTTGAATTGCATAGAATAGACATTATTATAGATCAAGACAGTTGAATATGGATGATTTTGTATTGTTCAACCTAATATGTGATGCACGAGCACTGGGTTGAATTGAGACTTTGCTTTGAATCTTTGTTATGGAACCTTGGGGCAAGTCATGGGCTTGAGGGTTTTAAGGTTATTCCTTGGACCCAGGTGCTGGAAACACAACTTCCAAATTTAATACCCAGAAGCAAACTGACAGAGGCAGGAACAAGCTGGAGTCAGAGAGATCTGTGTTCAGATTCTAACCAGGCACTGTCCCCTAGGCCTCTGCAGGCCCTCAGCGAGCCAGCAAGGCCTGCCCTGAGATGACAGTGCCACCTCCTCTCTCTGCCAGGACCACTTTCTCTCATTTTATGGAGAAAAGCAAGGAATAACTTTTTCCAACTGAAGCCTCTGGAAGATCTTAGGCAACACGGCCGACTACAGCTGAAACTAGGCCAGCATCCTGGGCCACAGCTCAGCTCTGCAAATGCAGCCAGAGCCTGAGGCAGGAGCTCTTCTTTCTGCCTGGCAACTTCTCCTGGCTATAAACCAAGCGTGGGCTACAGCCCCTGGGAGACCAGGCTGAAGGCCCAGGAGATACTTCAGGCAATTTGCAGTTGCTCCCTTGAATTCCATTTTTAATAGCATCTGTAGGGCAGGGAGCACAAGGGTGACCTGTGAGCCTGGTATCCTGACTTCTCAGGGCAAGACTCTTTCAAAAGTATGCCTTGAGCATACACATTTGTTTTCAGCAAATCAGTCTCTGCTCTGCCCTTTTGGAGAACACAGCTAACAATGGAAAATAACTTTTATATAAGAGAGCTAACTGCAAACCGGGTGCTTTCCTAAGCATTTCATATATATTATCTCTTTGAATCCTCTCGAAACCTCAATTAGGCAGAAGATACTTAACAGCCTTATAAGCTGCACAGGAATCTTAGCTTAAAAATGCAAAGGGAAGTCATGGGGAGGGAAAGGAGAAAACCAGGAAGAGGAAAAATAAATCCATGAGATAATGTTATAAAATATAGTGAAGCCATACCTACTTTAAAAAAAAACCTACAGAAATTTCCCAGACCTGCAGAGCCACTAAGTGGAACATGCAGGGGTCAAACTATGTCTATGGTGGCTCATGCCTGTAATCCCAGCCCTTTGGGAGGCCAAGGCAGGAGGATCACTTCAGTTCAGGAGTTCAAGACCAGCCTGGGCAACATGACATAGTGAGAATAAACAAATTAAAAAATTAGCTCGGCATGGTGGTGTGTGCCTGTAGTCCCAGCCACTCGGGAGGCTGAGATGGAAGGATCGCTTGAGTACAGGGATTTGAGGCTGCAGTGAGATGTGATCATGCCACTGCACTGAAGCTCTTTGAGACAGAGTGAGACACCATCTCAAAAAATAAATAAATAAAAATAAAAGTCAAAGCTCCTCCTCAATAACATTTAGTAACATTTATGGAACATGTGCTTACCTCACTCTTCCTCACAACTATTGTTTGAGGAAGGTCCTATTGTCACTAGCATCTTTCAGATGAGGAAGCTGCAGAACAGGGAGGTACCAGAACTTGCCCAGGTTCACACAGCAAATGAGTGGTGGAACTGGGAACTGGGCCGAGGACACCTGCCTCCAAAGTGTCTTGTTGGGTTGGAGAAGGATGGCGGCAAACACAGCTCATTCTTGCTGCATTTTGGTAGCAAAGTTGTGCCTTCTTTTTTTTTTTTTCTTTTTCTTTTTTTTTCTTTTGAGATGGAGTCTCACTCTGTTGCTCAGGCTGAAGTGCAGTGGCATGATCTCAGCTTACTGCAACCTCTGCCTCCTGAGTTCAAGCTTCTGCCTCCCGGGTTCGGCTCCTGTCTTGGCCTACCAAGTAGCTGGGACTATAGGCATGCGCCACCACACTCGGCTAATTTTTATGTTTTTAGTAGAGTTGGGGTTTTGCCATGTTGGCCAGGCTGGTCTCGAACTCCTGTCCTCAAGTGATCTGCCTGTCTCAGCCTCCCAAAGTGCTGGGATTACAGGTGTGAGCCACCACACCCGGCCCGTGCCTTCTTTTTGCTCCCAAATCCCATTTTGTTGGAGTTCCCTGAAGCAGTAATAGTAAGGCAATTGTGTGGTAGAATATATTAATGCAATTGGATATTCCTTTGCCATTCTAGGAAATGAACTACTGATACACACAGCAACGTAGGTGAATCCCGAAAGCATGTTGAGTGAAAGAAGTCTTGTACAAAGGTCTGCATACTGGATCATTCCATTTACATGAAGTCCTAGCAGAGGCAAAGTGAATCTATGGAATGTTTCTGGTATTTCTCACCTAGAATAGTGGTTGCCTCTTGTTGGAATTGGCTGGGAAGGGGATGAGGGAACTTTCTGGGGTGATGATAATGTTCCAGACCTTCCTGGGGATCTGGGTTTCAGAGACATACGCATTTGTCAAAACTCAACAAGTGTGTGCTTTAGGTTTGTGTGTTTTATTTACATGTAAAATTTCCCTCAAAAGATGAAAAAAAAAAAAAAGAATATGGAACTCTAGTTAATAATATGTAGGCTGAAGTGTTTAGGGGGAAATATTGCCGTGGTGTTTTTAATTTACTGTGAAATGCATCCAAAGACTAAGATTGATTTCTGGATGGACAGATAGATATGCACTAAAGAGGCAAAATGTTACTGGTAGCATCTAGGTTGTGGCTGTATTAGTGTTCACTGTGAGATTATTTCAACTTGGCTGTGAGTTTGAAAATTTCCATAGCAAAATGTTGGGTTGGAGGGAAAAGCGATTATGTGGAACCCTGGGGTCCCCTAGTGGTGAGTTAGGGGTCCCGGAGCTCAGAATTGCGAGCTGAGATTATGCAGTCAGGAACTGTTATCATTACATATCTCTGTCACAGCTCCCTGGCCCAAGTAAGCGTTAAAATATGCATTTCCCTGGGTCTCACTTTAGAGAGAGAATACTGAGGCCCAGGGAAGACCTGCCATGGTCTCTCAGGACCAGAACCCAGGACTCCCTGTTTCTGGCCACTCCTCCCAGCTAGCTTTATCAGACCCATTTTCTTTCATAGAATAGGGCCTTTTGTTCTATAGCCCAGGGCTGTAAATTTCACCTGCATGCAGAGATCCAGGTAACTGATCCCATCACAATAAGCTGGTGGCACCCAGGGCAGTAAAACAGGCCTATGCGTTAGAACCCCACCTGCCAGTGGCTTCCTGTAGGTGTATTTGAAGTAGTAGGAAACCAGAGGGGTTTCTACAAATAAATAACCCAAGAAAAGACAAGCCTGTCAGATCAAAGGAGGACTCTGGCCCAAACTTGAACTAAAATCAAGTGTGCCCTTTCGACTCCACTCTGGCTGGGCAGAGGGAGGAGTGGAGAAAGTCTATCTGCCGTGCAAACATTCCCTGTCTCTGCCCTTCCTGGGTTTGTGTGAGCCTGAGAACAGGAGCCTGGGAGGAAGGCTGCACTCTCTGAACTGCTGCCAGGCCCTGCCTCATGACATTCCATCCTGGCTTCCAGGCACAGCAGGTGCCAACAAATTGGCCTCTTGTGTGTCCAGCTCGTTCGTGAGCTGCACGCCTGTCTCGGGGCTCTCACATAAGCCCGCTAGGGCTCCCAGCTCTTTGAGGAACTTTTCACGGCATCCTCTGTGTTTGGTGGCCCTAGTGGTTAATATTAATTCTTCCTGGGGTAAGGGAAGAAGAATGGAAAGAGATGCACAGAAGCCAGCAGCTCTGACTCCTCTCATGGTGGGGAAGGATGAGGGCAGAAGGTGTCTTAGAGCAGAGGAAGGACCCTTAGAAGTTGAAGTTTGCAAACTTCACTGGGCACATTAGTCACTGAGGATTGCCAGTCAGTGGCCTGGGGCAAGACCTCTGGTTTCTAACAGGCTCTTGGGTGATGCTGATGTTGCTGGTCCCTGGACCACACTCTGAGTAGCATAACCAGTGACCAAATCCCTCCCCTCATGAAGTTTGTTGACAATAAGCAAACTCATTAGTGAATATATGATTATAAACTGTGTGAAGAAAATAACCAGGATGCTACAAAGGGTATTGAGGGAGGGACCTTCAGATAGGAAGAAGATGGCAGGAAAAGCATCTGTAAGAACAGGACTTTAGACTGGGACTTGAGGGTGAGTGGAGTAGGGAAAGCATTCCAGGCAGAAGGAGCAGCATGTGAAAAGTCCCTGGGGCAGAATCAAGCTTGCCATCATCAAGGAAGTGACAGAGAGGCCCATGTTGGATGGGTGGAGATGGGCGTGAGATGAGGCTGGAAAGTGATCAGGCCACACAGGGCTGGATAAAGGGCTCTGACTTCATTCTAGGTGTGATGGGAAGCGCTTGGAGGGTTTTAAGCAAAAATGTGCCACGATTCATGCTGGTGCGTCTGTGGAAGATGGATTGGAATAAGGTGGGGAGTATGCTGGTGGGTGGTTCTTCATGATTGTGGTGCACAATCCTTCATGAAATAGTCGTCAACCTTAGTGGCAGTGAAGGTTTTCATTCTTTCTGATGTCGGTCACATTTCCTAGGGAACTGCATGTTTTGGGGACACAAAACAATTGAGGAGAAGAAATCTTCTTTTCCAATAAAGTAATGTAAGGCCTCATTAATTAAATTACACTTTATGAGAGCAAAAAGACTTGTAAAGAACTAACCTTCGGCTGGGCTCGGTGGCTCAAGCCTGTAATGCTAGCACTTTGGGAGGCCGAGGCGGGCAGATCACCTGAGGTCGGGAGTTAAAGACCAGCCTGACCAACATGGAGAAACCCCGTCTCTACTAAAATATATATATATACACACACACGTACATATACATATACATATAAAATTAGCTGGGCATGGTGGTGCATGCCTGTAATCCCAGCTACTCGGGAGGCTGAGGCAGGAGAATCACTTGAACCTAGGAGGCAGAGGTTACAGTAAGCGGAGATTGTGCCATTGCACTCCAACCTGAGCTACGGAAGCAAAACTGTCTCAAAAAAAAAAAAAAAAAAAAAAAAAGAGCTAACCTTCATCTTTTTTTCTCCTGTTGGCTCCTTATTAGTTAGGATTGTTTCCATAGTGAATGTCAAAAACACAGCTCAAATTGGCTTAAATGAAAAAGGAACTTTGTTGGCTCATGCAATTGAAAAGTCCAGGGATAGTAGTAGCTTCAGGCATATTTGGGTCTGGGTGCTCAAGTATTAGCTTTCTCCATCTCTAGGCTCCACATTCCTCTGTGCAAGCTTCATTCTCAGGGATCCTCTCTCAGTATAGAGGCAAGTGTGGCCCCAGCAACTCCAGGTTTGCCAACCACAGTGGAATGAGATCCAGCTTTCCCAGTAGTTCCAGCCAATGTCCCTTTTTTTTGGCTTGGGTCATATGAACATCCCTGCACCAATCACAGCAGCCAGGGGAATGGATCTATCCGTTGGCCAGGCCAGGTCACACATCTACCTTAGGAGCAAGGTGGGCAGGTCAGCCCCAGTTGAGCCACATGGTCTGAGAGTAAAGGGAGAGATGGCTGCAAAGGAAGATCAAGGGGCTGAATTCGGGAGCAGGGAATGAAACCCGCAAACATCCTCCGTGGGCTCCTCATTCATTTTGAATGTAGCACCTTCTCCCATCAATCATTAAGGCTGGTTCCAATTCATCACATTTTGTTCTAAACCTGTGTCTGGATCTTGTCCCTCCTGAAGACATCTAGCTCTGGGAGCAGGAGGCATCTTGCTGGCAATGATGCCCTACCTGTTCCATCTCTCCTGCTGCTCCCAGAAGAATATGCCTTTGCCCAAGTCAGAAGGCCTTTGCCCCACAAGACCCTTGTTTCCAGTTTGAAGGACACCCCTAGTTCACAGTCCACACGCCGAAAGGCAATGGTGGGCCTACCCTGGGTCTAAACACAGATTTCAATCCATGGCATTCGTGCTGACTCCAGGTAGACTGTATCAGAATCGAATGGATTGTAGAGCACCTAGTTATTGTGCACCAAGAACTGGAAAATTGCTTGGTTTGAAAATCCCCCGCACATGTAGTGGTTGGAAGTATTGGAGTAGTGGAGGGAAAAAGCAGTTTTTCCTTCAGTTGGTGGAGAGAAGAAAACACGTTTTCCCCTTTCCACTGTACCTCTAGAAGGGCTTTACCTGCATCAGAATCTTTCAGGGTGTCTGGCAGGGGTGCAAATGCAGATTACTGAGTCCTGCCCCAGCTCCACAGAGTCAGAACCCTAAGGGTAGGGTGGATCTGCCTGCTTGTCAAGCTCTGCAGAGTAATCTCCCTGTTTCTCACTCATACACATGCACACACACACATACACATACAGGCACACGCACACACATTTTCTAGACCTTTCCAGCTCAGGTTGTTGGCTCCACCTGCTTTCAAGGCCTCTGGGTGAGTCTCTCTGGTGCTTCGTTCCCCCGTTCCTTTGTTTAATTTGGAAAGTGGGTGCTTTAGAATTACACTTCTATCATACAAAAATAGTTTGAACACACAAAACAGAGGCACACATATAGCCACTCCAATGGCAGCTAACATTTTCCAGGATCTTCTGGTTTTGAGAACTTCTTTCACGTCCAAGTATGTATGGTGTGGCCCACTTAGCTAGAGTCCAGCCTTCCTGGACCCTGTCACATTACCTGTCTTCTCTCTGGGCACTAGAATCTTAAAGACAGTTGTAAGTTGGGCCCACACTGTCTGGGATGATGTACTTGCAGTGCCTGGAGGCATCACTCCAAAAGGATTAGTTGTTGGTGTGAAAGCCATGGATGGGATGAGAATGGTACAATGCTTACTGCAGAGTTTATTTAAGCCAGCATTGCAGCACTGCAAACACCACATCCAGCGCTGGGGATTTTCAATGCCTATCTCACCTAACAGGTAATCAATGAAGCGCTGAGCTGAGTGGGCATCTGCTGCAGAGAAAGATTGTTTCTACAGCATGCCCTGCCTCAAACACTACACGTCCCTCCTATCCCTTCCCACCCCTACCTTGCCTCCACCCCAGTTTCAGCCACCTGAAACTGTTCATGTCTTATCACCCTCAACTTACCCTACCCCTTAGCTGTGCTGACCCCTCTGCCCTCTGACCTCACCACGCAGCTCCAGCCCCTGCCTACTGCACTCCCTCACACCCTTCTCTTGCTGTGTTCCCTCTGCCTATGTATTCCCATGGCATCTCCTAACCCCATTGTCTCTTTCTTCTGGTGCCTGCTCCACTGTCACCTTACCAGAGAGAGCTTTCCTTTCCTGTGCTTGATTTCTCTCTGCAGCTCTTTGTATGATCAGACATATATGGGATGCATTTCCTTGCTTATTGGTTTCTATTCTTCCTCCTGCAACCCCTCTCTCCAACAACCTTACTGTGAGCTCTAACCTGATCCAGGGCAGGGTCTTTTCCTGAGTTGTTTCCTGCTGTGTCTCAATGCCTAGAACCATCATGCAGTAGGCACTAATAATAAACATGAATTGATTGATTAAATTCCAGTGGAGACCTCCAGGCTGCACTCCTATTCCCCTCCCATTCCTCCTCTCTGTCCCTGGCAGTGGTATCTTTTAAAAGTACACATCGACTCATTCCTCTGGCTCCTCCTGTCCGCCGGTGCCCCCACACCCACGCTTTCAGGATAAAGTCCAGACTCCTTAACTTTGCACTGAAGGTACTTCATGAATGAACCCTGCACTATGCTCATCTTTGTTGATCCTTGGCACCTGATGTATTCTCCAGGCATCCTCAATCTCCTTAAGCACTGATTTTATCCTCTATGAAACAAAGCTCTTCCTGGGACTATGAGCCTCCCTTCCCCCATTGGGCCAGGAACCCCCCCCGCCCACCAGCGGGGAGAATGGGGCAAAAAGGGCCACTAAATAACCCCGATGAGGAGTGATGTGGGTCTTGACCCTGGTAGGAGGTGATGGGGAGAGGGCAGGGGGCATCTGGTACAAATTTTTCTTGAGCCTCAGAAACAAGTAGGCACACATAGAATAACTTCAGGCCAGAAGAAATGCCAAGTCAACTGCTGATGCTAGTATTTTCAGTTAACAAATACAACTGATGAAGTGTTTATTGCTACAATCACTTACCAAGCCAGTACAGTGCACACAACCAGCTGGGAAGATGCATAGCCCAGTGAGTAGACTTGGGTAGCTCCAAGTTCTGACTCAGGGTCTCAAGAGAGGCTCACCTTACCTTTGAGGTCTTTGAACTCTGTGATCTAGCTGCTCTTGGCATCACCTGACCTTTTAGCTGCTGGCTTTGAGGAGCCAGCCCACACCACATTTGCCCAGGGAACTGGGAATAAAAAGGCTCGTGGCGGGGCAGACTCCTGGGCTCCCCTGACCCTGGCAGACTTTCCCTGCCTGGACAAGAGCCAGCTGGCAGAGCCTTCTATGGATGATGCCCGGGGAAGCCAGAGTTGGGACTCAGGTCAACTTGTCTTTGACGTCAGGTGGCAGCTCCTCTCCTAAAATACCTACTTGCATCCACTGATTTATAAGGAAGCTGAGGAGCCTGGGTTGAGCTGGTGGAATTTAAACTGTCTTTCCAGATGAGGCTCACTTGTTTACAGACCATCTGATGGACTGGGAAGGCCAGACAGATGCTCAAATTCAGGAAAGGACAATGAGGCTTTGGAGAGAGGAATCCCATCATGGAAGAAGCCATCCTGTGCCATGCAGACTCAAAGTTGGGGCCGGAGGGACAGTCGGGAGAGGTTTAAGGTGGAGAGTGACCCAGCTACCCGAGTAGCATTCATTACCAGGTCCTAGGTGTGTTGAATGAACCTCTCTGTTAGCCTCCATAATACCGTGGGAGCTGGGTCACCTGGCTATGGAACATGTAACTGAGCATGGACTCTCCCTCTCCATGCAGATGAGATGGGCCACTTTCACTGTGAGGTAAAAGGCAGCTTCCAGGGCAGCCTGGGCTGGGGGAGAATCCCTCATGTCCCATGCACAAAGATAGCAGCAGGTGGATGAGGAGCAGGGGTGGAGATGGAGTTTAGCTAAACTCCCAGCAAGAGGCTGTGGCTGTGAAATCCCAGGATATTTGCAGCATGAGCTGGGACAGGATTTGTGTAGGCACCCGTAGGGAGTCCCAGAAATACCTGGAGGAATCATGCAAGAGGCCTGCCCTATAGGAATGAGTGAATCTCAGAGGTGATGGGTGTCTATGGCCTGGGGACTGAGGGCAGGGAAAACTGGGACACTTGGCTTACCTTTTATAGTGGGCAGCACCCTCTCCAGAGAGTCCTGGGATTGGTGAGAGAGGCCAGGACCCTTCCTTGCTGCAGCCTCCAGTCACTCCAAACTGTAGGAGCGGAAGGCTGGCCTCAGACTTTGTGGGCCTGGGAGTACCTGTATCAGTAACGAGACTTCCCCTCTTGCTTTATGATGCTGGAAGACAAAACCAACTTTAACAGGGAAGATACTCTTTTTTTTTTACTCAATTGAGGGTAATGCTTAAATGACAAAAAAGAGTAATATATATTTTTTAAAATCTGCTTAATGTCTCCAATTTCTACTTCAAAATACACCCACCTGTTTTGAAAGATGGTGTTGGACAAAGAGTTGAAATTTGCAGAGCTGGCAAATAGCCAAATTCATTTGGCAAACACATTCACTTAGTCCAATACTAACTGGGCAGCCTCGGTGTGCCAAGCTACTGAACTAAGGTCTGTTGGGAAGGAAAAATGTGTTCACGGAGTACTTGCCCTCAAGGAGCCCACAGCCCAGTGTGGAAAATGTTCAGGAACTCCAAAGACAGAATGAGATAAGTTTAAAGAAGGGTTTGATGAATATGATGTGGATGCAGAGGGAGAAGGAATTGATAGGAAATTTAGGGCCAGGAAGAACCCTCTATGGGAGAAATTATTTTATTTTGTAATTAAAACAAATTATGCATTTCAAAAGCTTGAGCATGGCAGCTGGGAGGATGGTCGGGAAGAGAAAAAACACTGAAGTCAAGGAAGCAAACATCAGAATGGGGGAAGGCCTTTGGGGGCCAGGAGGAAATTCATGGGACTAAGAATAGATCTGCTCCCCGGGTGCTGCATTTCCATCACCCTTTCTCCTCTTCCACAGCCCCTCGCCCAGCAGGTGTTGTGTTTTCATTCATGGAATCCCCCAGAAGGGTGGGAATGTAATACCAGGATGGGTAAACAAGGCCATATTTTATCTTTTAATCCCTCTCCTCTCCTGTCCCCTCCTTTGCCCTCCCCTCCCCTCCCCTATTCTCTCCTCTCTTCTCACTTCCCCTCCTCTCTTTTGGGAACTGTGCTTTGCTTGAATGTGAGAGACAAGCAAAGCCCCCTGGAATAAAACAATGAGCCAGGCTGCAGCGCAGAAATGACCTCTTCTCATACCCTGGCCCTCTGAGGTAGCAGGAACCTCCCTTTATCTGCTCCTGAATTCTCTGCTGTTTCAGGACCTCAGGACTCTGGCTTGGTGCATCTGCCACACTTCACATAATCCAGGCAGAACTTTTGCCTAGAGCCCAGTGAGGGACTCTCATTAGGTCATATTTGGGTTTTTTTCCCCAGGTCATAAACATATTGCCCGACAGGGGTGAATTTCCTGCATAAAGCCCTCTGTGACAAGCTTTCGAGAAAGCACCTCTTGTTTAGATGTAACACTCATCTGAAGACTCAGTTTTACCAATTTATTAGTGAAAAAGGCTACCCTAAAAGCCCACATAGTAAGCCAGGTTGATGGTCAGCTGTGTCCATCACTGCCCGGGAGGCAGACGTGGGTAATGGCGACACACTGACCTTTATGGAGTCTTCATCCGGGCTAACCCATGTACCACACACATTGCATGCATCATCTAATCCCATCCAACAGACCTCTAAGACAGCTACTATTATTCCCCCATTTTACAACTGAGCAGACAGAGGCTTAGATTGTTGAGTAACTGGCCAACTACACATACAGCCCTTAAGTGGCAGGTCGAGACTTAAATTTGGATCTATCTTGTGATAAAGCCTGATACATTTTCAAATATTTAGGAGGCTGACGAGTGTCTTTTTGGGATTTAATTAATACTCTGTAACTAACGGTTCTCAAACTTAAGCGCATATCAGAATCACCCGGAGGATTTGTTACAACAGCTTTCTGGGCTCCACCCTCAGATTTTTCTGAGTCACTTGGTCAGTAGGTCTGGAGTGGCACTGAGAATCTGTTTCTAACAGGTAGTATGATGCTGCTGTTCAGGGAATACCACCATGAGAACTGTCGCTCTGAACTGAATTGTAGCTCTAGTGTGGACCTAACTACACCACTCTGAGTAGTGAGGCTCAGAGCTGTTCCATAGAAGTCTGTGATAAATGTGTCCTCAACCTGTGATGTCCAATACAGTAGCCCCATATACAAGCTATGGAGCAGTTGAAATGTACCTCGTGCAACTGAGGAACTACACTTTTTATTTTTATTTTTTATTTTTTTGAGACAGAGTCTCGCTCTGTCACCCAGACTGGAGTGCAGTGGTGCAATCTTGATTCACTGCAAACTCCGCCTGCCAGGTTCAAGTGATTCTCTTGCCTCAGCCTCCTGAGTAGCTGGGTCTACAGGCTTGTGCCACCATGCTCAGCTGTTTGTATTTTTAGTAGAGACGGGGTTTCACCATGCTGGCCAGGATGGTCTCTATCACTTGACCTCGTGACCCACCAGCCTCGGCCTCCCAAAGGGCTGGGATTAGAGGCGTGAGCCACCACCTCCGGCCAAGGAACTACATTTTTAGTTTTATCTAATTATAATTACATTTACATTTATATAGCCACATGTGATTCATGGCTACTGTACTGGACAGCATGCAGCTGTGTCCAACCCTTTGAACGTGAGGACTTTTTTGCTTATGCGTGATGGTGGATATCATGAAAATTATGCACAGCCCTTTTTTTTTTTTTTTTTTTTTTAAGCTCATCAGCTACTGTTAGTGTATTTTATGTGTGGCCCAAGACAATTCTTCTTCCAGTACGGCCCAGGAAAACCAAAAGTTTGGACACCCTGCCAGATTTATCATTGTGGCTAAATTATTTACTCTTATGTTTAATCTCAAGTGAGTAACTACAGATTGACTTTTCATTAGGACATATCTGGTTTGCTAGGAGGGTCACGTGCATTATTTAGATTTCAGTACCTGTTGCACAGGGGGATGGGACTGGGGGATCCTTAAGGATGGGGATCTTACTTTCCTGTGCCCCCAACACCAGCTCAGTGGCCGCCCATGGGGTAGCGATGTGAGCTGAATGAATAGGAGGATGTGAAATAGTTTCAGAGCTACCTTTCCCATCCCTCCCCCACAGCTGATTGGTGGGGTGAGGAGGGATTTGGTCTTGATGGCACAGCAGGATCAAACGGGATTCACTCTGCCATGCTTGGGGATAGGGTGAGTCTGTGAAGGTGAATTTCTGTTATCACAGGGAACTGTAGCATCTCTCCTCTTTGGCTCTGTAGGTGGTTCCCCATTGGAAATTTCCCATTTCAATGTTTTTTGGGAAAAAGATAATTCAAGACTCTTGGCTGGGCAGGTTGGCTTATGTCTATAATCCCAGCAGTTTGGGAATCCGAGGCGGGTGGATCCCTTGAGGTCAGGAGTTCAAGATCAGCCTGACCAACATGGTGAAACCCAGTCTCTACTAAAAATACAAAAAAAATTAGCCAGGCATGGTGGTGGGCATCTGTAATCCCAGCTACTGGGGAGGCTGAGGCAGAGAATTGCTTGAACCCGGGAGGCAGAGGTTGCAGTGAGCTGAGATGGCACCACTGCACTCCAGCCTGGGTGACAGAGCGAGACTCCATCTCAAAAATAAATAAATAAAATAAGCCAGGTGTGGTGGCACATGCCTGTAATCTCAGCTACATGGGAGGCTGAGGCAGGAGAATGGCATGAACCTGGGAGGCAGAGGTTGCAGTGAGCTGAGATCGTACCATTGCACTCCAGCCTGGGCAACAAGAACAAAACTCTGTCTTAAAAAAAAGGACTCTATGGGTACATAAATAAAAGGTACCCAAGGCATGTGTTTACTATCCAAATATTGCTTTGAAGTGTTGTCTCAATAGAAACAGTAGGAATAAATGGGCCTAGTCTTCCCTTCTCTCGCCCTTCCTCCCAAGCAAGCAGAGTGACGGAGATGACATGTGTCCCATAACTTGAGCTCAGACAGTAATTCCCCTATCAGATACTGGATCAGGTTTCCATTTAGCTGCTCCTAATCAACAGGAGCAATTCTCTTCTACTCTGTGGGCCTCAGTTTGCAAATCTGTAAAATAGGGAGGGTGGGGGTGAACTAGATCCTTGCTGCTTAAAGCATCGTCCACCAACCAGCAGCAACAGCCTCCCCTGGGAGCTTGTTAGAAACGCAGAATCAGACCCTACCCCAGACCTGCCCTATCAGAATCTGCATTTTAACAAGTCCCCTCCCTAACACTGATAGGCATAAGAAAGTGCGTGCTGGAATAGGTGTCTTATTTCAGCTCCTACCTTCTGTGAGCCTGAAGCTAAACTGCAAGTTGTTTTATTTTTAGGAATTAGAAGCACAGTTTCTGGAAGAGAGACCAGGATTTGGAGGGCCTCTGGGGTTTTTGGTCTTTGCAGCAATGGGAGAGGTCTGGGCACGTGTGTTTTCAAAAGGTAAAAGTAACTCATGCCAGAGAAACATGCTTCTTGCAGCATCCTGGGATGCCACAATCTGCAGAAGCAAAAGGTTTTCTAAGTGCTTCTCTCCAAGGATGCAGACTGGGGTGCCCTGTCCCTGGGGCCCCTGCACAGCAGCCCCACACATCCTGTCTCAGGAGACTGTGCTGACGGCAACCCCTTTGAGAAAGGGCTGGCAGGAAGGAGCTCAGGGCTGCTGGGAGTTCCCCAGGCTTGGGACTCTTCCTGTGTTTATCTGTGATCCAGAGGGGTGCTTGGATTGTTCTGTCTCCCACCTCTTTCTTCTCTCTAGGGATACTGTGTCAGGACCAGGTGACCAGAGAGATGCATTTCTCTGTCAGGAGAGAGCTGGGCCTGGGGAGGAACAAGTGGCAGAAGGAGATAGTGGGGCGGGAGGCGGTGTTTGGCTGCCCCTTACCTGACCCAGGAGAGGAAGACAGGGCTCTTACTGGGCAATGTCAGAGAAGGGTTTCTGCATCACAATTTGTCAGGGAAGATTTCTGTCCTGTGGGAACAAGATCTCTGAGCTCTGCTTTCCTGTTTCCATGATTTCTGGTGTCCACAAAGATAGACTTTTGTGTCCTTAGCCAGAAAAGAATCTTAGTGGACCCTGTGCAGGTGATCCAGTCCTCCAGGAGTCATGGCATGGATTTAAGAATCTATGAACATGTGACTAGGTCACAAAGGAAGGGGGAAACGTAAAAGCTTCCCTGACCACAAGAGAGCTGGAGGGAGATTCTTGCCCATCTTCCCCCAAGCTCACCCAGGCTTGGTTTCAAGATCATTATGTTGTCTACCAGGGCAGAGAAATGGCTCAAATCAAGCATTTACTCTTCCCAGTAAACCTGGGTGAGAGATAAGCAGGGAGTGGTGTTATTATTCCCATTTTATAGAATGTGGGTTCTGGAGCCAGACCACCTGGGTTCAAATCCTGACTAAGCCACCTACTAGTTCTGTGACCCTCGGCAGAACCTCAGCCCCCACTCCAGGCCTACAGAATCAGAATCTGCATTTCTCAGCAAGACTTACAGAATCAGAATCTGCATTTCTTCGAAAGACCTACAGAATCAGAATCTGCATTTCTTAGCAAGTTTCCTGGGGAAACATAGGTGCACACTGAAGTTTGAAAAGTGCTGGCTGTATAATCTCTCATACTCCTACCAGTGCCTATATTCTGAGATCCTGAGATTATGCTGCAAATGATTGAATCCTTAGAAGCACAACTTCTGGAGAAGAAAGGCAGGCTTTGAAATTTGTCATCTACTTCCTGTGTGACCTTGGGCAAGTTAGATACTTTGTGCCTCAGTTTCCCCATCCATAAACTAGAGATAATAATGATACCCAGCTCAGAGTGTTGCTTTGAGGTAGTAAATTAGTCAATATGTGAAAAGTGCATAAAGCAGTGCCTTGCACCTAACAGGGCCCTGGTAGTGTTTGCTTCAATTATTACTGTTATTATGACAGATGAGAAACCTGTGAGCTTCAGAAAAACTAGGTAATTTACTCAAGGATGCCGCATTAGTTTGCTAGGGCTGCCATAACAAAGTAGCATGGACTGGGTGAATTCAGCAGCAGAAATGTATTTGCTCACAGTTCTGGAGGCTAGAAGTCTGAGATTGAGGTGTCAGGAGGGTTGGTTTCTTCTGAAACCACCTCTCTCCTTGGCACGTAGGTGGCTGTCTTCTCCCTGTCTCTTTACATGGTCTCTCCTCTATGTCTGCGTCCTAGTCTCCTCTTCCTATGAGGACACCGGTCATATTAGATTAGGGACCCACCCATATGACCTCATTTTACCTTAGTTACGTCTTTAAAGGTCCTGTCTCCAAATACAGTCACATTCTGAGGTATTGGGGGTTAACATTTCCACATATGGATTTGTGGAGTGCACAGTTCAGCCTGTAACAGATATGTAACCATTAAGTGACATATAAGCATACACAAAACTGTGCCCAAGAGAATTCACAAGGGTGTGGTTGGTTCCAAAGCCTGCCACCTCTCAACAGGAGAAAAAGTGACCTATATTCTCATATGTCATTTTAAGGGAAGTGTTCAGAGTCATTAGGCTCAAGTAAAATATTTCCCTTGAACTTTGCTAAGTGAAGCAAAGAGTGACTGTCTAGATTGTGCTATCCTGTCAATGGTACCATCTCTTTATCTTCCTTTGCCTAAGAAGATAGCAGCTTGCCATTTGGGAGTGTAGTTCCTTGTGTACTTGCCTCTCTCTCCTCTTGCCAGTAAGATACTCGAGAGGCAGGATTCACATCCGATTCCTCTCTGTACCTCTCAAAACTCCTACTCCCGAGACCAGTGATATATATGAGTTGACATTTTTCAAGTTAGCAAATCTCAGTTGACCCTCACAACAATAACTCCTGGTCATCAGTAGTGTTATTCCCATGTTCACAATGATAAGGCACAGAGAGATTGAATGGGCTGCCGGAGGTCACACAGCTGATGAGAGCCAGGGTTGGAATTCAAACCCAGATTTTCAGGTCCCATCTCCCATCTCTTCTCTCATGCCACAGACTGTCCTTGATGCCAAGAGCCCTCATGGCTGAGCACTGACCACGGGGCACAGTGCCTCTTTTGATTCTCACGTTGACCCTGGAATTTACAGTGCATCATCTCAGCGTTACAGACTTTTAAATGGGGTACAAGTGGCCAGATGGCACCCTCCATGTGAGCTGCATGGCTGGGATTGAAGACTCTGGAGCCCCTGCTCCTGGCTACCCCACTGTCCTGCTAGTCACTGAGCTGAACCTTGCCTAGGTTGGCTTAAAGTAAGAATCACCTCATGCAGTGTGGGTAGGGATGGGGATGGCTGTCCTTCTGCTATCTTATCTCAGGAACTTCCAGGTCACCCTGCAGGTCTCATCTCGCCTCCTGCCTCAGAGCTTAAACTGGCCCTTCCTCTTACCTCCTGCTCCCTCTTCTTCCAATAATCCCTAGAAAAGATCCTAGCTTCCATAGCCTCTCTGGACAGCAGGAATCCTCGTCCCCATAAGGTTGAGGATGCCATGGGAGTGCCATTGCTCTGCAGCCTCTCTGGAGGCTCCTGTAACACTTGGTTTCTCTTCCCCTGTCTCCCCTTGCTCTGCAGGTGACAAGCCCTGGACTCCGGTGCAGCTGGGGCTAGGGCTACCTGAAGGGAGAGCAGAGACTCAGGTGCCCGGTGAGCAATGGCAGTGAGGAGCAGAGAGCGATGCCAGCAAGCAACGCCTCCTGGCCCTGTTTTTGCTCTTGTATCTCTTGACCCAGTGAGGCCCAGCAACCACGGGGACTGAGTAGCAGTTGGATCCGGGGGCAGCCGAACTTCTGGAAAATTTTAGCTTGTTATTGTGAAGACTTGTGGAGTATCCCAAAGTGCTGGCTTTCGGAAACGGGTGCCTGCATTTTCTTCTGCACAGGCTCTGCTGAAGGAGTTTGCTGCACCCTTGAAGGGACAGGCAAGCTCAGGTCCTCATGGCTCGATCTCTGAGCAGCCCTCTAACCCAGTGAGGACAGCGGTCAACCAGTCTCCAGCTAACAGCTTCCTGCAGAGACTTCCAGCATTGTTAGCTAACGTGCGCTCTTCTGAGGCCTTCAACAGCTGGGAACTGTTTCAAGACTATCTTGCCAGCTAAGAAGCGGAATCCCAGTTCTTGTTGCCAGAAAGCTTTTAATGGCCAATGGAGAATGCTGTCCTCCCTTGGTGAAAGAATTCCCAAGAGAAATTTGGGCATCTTTTAGGATTCACTTCAACAGAATGTTTCTCTGGACATGTGTCTTCAGGCACTGGAAGCTACTCAGGGGCAAGAAAGCACGGATGACCCCTTGCTCAGCAATGTGGGATTAGCCTCTTTGGGCAGGGCCATCTCTCTGCCCCCAGTGGCTTAGACAGCTGGCTCTGAGACATAGCAGAAGGTCTCACAAATGTTAGGAAAAGGAGGTTGAGCATTATTCCTCCATGTGGAATTATTTTTGCATTTATCCAGAAAGTGACTATTTTTTGGTCTTTGAAATCACCTGTGATATAATTAGAAGACATCAGAGATTCAATGTCCATGTCACCAACCTCCCTACTTGGTACCTGGGAAGTCTAAGGTCCACAGAAAGAAATGTCTTAATGAGGGTCACCCAACAAGTTAGGGCAGGAGGGATACCCCCACCCAACCTACCTCCCATACCCTGCCGCCTCCAACCTTGCTGTCTGTCATCTTCCTTTACCAAGGAAGGGCTCTTCTGAAACCATGATGATTTGGGGCCCTTTGGCAGCAGACAGCAAACTATTAATACCTTTGGTTTTTCTAAACTGGTGGAGATCTGAAACCAGGGTTCTGGCTTTTCTCTGGGGACCATAAAATGCTCCTATTCCTGGGGTCCCCTTCTTTCTATTGCAAGGAGCATAAAATGGAGCACTCCTCTTCTGGGGGCCATGGGAAAGGAGCCATTCCCAGATGCTGTGATGCGTGACTTCAGCAATCTGGCTGAAGCGACTAGAATGGGCCCTGTTGTTCTCCACAAAGCAGGCTTGGGTCAGGCAGGGTGGCTGTTAAGAGGACACGGCCAGCATTGATTCTGGGAGTATCGTTTCCTCCCTCCCCCGGCCTCCCAAGCACACCTGTGTGGGAGGTACCAGGCAGAAGGCCCAGTGTTCTCCTTTCAGACCCCTTGGCTGTCCCAACTCACTGAACTCGCACAAAGAGCTTCACTTTGAACCGAAAGGTCAGGAGTGATCAGATTTTTCACTGAGCTTGTTCAAAGGGAGGAGCCTGGGCTGGGTGAGATAGATTTGGACCCTTTTCTCAGTGTGGGAGAGTATCTGTTTGTTCCTGGGCACAACTACAGTCATATTCATAGGAGGAATTGGGGAGATGGCATAGAAGCTGCAGCTGGCCACCCCCAAAGCTCATCTAAGTTCTCTGTGTGTGCTACAGAGGACTTGAACAAAGACATCTCTCTGAGTGATATTATAGCCTGAAAAGGAAATCTCACATCTTTTCCTTTATTAAGTTCCTGTCTTGAGGTTTACTTAGACAGATTCCCATAGTAAACTTCTATATGAGTAAAAGGGAAAAAAATAACAGTGGCTTAAATAAAATCGAAGTTTAATAAACTAGAAGTTTAATTCAGGCCAGAGATGGTGGCTTACACCTGTAATCCCAACACTTTTGGATCACTTGAGGTCAGGAGTTTGAGACCAACCTGGCCAACATGGTGAAACGCTGTCTCTACTAAAAATACAGAAATTAGCCAGGTGTGGTGGTACATGCCTGCAATCCCGACTACTGGCGAGGCTGAGGCAAGAGAATTGCTTGAATCCAGGAGGTGGGGGTTGCAGTGAGCCGAGATCCTGCCACTACACTCTAGCCTGGGTGACAGAGCAAAACTCTGTCTTAATAAAACAAAATAAAATAAAATAAAATAATTTAATTCTCTCTCAATAAAATGAGTCCATCATCTAGGGCTGTTTTCATTCTACACAGGGTCGGGACCTAAGTTTTCTCTCTGCTTGCATTGGCATCCTCAGTGCATGCATGGCTGCTACTATATGGCCCAAGATAGCTGCTGAAAACCCAGCCATCACATCTTCCTTCCAGCTAGCCGGAAGGAGCAGGGAGAGAAGAAAGTCTTTCTGTCCTTCCTTCAAGGGAGTTTCCTGGAATTCAGACACTATACTTCTGCTATATTGGCCAGAGCTGAATTCCAAGGCCACAACTAATGCAAGGGAGACTAAGGAATGTAATCTTTATTCTAGGTAGCCATGTGCTCAGATAAAAACCAGGGATTCTGCTACTGAGGAAGGAGAAGAAAATGAATATTGGGGACAATTAGCTATCTTTGCCACATCTTCCTCCTAGATAGATAAGAAGAGGGTTTATAACATGCAGGCATCTATATTTATGTTTTCAATATTAATATCCAAGGCTGGATTAGAAGCATAGACTGATAATGTAAAGGTTAGAAATCATCCAGTCCACACCCTCATTTTAAAGGTTAGAAAACTGAGATCCAGAGAGATTAAACAGATCATCTGAGATCACACAGCAAGTTGGTGGAATCTAATACCCAGCTCGTGTTTAGTGGGAATATTTTTGTTCTGCTCTGTTTCTTAGCTTAAGAAAAAAGCTTCATTCTGGAGGGGAGGGAGTTTTGAGTGCCAAGGATGAAATTCCATCTATCATTCGGTCTCTGAGCTGCAGGACACAGGCAGGACAACGGTAGGGTTTTCATGCCCCAGTCTGCCCAGCCTTGAGCTGTGGCAGCTGGGGAAGCCACTGGTGAGGACGCTGCACTGGAGTGTGGGCTGGCTGGAGTGTGCACATTCTGGCACTGCCTGTCTCCGTGTCAGCCCTGTGTACTGATTCCAGCCTGCCAACGCTGCATGTCTGACTCTGTGTGCTTCTCTTTCAGGGAGCACGCTGCCAGGATGGGAGCTGCTGGGAGGCAGGACTTCTCCTTCAAGGCTATGCTGACAATCAGCTGGCTTACACTGACCTGCTTCCCTGGGGCCACATCCACAGGTGAGCACTGCAAACAGATGGACCTCTGTATCTCAGCATGGAAGGCACGGCCCCTCACCGGAGCAAGGCTGCTGTTGGGGGAGCCAGGAGAAGGAGCCATAGGAGTGGGTCAGGGTGCCTGGGCCTTGGCCCCACCTTACTAAACTCCTTGGTCCCCAGCACGTTTCATCCTGGGCTTCAGTTTCATCATCCACAAAATGAAGGGATTGGACTAGAATCAGGGGTTGCAAACTCAGTGCCTACAGGAGCCAGGTACCTGATACAAATGAGTGAAGCTGACCAGGCAGGGAAACACTTTTCTCAGTTCTAGCCAATTACTACTGTGGGAAGGTGGATCCCCTTTTGCAGGATCTGAATTTTTCAGAGAAACCAGAAATCTAGAGCTTTATGTAAAATCTCCCTAGTTTTTAAATGTTACCAATGAATTCAAAATGTAAAAACCACTCTAAGAGGCTGAAAAAAAAAATAAAACCCCACATATCTGAGAGATATCTTTCCAACTCTGTCTGGACCACCTGGTCTCAATGCTCCCTTCCTGCTTTGGTATCTTAGGATCTGGGTACATTAAAGTACTTTTCAGCTGTGATGCTCTAAGCCAGGTTTAGATCTATTTTTCTATCTCAACATTGTCAACTTTTTCTTCAAGTGATTTTCAGTTAACATCTAGAAGTGTAAGGTAAGTTTTCTTGGGCTACAGGAAACACTGATCAGATCATCCAAACTTGGGACAGAAGACAGTGAGAGACAGGGACAATTTTTAAATTTCAGATGGGGGTTTAGTGCTACAATATTATAATCACCTTTGATTACTCTTTTATTAATGCTATTTTTATGTCCATTGAGTTGGATGCTTTTCTATAAGAATAAAGAACCTTACATCAAATTTATATTTTGTTTTTCTCTGCCCATTGATAGAAGAAAATAATTGATAACTAGTGAAATTCCTTCACTGTGATTTCTTGAAGAATATTTCTGATCCTTAGGGGACACAGCAAGTAGCTTTTTTTTTTTTTTTTTTTTTTCCTTGAGACAGGGTCTCACTCTGTTGCCTAAGCTGGAATGCAGTGATATGATCATGGTTCACTGCAACCTCTACCTCCTGGGCTCAAAAGATTCTCTCATCTCAGCCTCCCTAGTAGCTGGGACCACAGATGCACACCACTATGCCTGGCTGTTTTTAGAAGTTTTTAGTAGAGACAGTGTCCCACTATGTTGTCCAGGCTAGTCTCGAACTCCCAGGCTCAAGGGATCCTCCAGCCTCGGTTTCCCAATGTGCTGGGATTACAGGTGTGAGCCACCATGCCTAGCCAGTAGTCCATATTTTAACTTTCCAGGCAATAACTGGCTATATTACCTGAATTCATTCATTTATCCTTCTTTCATTTATTGAATTAACAAACACAGAGTGAGCATTGACTCTGTGCCAGGAATTGGGTTTGGGTTCATCTTTTAGGGTGACTTACCCTAAAGGTGATCCACCTTGGAGAGGAGCCCTCAGGTACTTCCCTTGATTATTTCTTCCCGCATCCTGGCACCTCTCTTGCTGTTTGCATATCAGCCATGTGGAAAGGGGCTGAGCTTCTGGTTCCCTCTGGCCTGTGCTTTTCTCTGATGTCAGAGGGATGTAGAAGCCAACCCTTGCTATTCATGCTCCAAGTAGGTCGGGCTTGCATTCCCTCTCAATCCCGCTTCTAGTGGCCTCTCCTGGGAAAGTGAGGGTGGTTGCCATGGTGATAGTTCAGCAAAAGCCCTGACCCTCTTTAGACACTTTCTGATTCATACAAATGAAAAGCCATGACACTGGCCTTCACTCAGAGGAAAATGTCCAGCTCCAAAAAAGGAGTGTCCATTCAAGGCCAATGTTGCACCTGCTGTGCTTTAGCGGTGGTGTCAGAGCTTCTGGAGAGCTGGGATGTGTGGTCACACAGGTCAGACTGACCAATTTCAAATCCGGATGCAAAGTCTATGCAAACTCCTGCACTTGGAGAGTGAAAAGGACAGTCAGGATTGTCCTGGCAGATGTGGACTACAAGGCTGCAAGGCTTTGTCCAATGGAGTTGCAATGGCTCCTTCCAGCATACTCATGGCTCCTTGCCTGGACCACTGGGATCCTCAGCTGGCCACATATGTTCACCACATGGCTGGGAATTCACCACCTTGGAGCCTGACACTCTTGTCCAGGACTTGATGGAAGGCAGCCCGGGGCCTCTGACTGGCCTCTACTGGAAGCCAGCCAAGCACCTGACCCTGTCTGGAGATAAAACCAGCAGTGGCTTTCGCAGCCCAGCCCTCAAGACCATCCTTGGCTGCTCAGTATCACTGCAGAGAGCCCACCCCACCGCTGGCAACTCTGCTCTTACATTAAAATGGAAAGTCCACTGATGAGCAAACCCACGTCTTCCCAAATTTTTTCCTTTTGTTGCCACTGCTTGAGCCCCTTGATATTTACAATAGCTGGAAGAGCTACTTTGGTGAAACTCTAAAAAATATGAAATTCTTTTCTTAATGAAAGAGATCCAAAGCCTGTGCTAGGGCTGACAGCAAGGCAGAGGGAGCCTAGAGGAGGGTTGTTATGGGGCTGGAAGTGGGGATGAGGATGAGATCCAGCCAGCGGACACTGAGTGCCTACACTCCGCTTTGCAGAGAATAGAAGGGCCAGTAGCTGCCTTTGGATGGGCAAAAAGGACAATTCAGTGTGGGTGTGGGGTCTGTATCTGGTGCTTTTGAGTGCAGATGAAGGGGGAACTTTCTTCGAGTTTTCCTTGACATATATAAATATGGGACAGACACTCTTACTCTGGAGATAGCTGAATGAAAATCAAGGAGCATTTAGAACTGACATGCCAGTAATTGCATTGTATTACTCTGTTTTCATGCTACTGATAAAGACATACCCGAGGCTGGGTAATTTATAAAGAGAAAGAGGTTTAATGGACTCACAGTTCCACATGAGTGGGGAGGCCTCACAATCATGGTAGAAGGCGAAAGGTACATCTTACATGGCAGCAGACAAGAGGAAATGAGAATGAAGTAAAAGGTTATTCCCCTGATAAAACCATCAGATTTCCTGAGATGTATTCACTACCATGAGAACAGTATGGAGAAAACCGCCCCCATGATTCAATTATATCCCACTGGGTCTCTCTCAAAACACATGAGAATTGTGAGAGCTCCAATTCAGGTTGAGATTTGGGTGGGGACACAGCCACCATATCATGCGCTGAAGCCAGAGTTCCTCCCAGGGTTCGTGGCACCCTCTTTGCTTGAGAGACACAGCCTTTCCTAGACTCCCTTCTTCAAGGCCTGACCTGTGAGCTTGCTTCCATTCCTTCCAGTACCTGCCCCAGAGTTTCTCATCTGAAACCTTGCCCTGCCATGAGCTTACCTGCACGTCAGCTTCCCGCCTCCTCACCACCACCCTAGGTTATTTTGAAAGCTACTGTTTCATACTTCACAACCTTCTGGTCACAGAAAAAAGAAGGGCACCGGGGCTTGTTCTCAGAGCCAGTTTGTTCTCATCTTGTTTTGTCCATTGTCTCTTCCCACCTGTTTGCCTCTGAATTTTCCACGCTATTGATGGAGATTGTTCCAGTCCCTGTGACAGCACCAGTCCTCTTCACTCAAGCCTTGTTAGCCATGTGAACATAGAGACTTCTTCCTGTGCTTCTACAGAGGTCAGGGAGAAGTGCCTCTGCAATACCCACCCCACCCAGGTCTTTTTAGACTCAACTAAACATATCAGACTCATTAGGTGACCACATGTCACACTGGTCATCAGGCTCCTTTGGAAAATATAGAATGGGAAACACAGATGCCATCAGAGCAGCATCAGGCTCCTCTCTTCCATGGGAGTGGTCCTGGCAGCCTTCCAGACAGCCATCCAGAAGCTGTTGTCTTTGGTTCTCCAGGTGACAGCTCAGGGGAAAGGAAATAAGACTAACTGGACAAGTGTGGAGACCACTGTGTCTTAGAAGCCTCATGCCCCACTGGAGCTAGTAGCAACTCCATAGATGTAACTTTCAGGGTTCTTGCAAAATGTCCCATTATAAGAGTCACCGCACTCAGGGAAGCCTACAGTGTGACATCTCCACCACATATAAATATAAACTATAGTTCCTCCCAGTTTAGATGACATTCACCAATCAGGGGTCACTTTGTTATAAACAATGTTGCTAGGTAGCAATTTATATAATATTGTCTTTCTCAGGTTTCCAGGGGAACAGAGCTAGAAAATTAACCAAAGGTCTAATTCTTATGCAGAAAGGGAAAGAGCTTTATTAGCTATTCAAATGTTGCTTTCCAGAAGACAGAATATCTTGGAATCTGAGTAGTCTAGGTAAATCATCGCGTAACTTCAGAGTTTGGAATGTCCTGAGAAGCCATCTATCTACCCTTTATTTTGCAAATGGGAAAACTGAACCCAGAAAAGGGAAGTGACTTATTCACAGATATGTGATGAATTCATGCAAAATATATGACTGGTCCCCAAGGTTCCAGCCTCCTATGTCAGGAGGTTTCTCAGCTCTCTAAGGTCTTTCTTTTAGCTCTAACAGAGAAGAGGCAGGGGCCTTAAAGATGCATGGGAGTCCCCCTTTTGGCCTGTAGCATTCCTGCTTGGTGAGGCTGGTAGATGGGAACAGTGACATCTCTCTGTCCTTGGCAGTGGCTGCTGGGTGCCCTGACCAGAGCCCTGAGTTGCAACCCTGGAACCCTGGCCATGACCAAGACTACCATGTGCATATCAGCCAGGGCAAGACACTGCTGCTCACCTCTTCTGCCACAGTCTATTCCATCCACATCTCAGAGGGAGGTAAGCCAATCTCTCTCTGCTGCTCCCTCTTCCCTCCACTGCCCCACAACTTAGCAGATAGGATGCAGGTTGCCATGAGCTCAGATGGACAGAATAAACATCACATGATTTGGGTTCATGTTGGCATTTGGTTGTTTGAGATAACCGTCAGTTCTGAGCTGTTAGGAATGGCTTGTCGGAGGTCCAATCTTAGTGAAAGGAGCATTTATAGAGGAAACTCCTTATTGGTGTTTTGAGTAATTCTGCTTATCTTACCTTTAGAGGCCTGGTCATTGAATGCAGTACATGCAGTGATGGCATTTGAGCAGACAGACATTATTTACACATTGTAAAGCAGACAGCATAGAAAAGGAATTACAGCCAGCCCTCTGTATCTGTGGGTTCTGCTCATGAATTAAATGAATCCCAGATTGAAAATATTCCAGAAAATTTGCACCTGTACCGAACATGTACAGACTTTTTTTCTTGTCATTATTTCCTAAAAATACAGTTTAACAATGATTTATACAGTATTTACACTGAATGAGGTATTATAAGCAATCTAGAGATGATTTCATGTATATGGGAGGATATACATAGGTTAGATGCAAATATGCAAATACTATGCCATGTGAACTAGAAACTGGAGCATTCATGGAGTTTGGTATCTGTGGGAGGTGCTGGAACCAATTCCCTTCAGATACTGAGGGATGACTGTACTTGTAAGTACACCAAGCATAGAAATGTTTGGAAGATGTGCCTTTTTGCCTGTCCCGGTGAGATGGGGGTTGCTTAGGGAGTCTGCCCTTGGCTCTGATATAACCTTACCCTTAACACTGTGTTATTAAACCTCCCCCCAATGCTACCTCTTCAGGCAAGCTAGTCATTAAAGACCACAATGAGCCAATTGTTTTGCGAACCCGGCACATCCTGATTGACAACGGAGGAGAGCTGCATGCTGGGAGTGCCCTCTGCCCTTTCCAGGGCAATTTCACCATCATTTTGTATGGAAGGTGCGTAGACCACTCCTACAGATCAAATGCCACCCGTGGATCTGACAAGAGGGAGGCTTTCCAAGACAGAGAGAGAGGCAAGAGGGCAAGACTTGCCTGTAAGATAGGAATCATTCTGTCCTGCCAGATGGGGATCATGAACAAGACAGACATGGTGATTTGGGAGAGCTGAAGTCCATGAGGCATGTTATTTATAGTGGCCTGGATGCTATACTTGTTTTAGAGATGGGTCTGCCAGCCTTTCAGCTATCTTCCAATCCTATCATGTTCAGGGAGGCTCTGCAAGTGTTTATATAATAGGCTACGATGGACAAGATACAGGAAAATTCCAAGTGGTACTTGCCCCCTGGCTGTGTTCCCTCTTTAAACAATTGAGAGTGCTAAGAAGTGAGAGCCAGGAATGCACAAGGGTATGCAGTTCATGTCCAGGTGATTCTGCATCTGATATGGACCAAAATACAAAACACTTAGAACTGAATGGAAGACGTGCCAACCTGTGAACTAATAATTGGCACTTCTGCTTGGCCCTGAGGGCTTTATTTTGGTCTGGCTTAGGAAGATTGGGTTTCTAATGTTTTTGTTGTTATTGTTGTTGTTGCTTTGAGATGGAGTCTTGCTCTGTGGCCCAGGCTGGAGGGCAGTGGCATGATCTCAACTTACCACAACCTCTGCTTCCTGGTTCAAGCAATTCTGGTGCCTCAACCTCCCAAATACCTGGAACTACAGGCGTGTTCCACCACACCTGGCTGATTCTTATATTTTTAGAAGAGATGGAGTTTCACCATGTTGGCCAGGCTGGTCTTGAACTCCTGACCTCAAGTGATCTGCCCGCCTCGGCCTCTCAACATGCTGGGATTACAGGCATGACCCACCATGCCCTGCCGCTAGTGTTATTTTTACTGACCTTAGGTGATAAAAGTGTAATTGGCTCTATGGTGGCTATGGTGGGGAGTCAGGGAGCTGAGCTGTGACTCCTAGGTTCCCTCTGGGTTCAGTATCCAGTAAAAGAGATGTGTCAGCCAACTTTGGGGAGCTGTTTTCTCTTGCAGGGCTGATGAAGGTATTCAGCCAGATCCTTACTATGGTCTGAAGTACATTGGGGTCGGTAGAGGAGGCACTCTTGAGTTGCATGGACAGAAAAAGCTCTCCTGGACATTTCTGAACAAGACCCTCCACCCAGGTGGCATGGCAGAAGGAGGCTATTTTTTTGAAAGGAGCTGGGGCCACCGTGGAGTTATTGTTCACGTCATCAACCCCAAATCAGGCACAGTCATCCATTCTGACCGGTAAGGTTTGCCTTCACTTAAATGTATACTCATTCATTCAAAGTACGCTTATTGAGTGTGCTTCCTGGCCAGGTGCTGCTCTAGGTGCTGGGAGAACAGCATGAATGAAACAGACGGAAATCCCTGCCTTCAAAGAGTTCTGTCCTTCCCCAGGCATTGGCCCAGTGATGCTGAACTGAAGAGGAGCAAGCATACACACAAATGTACACATAACGTAGTTTCAGATTGTGATAATTGGTAGTAAGTGGGAAAAATGACAGAGTGAGATGCTAGAGTGTAACTAGGGAAGACCACTTTGGATAGGGTGGTCAGGGAAAGGCAGTGTAAGGACGCAACATGTGAGCTGAGAAATGAAGGGTGAGGCTATGTCAGGGAAAGAGTGTTCAAGAGAGAGAACAAGTGCAGAAGGCCAGAGGTATGAAAGGGCATGACATTCTCAAATTAAGGAAAGGCCATTAGAGTGGTGGGAGCACTGCGAGTGGCGCAAGAGCAGCATGCAGTCACTTGGAAGTTACAAATGGGGATGGGACAGGACCTCGGAGGCCATGATAAGGAGGTGGGTTTTCTTCTAAGTGGGATGCAAAGTCACTGAAAGGCATTAAGAAGAGCGTGAGCTGATTTAAAAGAACTTTCTGGCTGCTATGTAGAGAATGGTTTTAACTGTGGAGGCAAAAGCAAAGACGGTGCAGGGGGTTAGGAAGCTTCTGCTGTGGTCTAGGCAAGACATGGCAGTGGTGAGACCCAAAAGGAATGACGGTTAGTGGATGTACCTGTGAGATGTTTGGAAGGCAGCATGGGCACGTGTAAGCTGGCAGATTCTGCCAAGGCTGGACCTTCCCTGCAATCCCAGGGGCTCTCATCCTGGCCCTTCAGAGGGAAGGACAGAGGTGTGGTAGACAAGCAGAGACAGAGCAATCCTGGGGCTGCTGGGGGAGGGAGACAGGCATTCCTCAAGAACAGGGCCCAAGCTGTGGGTGTCACCATGAAGGCAGCAGGAGCCAGCTGTGGTCAGGGACAGGGTGGGCAGGAGCTGAAGTGCCTGCTGGTGCTCACAGACACCCAACATTGCTGGTAAACATTAGTACCTTTAATAGTCACTGGACTTTCTCCCCGCAAAACACTGTTCATCACTTTACCTGTCAAATATATTCAATCTTCATCAAAATTCTGTGAGGCAGGTTCTGTTATTATCCACCTTATACAGATGAAAGCACTGAGGCTCACAGGGCTAAATTTACTCAGTCACAAGGTTGGAACGTGTTGGAAATGGGATTCAAACCCAGGTGTGCCTGTATTGCCTCCATGGGCTGCCTAGTGACAGCCATTTGCCTTGCCCTGAGACTGAGCAAGGTTGAGCCCACAGGAAACAGCTGATGCCTTGATTGACACAAAGTATGTCAGCGAGCCCCTGCCTTCATACTAGAGAGGATGGCCTCTTCAATTGTGTGCTGATCTTTTTGGTGCTGTTTCTTAAGTACAACACTGTTACTTGCAGAGATCTAACTTAAAGTTTATTTACTGACCTGTTAATGAGAAGTGATCTGGACAGATGCTGCGGAGATGGCAAGGACAGAACGTCTGTTTGTTCCGAATATCTTTTACCTAAAGTATGTGTTGGAGATCTCAATAATCTGATAGATGAATGTGTATGAGTAAAGATATTAATAAGCACACACGCACACGCACGCACACACACACACACGTAAATGCAAGCAAAAGTCATCTGAGAAGGTCACTCAGAGAAGCAGGAACTTAGGTCAGCTCTTGAAAGGTAGTAGGTGTTTGATCAGGTAGAGAAAAGGTGGGAAGGAATGATGAAGACAGGAGTGGGTGGGTGAGGTGGTCACTGAGAAGCACTAGGCTTGTAGCAGGAGCTTCCTGGGGAAGGTCAGCGGAGGGTGCGAGCTTAGGTGGGACTGGACTAGATTGTGCCACAGTTAGAAACAAGTGTGAGGACCCAGGAGCAGCTATCCAGCTACCACTGGTACCAACATTGTTTTTCTTTTCCAAAAACTTCCTTAGATTACTTTTCCAGATTCATTTTAGAACTATTTTCCTTAAGTTCCAAGACATATTTTTTAGGAATTTCCACTGTAATTGCATAAAATCTTTATCCTTACATGGGGAAGAGTTTGAATCATTACAAAATTGTGTCTTTGCTTTGTAAATTATTCTCACCAGAAGTATAGATTTTTTGTGTGTGATTTGTATTTCATGGATATTTTATGTGCATGAGGGTAGGTTATCAGTCAATTTGGAGATTATTAGTTCTTGCTCTTATAAGAGATCTGCTGTCTAACATTGCACGATACTGTATAGTACACTTAAAATTTTAAGAGGGTGGATCTCAACGTAAGTGTTCTTACCACAATAAAGTAAAATAATTTTTACTTTATTAAATTATTAAATTAATTAATTTACTTTATTAAAAATTTATTAAATTAATAAAGTAAAATAATTTTTAAAAAGTAAACAGGAGAAAATAGCAATGCAACAACATTTACAATACTCAAATGTTATATGACTGCTACTGTGTGAATCAAGATTACATTTTAATGATTCTAAGATGCATTATCATAAGAATCATTAACAGGTCAATAAATAAACTTTAAGTTGGATCTCTGCAAGCTGCTCTAGGGGTGGGAGAAGGGATTTGGGATAGTCTCCATGTCATTTCCAAGAATTCTAGTACTGGTGTTTTAGTCTAGATCAGAGATATAAATTCCTAATGCCCTAGCTATCTGAACTAACTCCTAAAGTCAGGCTCTTGCAAGAGGCATGATCCTCTGCCTCCAGGATGAAAAGGGAACATCAAAAGGCCTAGACCTCAAGTATGTGACCCACTCAATGTCCTGGAGCTTGAAGTCTTCACTGCTGTAATCATTTCTTTGGCATTTTACTTAGCGAATGAACATTATGGTCAAGTCATAACCCTTCTTCTTGGCTATCCCTGTATGATATGCAAAATAATGAAACATGCTTGCTCTTTAAAGAAAAGGCTTCCTTCTTTAAGAATTGTAGCCCTGGGATCATCGGATAGCATGTTAGTTGTTGCAGCACAGACATGTGCTTAGAGTTCTCTGTTTTGGCATCTGTCAAGACTATTCAGATCTCTTCTCTCTGCCCTTTTTAGGTTTGACACCTATAGATCCAAGAAAGAGAGTGAACGTCTGGTCCAGTATTTGAACGCGGTGCCCGATGGCAGGATCCTTTCTGTTGCAGTGAATGATGAAGGTTCTCGAAATCTGGATGACATGGCCAGGAAGGCAATGACCAAATTGGGAAGCAAACACTTCCTGCACCTTGGATTTAGGTACTGCCCCTCACTTCGGCTTCCACTGGGCTCTGGAACATTGAAGCCACCCTATCCCACTGAGAATTTACCTTTCCCATCTCCTCTCCCCGTAGCTGTACCATCCTAAATGACCTGGTGGATACAGGCATTTGCATTTGACATCTGCATTTGGCATATTTGGGGATTGTTCTTAAAGAAAGCTTGTTTTTTTCTTACAAGCATAGTTCACTCAAAAAACACAAAAGCTCTGTGTTTATATGAACTCATTCATTCAGCCAGCCACTTACAAAATATTAAGTGAGTATCCACTGTGTGTAAGAGCCATGCCTCCAATGCACAACTAATATTCATTTTCCCTTTCTTTGGCAAACGGATCATGTAATGGCTTGGGGATTGGCAGATAGTTTTTCAAAGATTATGTGAAATGTTTCCGCTGAGGCAAATGCCCAAGGAGAAGCAGCCCTTTGACATGTTCTAGTGTGTGTTTTGTTTGCCTTGGAGTGCAGCATCATGCCTGACATTGGCATGCACACACATTGGCACCAAGAGGACGCTGCTTGCCCCATAGTAAACACACCTTTAAAAAAAAATTTCATTTAATTTAAAGTTCCGGGATGCATGTGCAGGATGTGCAGGTTTGTTACATAGGTAAACGTGTGCCGTGATGGTTTTCTGCACCTATCAACCCATCGCCGGGGTATTAAGCCCAGCATCCATTAGCTATTTGTCCTGATCCTCTCCCTCCCTCTGCCCCCGCCCCTGCCAGGCCCCAGTGTGTGTTGTTCCCCTCCATGTGTCCATGGTAAGCATGCCTTTTCATCATGTTGAATCAAATCTCAGCTCAGTGGAAAGTTGAGGTTATCTGTCCCACGGCTGTTTAGAGATTATGATGCTCCCCACTTCAGCTTCCCGCATCTGGGAGCAAGATCAGAGGGAAGCCAGAGACTTTTCTGGGCTTGGAGCAAAGCAATTTTGCTGGCTGGGCAGAAATTCCCTGGGCAAGGGAGGGGAGTTCCAGGTTCCAGAGTGCATTCTCCGACAGCCCAGAGACTACTTCTTCTGGATGGGAAACTCAAGCAGGAAACTTAAGCAGCCAAAGATGACAATGATACCTTGGCATTGCAAGTCTCCTTTGTTAGCAAACACTAAGTGCACTTCCATTCTGTTGTTTTATAAACCAAAAGGCCAGTTTATTAATTTACAGTGAGAGTTAGAAACACCAGGAAGCTGACTACTTAGGGCCTCAGCAGAAGAAGAAAGTGGCTAAGGGCCCAAGATCTGGCAGCCGGTGGCCTGAGTTTGAGTCTGGGTTGTACCTCCTAGGAGGTGTGACTGCAGGCAAGTGACTCATTCTCTTTGCCTGGTCCTGAGTCTGTAAAATAGGATATACCAGCAGCTATCTCAAAGGACTATGGGACAATTAAATGTGATAATATGAGCAAAATATTTTTCATCATGTCTGGCACAGAATAAGCACTCCATAAATGTTAACAACTATTTTCTCCTTATAAACAAGAGCCACTGGAAAGATGGGCACTCACCATCTTTTGCTAGGGCGGTTCACATGGGCAAAGGAGATATGTAGGCAGGAATTACATGTCCACACCTCATTTGCATAGAGACATTCTTTGAGTGATAAACTTAAAGCATCGAAAATCAGTAGGAGAACTGAAACTTGGACCCTTCATTTGTTCACACATTCAGGAAATGATTATTGAACACATACTGGTGGGAGGTACTCGGTTAGACCAGGTGTCCTGAGCTCTCGGGCGAAGGCAGGTATGAATGGAAATTGGTGACGGGGCATGAGAGAGCAACAGAGCGGGCAAGTGGAATTTAGTGCAGATGAACACATGAGGATGAGACCAAGAAAGTTCCCATAGAGAGATCAGCAGCTTCGGAGGCCCAGGGGCAAAAGTATGCCTCTCCCAAAGAAGGTGGGGATGGTCAGGCAGTGGCAGTATATGAGAGAGGGCAAGGGATGAGAGGTGAGGCTGGAGGAGGGCGGGAGCAGAGGACCTTCGATTCTGTGCCAAGGAGCTTCGATTTTATCCAAAGGGCAATGGGGAACTACTGAAGGATTTAAGCAGGAAAGTGGACAGTCAAATCCCCAACCTCAGTTAAACACCGTTCAATAGTGACTCATTTTCCAAGACAAGAGATCAAAACAAGAATAATGAGAGCTATTCAGCACCAAAATCGATTGATGGCTTATAGTAAGAGAGGGCTACTGTAGGGGAGGAAAACCTGTTTCCTTCTACTCTTCTAAGTTCTTGGCTGGAGCACCTGCAACAAATCACTGATTAACAGGAGAAAAGCACACAAATGTAGTAAGTTTTACACAACACAGGAGCCTTCATAAGGAAACAAGGACCCAAAGAAACAGTTAAACCTGAGTATCTGTACACGAGGTTTGATGAAGTGGAGAGCTGTGGGAAAATGTGGTAGGACAAGGGGCTTGAGTTAAGCACAGTAAACAGGGGAAACTTAGCAAGGTCTCTGTTCCTTCAGTTTCCTCTTGGCTTCCTTCTGTGTTTGGGGATAAGGATGATCTTTTTCTCAGAATAAGGAAGGCCCTCTCACATAAAGGTCTTAGACCTGCTTCAGGGGAAAGTCAGAAACACCTTCCTGCCATTTCACAAATTCCTTGAGCTTGAAATATTAAATATGCCAAGTTGCCATTTTGGGGGGTAGCATGTCCTGAATCCCATTACTGCATTAGGCATTATGCAAAATGCCTAAAACAAAATGGGGTAAGAAAACTTTCCTGCCCTAAACCAGCATGTGCTTTCATGGAGGAAAGATGGATGTACAATTTTTGAAAACCTTAAACCGTTTTTTGCTTCCCTCCCCATTAAGAAGAAGAGAGATTTCTCTCCTTTCCACGGCCCAAGGCAGATGGCTAGGGTAGTCAGTCACGTTAGCCTCTGGTATTTTCCTCGAGCTCAACTCTAGGGGAGCTGAGCATGAGAGAAATAACCTTTCTCTCTTGGAACATGTTTTCCTGAAGGTATCCAAGCACTTGCTTCAGGACATAATTGAGCTTGGCGGGAGGTATGGTAGGTCTGTTGGCTTGTTTGTTTATTTGTGATTCATACTCCCATCTTCTGCCAGAATGGAGCTGAAGAGACTCACAGGGAGCAAACATCAGGCAGGCCAGCGAGCGAGGAAGCCCAGAGGAGTGCTTGCAAAGAAAGGTGCTTCTTCTGGAGAAGAGAAGCCCAGCAAGTGAACGAATTTCCCCCAAACAGCAGGGAGGGACCCTCTTCCACCTGATGCTGCTTCAACTCTGTTCCATCCCCCCACACCCTGTGCAGGTTCAGACTTATGCAGAACTTTACTTTTTGTTATTTGTTTCTTTATTTCAGACACCCTTGGAGTTTTCTAACTGTGAAAGGAAATCCATCTTCTTCAGTGGAAGACCATATTGAATATCATGGTAATACATAGCTGGCTGGAGGCCTGATTCCCTCCAGTGTCTCTCTGACCAAGAGGTGCAGGGCTTTTCTGAACAGCTCACTTTTCTCTGAGCATGATTGTCCAGCTCCCAATGCCTAGATGAGTGAGTAGCCGCTTAACTGGCCACCTTACATGGAAGTGGCAAAGGCCAATGCTGGCCAAAGACCCATCACTTGCGATAATATTTACCTTTTCATGGAAATCTTCACTGACTTAATCTAAAACCTAGAATTGGCATAGAAAAGATAAGAACGGAGATAGAGCCAGCAGGGTTGGTACTTTAAGAGCTAAAACGAGGCCAGGTGTGGTGGTTCACACTTGTAATCCCAGCATTTGGAAAGGCTGAGGCAGGTGGATCACTTGAGATCAGGAGTTCGAGACCACCCTAGCCAATATGGTAAAACCCTGTCTCTACTAAAAATCCAAAAAAAAAAAAAAAAAAAAAAAAAATTAGCCAGGCATGGTGGCGGGCACCTGCAGTCCCAGCTACTTGGGAGGAGGTCGCACCACTGCACTCCAGCCTGGGTGACAGAGAGAGACCCTGTCTCAAAAAAATAAAAAATAAAAAATAAGAAGAGCTAAAACAACACTTTAGATGGGCTTTCAGGACACAGTGGTAGCCTCCTTTGCCCAGCAAAGGCTGTGGGAAGCGCTGCAGTTCTAATGCCAAGGAAGAATTCAGACCGTGAGACACGCTGGAGTTCTACAATCTGAATTCGTTGGGAGGCTGGAACTAAACTGTCAAAACTGAAGCAAAAGAATGGATGATAATCTGCTTCCCAAGTGAATGAATGTCCTGATTTTCTTTTATCTACTTAAAAAAATTTTTTTAAAGAACTGAGTCAATGTCCATGTGTGTAGGGGGATTTCCTTGCCTTGGAATCATAGCTTTTTTAATTTGGGGGTCTATCCAGCTCCTAAAGGGTCTGGTTTCTCTGACAGGACATCGAGGCTCTGCTGCTGCCCGGGTATTCAAATTGTTCCAGACCGAGCATGGAGAATATTTCAATGTTTCTTTGTCCAGTGAGTGGGTTCAAGGTGAGGAGTTTCAGACAATTTGGTGACCCCTAAGAGTGGGATAGAAGACCAGAAATCACTGTCTTTTGCAGAACTAGGATTTATCTCTTGTACCAGTAGGACCACTTAAATTTTTGCAGAATCAACTAAAAATGTGCAACCAAACGTTGTCTTTAATTAGTCAAGCCATTTTAGCCCATAGCCCAGAAGGATGTTGTCCTCTGGCTAAGATTTCAGTTTCACCTCAGTCAGGGTCTGTGGCATTCAGCTTAGTTCACAGAATATCTTTGATGTGGCAGGCAATGGCACTGAACAGGAAATGCAGATAGGAATAGAACCTGCCCTTCAAATAGCCCACACTCAAGGACTACAGAAAGCAGCAATCCTAGTTGCAGTCCTTGGATGATGGGTTTACAGATGGACTTTCTTTCTTTTCTCTTGGTTTATTTGCTTTTGCAATAACAAAGAATATAAATTGCTTTTATAACAGTAAGAAACTCATTAAGAGAAACTCATTTTTTAATTAAAACGTGGGAGTGTAGGCAGATTGATTAGAACCATCCATGCCCCAGCCTGGTGCAACCACAGACAGATAATATTCAGTTCCCATGGTACTGAGGACGCTTGGAGACACACTGAGTGTGACTTGCCCTCACAGGCAACCTCCTGTCTGACTGTGCTGTTTGCTTTCTGCCTAGATGTGGAGTGGACGGAGTGGTTCGATCATGATAAAGCATCTCAGACTAAAGGTGGGGATAAAATTTCAGACCTCTGGAAAGCTCACCCAGGAAAAATCTGCAATCGTCCCATTGATATACAGGTACCAAACTCACAGCAAAAATAGAAAATAGAAACGTGTTGTTTTGAAGAGGACTCTATAGATCACAGACATTCTTGCCACTTGTGTGCTGTGATTCTCATGGCCCTCCTGTGAGGTAGGTCAGTCAAAGAGTACTGTTCCCACTTTAGAGACTGAAGCAGAGGCTTACTATCTGCCCAAAAACCAGGGCTCAGATTCTCTCCTGGGTCCAGCTTCCGAGTTCCTTCTCTTTAACTTGCTTCTTCAGCCATGGCTGAGTGTGCCCCCACCACAGGGATGGGTTTGGCCTCCCCAGCCTCACTTCCCAGTCAATTTCCTTAGGGACCTTGAGTGCACAGGATGCAGCTAGGATTTGGGGTGCAGGCCAGGCCAGCCCAGATGTAGAACACACGCACAGCCTTGTTCTCAACTGAGCTAAATCAAAGCCAGCATTCATAGAATGGACAGTGTTTGCTCAAAATCTTCATTGGAGTTAATTCCATCTGAAGGGGACCTTGATGTTCTCAGTTGGCCCCATCCATCAAGAAAGTGTTGAGTAAATACACAGGCCTCACCATTCACCAGCTGAGCCAGTGGGATACTGGGCTTTGGGAACAACAGGAGAGACAGGAGAAATAGGCAAGGTAAGTGAGATTTATTTCCTTATGTCCAGTCTCATTCCAAGACAAGATTTGAGGCTGCTTAAATGCTTGATAGAGAATTAGAAGTCATTTGAGCTGGGCTCAGTGGATCATGCCTGTAATCCCAGCACTTTGGGAGGCTGTGGGGAGATCACTTGAGGTCAGGAGTTAGAGACCAGCCTGGTCAGTATGGTGAAACCCCTCTCGACTAAAAATATGAAAAAAAAAAATTAGCTTGGTGTGGTGGCGGGTGCCTGTAGTCCCAGCTACTCAGGGGTCTGAGGCAGGAGAATTGCTTAAAGCTAGGAGGTGGAGGTTGCAGTGAGCTGAGATCACATCACTGCACTCCAGTCTGGGTGACAGAGCAAGACTCCGACTAAAAAAAAAAAAAAAAAAAGGCATTTGAGAAAGGCCATTTCCACCCATTTTATCCTCCTTCAGCCAATAAAAAGAGCTACCACATTTGTACAACACTTTTTCCTAGAATATCAAAGCTCACATCCCAGGTCAGCTTGAGTCCCAGGCCATCTGTCTGTGCTTTCACCCCGCCACACCATCCTGATCAGAACTTCTGCCCTCTGTCTTGCATTGTAGGAAGGAGCCCTTATCCAAGGGAGGAGCCTCTGTACTGCACTTAGCAAAGGCTGAGGAAAACTTTCTCATTATTTGGCTAAGGCTCTTCCCTTCACATGGCTTCAATGTTATTGAGAAGGATTTACCCAGATTAAGTTTCAAGTTGCAGATTCTCCTTGGGTCCAACAGAATCAAAAAGCACTGATCCCCCACAGCACATTCTTTCCAGATTTAATTTTAATTTTCTCTCGTAACCTTGAATGTTCCAGCTTTAATTCTGAAATAGCCATAATCTTATCCCTCCAGTTCACTTGACCACAGGAAGTCTAGCTCTTTACCAACCTCCCCTCTCCAAATACTTCTGGAAATGCTCAAGGAATGCTTACGTGGTCTACAAATCTTTCCCGGTGTTTGCTCTGCCAGTTGTCTGGCTCCAGACATTGTTGATTGGAAGACCACCTCTCGGTGCCAGGAAAACAGCATTCCTTAGACATTCTCCACTCTTGCATTTACTTTGCTCCCAGCACAGACACAGGCCCTTCCTTGAATGTCCCAAAACACAATTAAACCCATGCTGAGAGCTCCGAAAGCCAAGACCCTTCATAGGGACCCAACCCTACACTCTATAGCTATTAGTCTGTTGCCATATTTCAGGGCCTAGTTTTCTTCCAACAAAAAGAGTTCCCTTGACAATACATTCCCCATGTTCGAGTTCTCCATTATTTGAGGTTCAGAGAATAGAAGATCCAACAGCAGTGTGGTCCCCTTACTCAGAAGCTTAGGAAAGTCTTCCCACAATGAAAGCATTCAGAACTCCCAATTCCATAATAAGACCTTTGGCTTTTACTTGGCAAAACCAAGGTCTATTGAGATGGTCATCTAAGAGGTAAGAGTCATGTGCCTCCAAGGGTGAATTCAAACCTCCATCTCTACCGACGAGAAGATGTTGTCATGCTGGAAAGATCAGTCTTACTCCTAATTCTCGCCACCAATCTTTAATCAATGGTCATCCCCAGACTTAGCTAGAGCATCTCTTCATACTCATCAAAGGTAAAAATGGTGATACAGAATATGCTCCTGGATGTTTCCAAGGCCAGAAAAACAAAGCCAGTCTTGTTTATGGTCACAAGAGGTGAGAGAAGCAGGATCTCCTCCTTTTTAGCAGGTGACAAACGCATCAGCCAAAAGCTAAATGACCTAGTTAATTAACCCAGGGAGAGACTAAGATGAAACAGCACTTTCCACATGCTCATTTTTGCCACTATTGCAAAAATGCAGTTTTTCTCTGGTCACCTGGTGCCTCTCACCTCCCCAGGCCCTGAGCTCTTACGTGCTCCTCTTCCTGCTTGTGTCTGCCCCCAGTGCCCAACTCCGTGTCATACACGGTGGGTCCCAGGATACCTGCCATGCACTGACATAGCCAGATCCTCTGGGCCAGGGAGTGTCAAGGACATTTGCAACCTAGGCAAGATTGGAGGAGGCAGGTTGGGAAGAAAGGGGAAGCAGCAAGACTGCACAGTTGACCTTAAGAAAAGCTTTTCCAAGATCTGATATTTTGTGATTCTGAAAAAAATAATAGTAACAAAAACACACTGTTTCTATGTCTTGCCCTTCGTTCAGTTCTCCTTGGCTGAAAGTTCTCTTGCCTCCCACCTTCTCTCTTAAAACCCAGCCACCCTTCGAGGCCAGTGGGATCTACTGGACTCAGATTTCCTTGGGGACATCAGGCAGTCTGTGTGTTCCCCACAGCAGCTGGTGCAGTGGCTAGAGGTCGGCCTGATGGTAATGAAAACATATTTTGAAGTCAGAGAGATCTAAGCCTGCCAGAGAGATCACAGCTCTACCACTTGTGAGGTTTGGCATATCAGCAAGTGAGGTGCCCACAGTGCAAAATTTAAGGCAGCCCGCTCCCTCCAGTGCCAACTCAATACTTGCATGACCCCAAGAGTGGGTGCTGCCTTAAATTTTGTGCCCTGGGTACCTCACTCACAGTCTTGTTACTTAGTGCCTCAGTTTCCTCACAGTAAAAATAGGGCTAATAATTGTTTCCTCATGGGCATGTTTTGTGGATTCAGTGCAGTGAAGTGTGCAAACCGAAAAGTGGCCCACACATTTTTTATTATTTAAAATTAATTTATCAGCCGGACACAGTGGCCCATGCCTGTAATCCAAGCACTTTGGGCGGCCAAGGTGGGTGGATCAATTGAGGTTAAGAGTTTGAGACCAGCCAGGCGCGGTGGCTCACGCCTGTAATCCCAGCACTTTGAGAGGCCGAGGCGGGCGGATCATGAGGTCAGGAGATCGAGACCATCCTGGCTAACACGGTGAAACCCCGTCTCTACTAAAAATACAAAAAATTAGCCGGGCGTGGTGGTGGGCGCCTGTAGTCCCAGCTACTCGGAGGCTGAGGCAGGAGAATGGCGTGAACCCAGGAGGCGGAGCTTGCAGTGAGCCGAGATGGTGCCACTGCACTCCAGCCTGGGCGACAAAGTGAGACTCCGTCTCAAAAAAAAAAAAAAAAAAAAAAAAGAGTTTGAGACCAGCCTGGCCAACCTGGTGAAACCCTATCTCTACTAAAAACACAAAAATTAGCTGGGTGTGGTGGCGGGTGCCTGTAATGCCAGCCACTCGGCAGGCTGAGGTGGGAGAATCGCTTGAACCTGAGAGGTGGAGGTTGCAGTGAGTTGAGATGGTGCCATTGTACTCCAGCCTGAGCAACAGAGTGAGGCTCCGTCTCAAAATAAATAAATAAATGAAATGAAATGAAATAAAATAAAATAAAATAAAACAAAATTATTAGTTATAATATTGATAATTATTTTGTTACTAATTATTATTACCAGGAATAATAATAAACTCAAGTCTACTTAAAGATCTGTTTCTCTGAATGACGATGGATTCCCTTTTACTCTTCTTATCCAAAACTGAGGTCATTCTTCAGGTTAGAAAAAGGAAAAAAAGAAAAAGCAGCAGAATTGAGTAAATGTTCTCCTGGAATTATTGTTGGATATTGCACCTGGAAAAAATCTCCAGCTCCCTTCGATGATGTTTCCAGGCTCAGTTCTCAATCTTACGGGGTCTCCCATTGAAGAACATGCTAGCCTCAGGGGAAAATGTCAGGAGGCCGGAGGAGCTGGGCTTGCCTTAACTGACCTTGGGCTTACATCTGAACCCATCAGCGTTGACCTCCGTGTAAAAAGCAAGTTTGCAACCCCTGATTCTCTGGCTGCTGCGGAGACCACCTGAGATAGTGGGTGTGAGTGTGTTTTTGCAGGAAATGACTGAGTTTTAATTGTGGCTGAACTCACATCCACATGGCTCTTCTTCCAAGCCAAAGATAACGGATTTGCTGGGTTTAAAACAATGTTTCCTAAAAAGTCTCCTCTTTTTTTTTTTTTTTTTTTGATCGGCTATACTTTCCTTCCTTATTACCCCAGTCTGGTCCCTTTGGTCTCTATGCCAAAGATGACAGCAGCTACAGCCCTTGCTCTAAATTGCATGTCTCTGAATGATAGTCACGGTCAGGATGCAGACACACCCTGGCTCTGGGATGGGCCCTAGCTGGCAGGGATCGTGCCCTCCTGGGAGCCTGCTCCCTAAATTCTCCACCTGGCCTTGTGGCGGCTCACCAGCCAGCCCTCATCCACTGAGACCTCACTCTGTGCCAGGCCCTGGGCTGAATGCTGGGGACAAGGGGGCAGAAACCAGCTCCTTGCCCTCCCAGAGCCCACCATGTGGTGGGAGGAGGCAGACATTTGAACAAAAGACATTAGGTGGCTTCCACCTTAGGGCAAGAGTGGATGGGGCTTAGAAGTGTTGCGCTGTAGTTACATAAGTCTGGGTTCAAGTTTTAGCTCTGCCACCTACTGACTTTGTGATCCAGGGTAAGTGACTGAACCTCTCTTAGGATGAGTTTCCTTATCTATAAAAGTAACAGCAGCCTCATAGTTTTACTATGAAGATGAAATGAAATAATATAGGTAAACATCTAGCTTTATAACTACACAAGTGGTTCTCAAACTTTCTTGCCCATTAGAATCACCTGGGCAACTTTTTAAAGTCCAGATTCCATGCTGCACCCCAGACACAATCAAATCTGAGACTCCAAGGATGGGGACTGGGCATGAGTATTTTTTAAAGACTCCTCCCCAGGGGATGTGGAACCATGTTTGGCCTGTTGGCCGCTGTTCATGGTGCTGGTAGAGGTGGTGCAAACTGTAAAAAGTGGCCAGCCCAGAGCCTAGAAGAGTGGTTACTTATTGTAGATGCTCCATAAAATGTTCACCCAGCCATAAGCAGTAGATCACTGGTTTCAATATTGAGTACTGTAGGACCTCAAGCCAGGCATTTATCTATTCCAAGACTTTAGGCTGTCTTTCTCATAACAAAAGTGATGGGGGCAATCATTGGGATAATCATCTCAGGCAGTTGTAAATAGTGTTGCAGCAGGGACAATTTTAGACCTCTGAGTATATGTTTAGAACATTAATCATCACCTTCCTTCTTTATAAAAAAAAAGTGACTTTGCTCTGTAATTTCTGTGTCATTCCCAGGCCACTACAATGGATGGAGTTAACCTCAGCACCGAGGTTGTCTACAAAAAAGGCCAGGATTATAGGTTTGCTTGCTATGACCGGGGCAGAGCCTGCCGGAGCTACCGTGTACGGTTCCTCTGTGGGAAGCCTGGTAAGCAGCCCCTTGTCGGGGATGCAGATGCAACTATGGCTCGGTTCTTTGAACTGGTAGCTATGCAGGCAACCTCCAGACATCTCAGTGAGACAGTACTCCTAAAGGAGAGCACTTTTGTGACACAGGAGCAGTGGGAGGATCCTTGGAGTTGGCAGGAGACAGCAGAACCCCACCCTGCCCATAAGCCTCTCAGGAAAGGGAAGGGCCTGGTCCAAGACAGTCAACGTACAGATGGACAGAGCTGTCCTCCCCTGCAGAGATGTGCAGCTCTTTGCCTCTTTGGGTGCTATTATTTTAAACCCAGTTCCTAAGGTGCTTGTTAGAAGAGATTGGAAATGGTTGGGTTGTTCTCAGAGGCACTTGGCCATCTCCAGAAGGCAGTCATTAGGAATGAAAGTTTAGGGGGAGAGGTTTATGGCAACTGAAAATAATAGTTGAGAGGAACTATATTTGTTTTACATCTTGAGCAAAGTCGGTGGGGTGAGGCAGCCACATTTAACTCCAGCTAAGAAGTTAGTGGAAAATTCCCCTGCCCAGAGCTAATGAATGGCTCTTTTCTAGTAGGGTTTTTGTTGACTTCAAAAACCTTTACCAAGAGTGGGATGGAGCAAGCTAGTGATTTGGGTTTTGGATAGGCAAACCTGGCATTTAGTTATTTATGGAGGGGAAGGGAAAAAAGAGATAGCCAAAAGTTTGCCAAGGGCAAAGGCCTCTATCTCAGTCTTTCCTGTTTTGGGTTACAGTGAGGCCCAAACTCACAGTCACCATTGACACCAATGTGAACAGCACCATTCTGAACCTGGAGGATAATGTACAGTCATGGAAGCCTGGAGATACCTTGGTCATTGCCAGTACTGATTACTCCATGTACCAGGCAGAAGAGTTCCAGGTTCTTCCCTGCAGATCCTGCGCTCCCAACCAGGTCAAAGTGGCAGGTAGGACTTTTACTAACCCCTTCGTAGACTGGATCAATCTGAAAATTGTTAGGCTTAAAGTAAAGTGAAATTACAACAAATCTGTATCAGTCAGCTATGGCTGTAATAATGCTGCATAACAAAAAAAATCTTAAAACCTCATGACAAGTCTTTATTTCTTACTCATGCATCTACAGGTTGTCTAGGGTTCAGCTTCTCTAGACTGAGCCTGACTCCAGGCTGAGAGCTGGGTTCAAGTCACTTCCATATGACTCCCATTCTTCCCAAAACATGTTCTTCTCATGGGGGAGGTTGCAAACTCCTAGTGGTGAACAGAAACACAGAACTCTTAAGGCCTAGGCTCAAAGATGGCACATTCTCACACTCACATTCCACTGGCTAAAGTAAATCACATGGTAAAGCACAACACAAAGAGGCTAGGGAAGCATATGTCTCTCATCAAGTTTGAGGGGGAGGAAGTGAATATTTGTTAGACAATTATTCAATCTACTACAAAATTTTTAATCTCTTCTATCTGTGGATTTGGGGTTTTTCTTTTTCTTCTCCTAAATCTTGATTTAGATATCCTGTAACTTATGTTATGTGAGGTTACTGGAATCACAGATTGTTAAAGGTAAAAAAGACTTCAAATATAATCCAGGTCAATTATTCTTAGTAGGGGGAGTTATGTATCAATTAGAGTTCTTTGGTTGTAAGCAACAGAATCCAACTTGACTATCTTAAGCAAAACAGGAATTTACTGAGAGGCTATTCAACTAATTGGAGAACTAAAGGAAAAGCTGAATAACTAACCTCCAAAAGGACAGGGAACAGGGTAGCTTCTGGGATCTGGGTAGCAGGAACTAATGGACTGCATCCTTAAGGCATCATCTTTAAGAACCATGCTTAGGCCCTGGGACACAGTGCTCAAAAGTCACCTTCCAGGGAGAGAACATCTGCTTGGGCTGGTGGCTTGTGTGCTCACCCTTTGGCTAGGAAAGACAAAAACCATCATTGAAAGTTCTTCTAAGACTGCATCAAAGGGATAAATGGCTATTCCCCAAAGGAAAATTGGTATGTATTACCAGAAGAAAGGGGAATCAACATGTAAGGGGCGTCAAAAATATCACATGCTATAGGACCATAGCACCTGGAGGAGTATTCTAATATGGGGTTGGGAGAAAGCCCATGGATTGAGAAAGCGTATCCAATATACTCACCATATCTACTATTTTGGAAACAAATCCACAGAACATAAAATTCAACACAATCTTCTTGGCTGCCTGAGATGTGCTTGTGGAAGAATCTGTGGTGGCAAAGTTTAAAAAATCTGAGAACACTGATGGAATTCAGTCCTCTTATCTCACTCATAGGGGAAGTGGACCCTAGAGGTCATGTGGTGGAGACAGTCCACAAACAATGTGGCTGTGATGTCAGCGTGCCCACCTTACACTTCAGAACCTGAAAAAGAAGGCTTACGTGTTTTTGAGGCAGGTGGTAATTTGGTGAGTGTAGCTAAAGAGAGGGAAAGAAACAGCAGCTTGTGGGTAGAGGCCGAGATGACTAGACATTTGTTCCTTGACAAAGTAGCAGAGTCTGCTTTTTAAAATGACAGTGTTTGAACCCCTACATTATTTGCAAAAGGTTTTGGGGTATCTTACCATAAACACAGTCCAAGTAAATCTGGCAACGAAGGTAAAAAAAGATGGAAGGAGAATAAATTCAGCAAAACCAGAGGGGGAGGTGACTAAGATTAGTGGAAGAGCAGAAGATACTAAAATAGACAATAAACTTTATCTCTGAGCTCCTTGGCAGCCAGAGCAAAGAAAGAAACTTCACCAATTACTTAACCATCATCCACTGAAAGGAAGGCAACAAGGAGCCCAGAAGACCAAGAGGGACAACTTTCTCTTAGTTCTGAGCCACTGAGGAATTTGCCACAAGGGTTTTCATAAGAAAGATATTCACAACAATGTGAGCAGCAATGCTGGGAGCAGTTTTATGCAAAGATGCCCTCTGTACGGCTATTTGCAGTTTGACTCCTCATAGTAGACGAGGACATGTTGTTGGTCACATTCTCTAAAGACGTTTTGAAGAAGACATTTTTGGCTTGGGTTTTGTTTGGCAGAGGCAGAATAGAATAAAAATGTGGGCTTTGGAACCAGACATCCGGGATTTGGGTTCCAGGAATGCCAGTTATTTGCTGTATGACCTTAGACAATTACATAATCTTTCTTTATGTCAGCTTCCTCATCTGTAAAATGGAGATAATGATCGTGACTACTTCATGGGATTATTGTGAGGATTAAAGGAGTTCGTATATGTGAGGCACTTATAATATTGCCTAGCACACAGTAAGTGCTTAATGAGTGTTAGCTCTTATTATTACCATTAGGTGCAATAATTTAGCAACTATGCTTAAAGATGGGAAAGGAGGAAGGGGCGTGGCTAACAGCAATTTATACCAATTCTGCTCCTTTGAGACATGCAGGTAGAGGGTGTTGTAGTGAGAGGGAAACAAACTATTTCTATCATTATTATTATTATTACTTTATAGAGACAGAGCCTCACTATATTGCCCAGGCTGTTCTCAAAATCCTGGGCTCAAGTGATCCTCCCCGTTCAACCCTCCCAAAGTGCCGGGATTACAAGCATGAGTCACCACACCTGGCTATCATCATTATTAATGAACACCCGAGGTCTGTCATAGGCCTGCAGCTATTTCTGTGCATGTCTCCAGTGCTTCAAGGTGTGAGTGTGCATGTTGCACACTTCCCCCACCCTTAGCCTGGGCAGGTGGCCTTGTCCCGCCCTTCCTCCACGAGGAGGTGGGCAGGAGTATTTCATCATGTATTCAACAAGCCATTAGAAAGCACATACAGGCCGGGCGTGGTGGCTCACGCCTGTAATCCCAGGACTTTGGGATGCTGAGGCAAATGGATCACAAGGTCAAGAGTTCGAGAGCAGCCTGGCCAACATGGTAAAACCCCGTCTCTACTAAAAATACAAAAATTAGCCAAGCATGGTGGCTTGTGCCTATAATCCCAGCTACTCAGGAGGTTGAGGCAGGAGAATTGCTTGAACCTGGGAGGCAGAGGTTGCAGTGAGCCAGGATCATGCCACTGCACAGAGTGAGACTCTGTCTCAAAAAAAAAAAAAAAAAAAAAAGAAAGGGAAAAGAAGGAAGGAAGAAAGGAAGGAAGGAAACACATACAATGTGCCAAGCTTGTATACGGCATGGTGAGCAAGATAGACGTGTTCCCTGTCCTCAGGGAACCTGCAGTCCAGCAGTGAAGATAGATATCCACCAAAGTATTATTCCAATCAAAATAGAATTCCAAAATAGAACGATGACAACTGCTATCAAAGTGGGATATGGGAGGTGCTGGGAGTATAGAAAAGGGAGATTTGGCAAAGACAAACAGGCATGGGAGTCTTCCCAGAGGAATGAGTGACTGAGCTGAGACAGAATAGAAGCTACCTAGGGAGAAGTACTGTCAGAGGGGAACATAAAGTTGAGGGGTGCATGGTGTGTTCCAGCTACCAAAAGGCCAGAGTAGCTGAAGTGGAGAATGGGAGAGCTGCATGGGGCTCGAGAGAGAGGGTGGGGCCGTGGTGCAATTTGGGGCTTTATTCTGAGTGCACAGGGAAGTCACTGAAGGGCAGAAGCTTACTGGATTTCCCTTGGCAAGGAAAGACTGTCTAGATCTATGTTTATAGGAGGGTGTCAAGAGAAGCAAGTTCCTAATGATTGTTAAACCCTTGGGTCTTCACTGAATGACTATGTGTCACCCAGGGACAATTGTGAAGAAGCCTCTGGGAGGTCAGATGTCCTCCTGGACTCTTGGCAGGAGTGGCATTCAGACCATCTGAGCTAATGTCACTATTCACTGTAAGATGATCCATGGGCCTGGGGTAGCGTTTGGGCTATTTAGGAGGGTGAAAGCCTGACTGTGAGCCTTTGCCTGCATGGAGGTGAGAGGGCGTTCTAGGGAGAGCTGCTCAGGGTTTCTTCAGACCAGTCCTCATCTGCACCCCAGGGTGGGTCACCCTGAGGCCTGCATGGGTGGTCTCACTTTGAGCAGGTCCTAACAAGGCAACTGTGGTGCCAAGGGTGGCCCTGAGAATGGAGAACCTGTGTGCATCAAAGCATTTCTGCCTCAGCCTATGGTGGGGTTGGAGTGTCCATGGAGGAGAGCTGCTCTTCTTGATCACGTTTGACCACCAGGGTCAGCTGCTTCTGGAGGTCCCTGAAGGCTGGACAGAATGCAGGGGGGCAGCTCCAGGCCCCAAGTACCAAGCAGGAGAGGATAAGTGGAGAAGATGCTGCGCCCACCTCAACACCCTCTATTTTCCTTGGGGTTAGCACTGCCTGTGCTTGTTTCTCCATTAGCCCCACCCCAGCCTACTGCCCCTCCCTTAAAGACATTCAGCTCGGAGCAGCCACCTCCTTTGCTCTGCCCGGGAGCTGTGGGGCCCCCATGAAAACAGCAGCTCCTGGTGAACAGCACCAGAAAAGCCCCAGGTAGGGGTGCATGTGTGTGAGTGTGTGAGAGTGTGTGTGTGTGTATGTGTGTGTGTTGTGTCTGTCTGTTCTGGAGAGGCTCCTCCTATTCATCCCCAAGCCCATTCTCTGGCTCTCCATCTCCCCGTTGACAGGATCAAGGACTCCACCCGCTTCTCCCTTTTCTGTGAGCACCCCCACCCACCAGCCGTCTCTTAGGCTTCTCTCCCCCAGGCTGGCTGCAGACAGGGACACAATCTATCTGGGTCCTCCTTCCTCATTGCTCCCAGATTTCATTCTACAGGACTGTTTGCATTTCCCTTAAGGACTTTCTGATGGGAAACAGATGGGGGTAACATAGTAATGAAAATGCATGAATCACCTAAAAAAAAATTTCAAAATTTTGTCAACCACAGTATGATTGCCAACACCTCACAGTGTGGCAGTTAGAACTCCCCTCCCTTGATTTTCTGCCCTGTTGTCTTTACCACCTCCCCACTTTGCCCGTGAACACCCCCCACATCTTTAAAGAATGCCGCTGTTAGCTAGAATTAACATGAATTTCGTTTTCTGTGATATTCCAAGTGCTTCACATAAACCATCTTGTTCACTCTTCACAACAACCTAATACAGTAGGGACTACTGTTTTCTTCATGACTCAAATGAGGAAACTGAGCCATATGGTGGCCACCAGCCACATGTGGCTACTTAAATCTAAATTGGATTAAATTAAGTTAAAAATTCTATTCCTGGCCGGGCGCAGTGGCTCATGCTTGTAATCCCAACACTTTGGGAGGCTGAGGCGGGCGGATCACCTGAGGTCAGGAGGTCGAGACCAGCCTGGCCAACATGGTGAAACCCCGTCTCTACTAAAAATACAAAAATTAACCGGGTGCAGTGGCTGGCACCTATAACCCCAGCTACTTAGGAGGCTGAAGCAGAAGAATTGCTTGAACCTGGGAGGCGGAGGTTGCAGTGAGCTGAGATCGTGTCATTGCACTCCAGCCTGGGGGACAAGAGCGAGATTTTGTCTCAAAAAAAAAAAAAGAAAGAAAGAAATAAAAATTCTACTCCTCGATCACAGCAGCCAGGTTTCATGTGTCCAGTAGCCACCAGTAACTAGTGGCTACCATACTGGACAACCCAGAATAAAGCATTTCCTTCATCACATGAAGTTCTAGTGGGCGGCATTGATGTAGGGTCAAGCAAGTCAACAGCTGAGCCAGGATTCCAACTCAGAACTATCTGGCTCCAAGACTACACGCGCTGCTTCATCCTCCCTCTGTGAAAGCCCTTGTACCCAAGGTCTCCACATGAAGATGACTGTGGGGAACCTGGGTTTATGTTTGCTTTCTGGGGCCTTCCAGCTTAAGTCCCTCTGGACTTGTCCTCATACCCGATCTGAGAAGGTTAGGCCCCATCTCCCCAGACTCACTGAGTCCTGCTAGGTCTGAGCTACACGTGCACACTCTGGCTCCTTCCATTGGAAGGTCCTTGATGTTTTTTCTTCTCTTGACCCCAGGGTGCCTAGCACCTTGTGTACCCTGTAGAGAGGGGTCTGCAGGTTGTGGAACCAGGACACCTGCAGAGTAAAGACTAGGGTAGGTCGGCATCTGCAGTCCTGTGCAGGGCAACTGTGCAGAGCCCCTCTGTTTCACAGGCCTCCTCCCCCCTCACCCAGGTGCTCACGGCTCTCCTGGGTTATTTGAGACAAGGCTAGTTTGGCCACATCTGCTTTTCCCTGGTTGGGCTTCACGTATCAGTACTTTGAGGAGGAAGGGAGGAGTGGTGGCTGGTGGGAGAATTCTGAGGCAGGAGGTGGTGCGGGGGAGTCAGGCACACAGTGTCCCTTGTCTCTCGGATAGCAGCCTGGGAGTGGCCAGTGAAGACGGCAACAGGACAGATAAGGTGGCTGCTGCAGCTAACAGCCATGGCTAGGTCTTGTAAAAGATTCTGATAGGAAGCGCCGCAGCTGGGAAGACGGCTGTTGGACTGAAATATTCTTGCAACTCTCAATCTGAGTTATATTTCCTTGGCTGACAGAAGTCTGATAAACACAGTGCCTCCACCTACCTGACAGTCACTCCTACACCCTGCCCACCTTCCTCCGTGGAACAAAGAAAGATGCCAAATTTGCTATCTACCAACTCCCGTTATTATAGGTGTGAAGCCAGCGGTGGGAGCCTTGGAGATGGTGCTAGTGACAGCTGCAGGTGTCATTTCTGTTACACTAGCCTCCTACCATATGCCAGGGGCTTAATTTCTAAGCACATCCCATGGATTAACTCATTTAACATTCACAGCCACCTTTTGAGGTATGTGCTATTATTATCTCCATTTTATAGATGAAGAGCCTGAGGTTCCAAGAGCTTAAATACACTCAGGGACTCACAGCTGTGAGCTGAGTTGGAATCTGACCCTCACAGCCTGGCTCCAGAATTACAATCCTCCCCATCACACTATCTTACCTCTGCAGCCACGTTCAAGACCGGATCCCTGAGGAAGTTCCTCTGGCCACCTATGAGAGCAGAAACCTCTAGTCAGCGTCCTTCCTGGACACCATATTTTAAGGTGGATGCTGGCAAGTTGAGAGAAACACCCAGAGCACCAGGATGCACGTGCTGTGAGGGATGGTTGGAAGATGAAGGATGAGTGTCCTGGAGGTGGGGAGGCTTGGCCTGGTTTCCTGGCTCTGCTGAGCACTGCAGGAACTCCCATAAGGAAAGACTAACACTGAGTGTGGTCAAGGAGCACATCACTGAGAAGGAGAAACTGGAGCTAAGTGGGACAAAGGGGAGAAAGCTTTCTGCAGGTAGAGGGAGATACACTGATGAAAGCAAAGGCATGTTCAAGGAAGGATGATGGTCTGGTCTGGCCGGAACAGAAGAGGGTGTGTGGGAGTGATAAGAGATGAACCCACAGGAGTTGGAGTTTCACTGTGTCAGCCCCTTAGACTGGTAAACAGGGAGCTGAGTTTTGCATGGAGACCTCTTTGCCATCCCCTGCCTGGCAAGACTGATCCTGCTGCTCTCTGTGCCTGTTCCCTCAACATGCTCAACCCATTGGGGAGTTTGGGAAGTCTCCTTCCTTTCCTTGGCGAAGTTTGCTCTGTGCTCTCAGGATCCACTCAGAAGCCAGTGCAAAGCTCTTTTTCAGAAAGATTCTGCACCCCCACACTTGGGAAGGCCCCGTAACTGAAGGCCACAGAGCTGATGGATGGGAGATGAGTCAGGGATGGAAGGAGAGGTTTTTCTGAGGGTGGCCAGAGGGAGCCCTGCTTCTGGATCTCAGAACTGTAAAGACACATGGCCCTGTAACCCAAATGAGAAGCCATGTTCAATGGGCTGTCCTGGAGGAGGGAACTCCAGCATTCTGCAGAGTTAACTCATTTCATATCATTTCCCCTGGTCAGTGTCAGAACCCTGGATGAAACGGAAGGCCTGACAACTTCCATGTATGGTGTCCACTCCTGACCCCTTCGGCAGGGCACAGAACTTTTTGGCATCTGCATATCAGGGAGTAAGAGTCCATGGCAGTAAATGGAATCTTTCTAAGATTATTATTTTTTAATGTCTGATACTTATTTAAAGAAGGATCCTGTGCTGGGTGTGGTGGCATCTGCCTGTAGTCCCAGCATTTTGGGATCCCCAGACAGGAGGATTTTTTGAGCCCAGGAATTTGAAACTACAGTGAGCTGTGATCACACCACTGCACTCCAGCCTAGATGACAGGGCAAGACCCAACCCAGTATCTAAAAAAAAAGGAGGACTCTGTGATAGATGGAATAATAACCCCTAAATATATTCATGTCCTGATCTTCAGTGCCCATGAATGTTAGCTTATGTGACAAAAGGGACTTCGCAGATGTGATAAATTAAGGCTCTGGAGATGGGAGATTATCTTGGATTATCTGGGTGGGCCAAATGTGATCACAAGGGTCCTTAAAAGAGGGACATGGGAAGGTCAGAGTCAGAAGAGAGTGACGTGATGACAGGGGCAGAGACTGGAGTGATGCACATTAAAGAGGGTGGAAAGGGTCATGAGCCAAGGAACACAGGCAGCCACTCAAATCTGAAAAGGGCAAGGAGCAGATTCTCCTCTAGAGCCTTCATGAGGAACCAGTCCTGTTGACACCTTGATTTATCCCCATTAGACTCATTTCATACTTGTGACTCCCAAGGCTATAAGAGAATAAATTTATGTTGTTTTAAGCCACTAAGTTTATGGTAATTTGTTACTGCAGGATAGGAAACTAATACCAACTCCATGGGAGATATTTTCTCAAATTTGCCGTTCATCAATTTCACATCTTGAATAAGATACTTAAAAAAAAAAAAAAAACAAAAAAAAAAAAACAAAACCTACAATCTCACTGAATCTGCAGAATCCCAAAACGGTAAACATCCCTAGAAACACTGCAGGCACACAGGATATGTGCAGGGTGAAGGGGCAGGCAAGGGTCTCAGCTCTTCCTGTGGAGGAGACAGCAGGACAATGTCACCGTAGAGGGTGTTGCTCAGGGCTAATTATAACCATGGTCTTCATATGTGAACACTGGCAGTGTCTGGGGGCTGAGGCCGGTGCTCCATTGCTCCAGTCAAGATCACAGTGAAAGCCAAGCCGTATAGGTGGTGTGGTTCAGGCTGGGAATCCACATGGGAGGTTATTGCTGTCTGTAACTGCATCCTCAAATGGAAAAGAAAGTATCCATAAGCCAGGTCAGCAACCTCAGTGACGAGCCCAACAAATTTAGAGCTCGCCTAAGATCTCTTTATTCCATAAAAGATTGTGGGATTGTTGTGGAGGCAGAATTTGGGGCTATAAATCAAAGGAAGTTCTAAAGTTTGAACTCCTGTCACCCTGCACCGTTCTTGAGATGCATTTTCTGCACAGAGTGGAGAGGAAGAGACTGCATTTGGCAAGAGATTGAGTGGAGTGATGGGAGGGAGAGAATGGAGAGAAAACGGAGGGGTTAGGTGCAGACCACAAGTTCAGGGGCTCTGATTACAGCGGGAAAGAGACTGGCAATTGCTAGGAGAGGTAGCAGAACTGGAAAAGGTCTTTTGTTTGTTAGTTTTTTAAGGATGGGAAGGTCTAGAGAAGTTTGAAGATAGAATATAAGGAGCCCAAAAGAAGGAAGAAATGAAATTACTAGTGCAGGGAGTCCAGGGCCTTAAGGATATGGAAAGGGGTGGGACTGGGGGGTCAGTGCACAAGTGGGGAGAGCATCCTCTCCACCAACACCAGAGGGAGGGCAGGGGATGGTGAGGAGCTCAGTATAGAGTCAGATGAAGGCCCTTCTTCCCTGCTCCACGTGGTACCATGGAGGCATCCAGAGCCAGGCCACAGTGGTGGATGCAGAAGCTCCAATCTGGCTCTTTCTGGAGCCCCAGGCTGTAGATACATACTCTACATGAGGCTGAGGTAAGCAGAATAGGGATTTGCCTGCTTTAACAGATTATGAATTTGCACTGTTCTAAAGCAGGGGCTTTAAAGACAGAGAGGATCTGTTTTATCTCCCTAACATTGGCAATCTACGGTATCATCCAGAGACCAGGTTTCTTCTCTCCCATTGCTCTGCCGTCTTTGGGGCATGGTTCTTACCTGCATGGGTGAGGCTAGCCTGACAGCCCCCAGGAAAGAGCAAGAGGAGGGCAGTCTGGAGGTGGCACTTACCACTTCTCACACCTTACGGCCACACCTAACTGCAAGGAGGCTGAGAAATGTCATTCCCTTGGGTGGCCCTGTGTCCAGCTAAAATGCGGGAGTCTAGGACTGAAAAGCAGAAGAGGAGACAAATATTAGGGGACAATTAGCCATTTCTGCTAAGGGCTTCAGACCTAAGCCTGTGTAGCTGTGAGATCTGGCTGTGCATGCAGGCGTGTGACTTCACCTCCCTGACCTTCATCCCTCTGTAACATGAGACCACTGTGCACACCAGTCATGGTGATGAGTAAGCAGTAGCCATGGAAGCACCTGGCATGGGCCCGGAACTCAGTGGGTATGCAGTACCTGCTGTTGTTTACCTTCCTCCCTTTCTGCCCTAGGGAAACCAATGTACCTGCACATCGGGGAGGAGATAGATGGCGTGGACATGCGGGCAGAGGTTGGGCTTCTGAGCCGGAACATAATAGTGATGGGGGAGATGGAGGACAAATGCTACCCCTACAGAAACCACATCTGCAATTTCTTTGACTTCGATACCTTTGGGGGCCACATCAAGGTATGTATCAGTCTGGCAGAATCTTTCAACCCAACCAGGAGAGTTCCCATGATGTCAGCCTCTAGGCGGGGCTTCTTGGTAGGGATGAGGGTCGGGGAACAGGAGGTGGGATCAAGGGGAGGGCGCCTTCTGGAAGTTTGAGAAGTCTTATGTATTATCCATTGGTGTGCAGCTCCCCCTACAAATATTTGGGAATAAGAGAGATGACAGAGCTAACTCGACAACAAACAGCTCTCTGCCACGTGGTACACATCACACTGTTTCAACACTACCTTCATTCCTTGTCTTCATTATTTCATGACTACTTCATTATTACTTCATTATTGCCCTGATCACTTCCTAAAAGAACTAGCATTTAACTTGCAAAAGGTCACATTTACGATAGATCCATTACCATATAGATAAAACAATAAGCAGGTGAGAGGAACTAGAAGTTGCAGCATTGGCTGGGCATGGTGGCTCATACCTGTAATCCCAGCACTTTGGGGAGCCGAGGTGGGTGGATCACCTGAGGTCAGGAGTTCAAGACCAGCCTGGCCAGCATGGTGAAACCCCATCTCTACTAAAAATACAAAAATTATCTGGGCTGGTGGCGGGCGCCTGTAATCCCAGCTACTCGGAGGCTGAGACAGGAGAATTGCTTGAACCCAGGAGGCAGAGGTTCAGTTAGCCGAGATCACGCCACTGCACTCTAGCCTGGTGACAGAGTGAGACTCTGTCTCAAAACAAAAACAATAACAATAACAAAAAGAAGAAGTTGTAGCATTAAATTTACCTGTGAATTTCCTGGTTAGAGTCAAGACAAAGAAGAGACGTAGTGAGCTGCAGGGTTCTTACTGCACAATATAGAAAAATGGTACTAGTTTATTGGTGCTTACGTTTTCCTAGTATTAAGCTCAAAGAGGAATTTCTTTTATATCACAGTGCAAAGTGACTTTCTATTGTATTGCTTAAGATACCCAAAATTTCTTCATGTGGTAATTGGTTTCAATGCCGATAGCATAATATTACCTCGGAGTTTTGCGAAGATAGTTCTCTTAAAGCTAATATCATGCACTTTAAGGATAAGACTTTTTGGTAGTGGAACTGAAGAGACAAATGGAGTGAAACTTACAGCATTCACAATGGGGGCCTACTCGCATTTTATGTGAGATAGTGCTTTGTCACATAGGCCTGTATTATAGGATTTCTATCATCCCTGGTCCCTACTAATTCAATGCTAGCAGTGCTCCCCAGTCATTATCACCACGAAAAACACTTCATATATCCACTCGTCTCCTGGGTATGGGGTGGGGCAGAGGCGACAATACTGTCCTCAGTTGAGAAACTCATTAGTGAAACTAAAGCAGAAATAACAGGTCTATGTTACACAAGCTGCTGTAGCCCCCTTTCCAATCCTGAGAGCAGTCCCTGAGTGATCAGGGGACTCTTTCCCACTGAGCTCAAACTAGCCTTCAGAGTCATTCTCAACACAGCTCTCCAGGGCAGCCACTGCTGGAGTTGACACTCCAGTTGACACCTATTTTTGGAAGAAATGGTTAGCATGCCAAGATTATCCTTCTCTAGTAGAGGTTAGCTGAGCCTGACCTTTGACAGGAATCATTTTCAGACTGTGCTTTCATGGTGAACACCTGGAGGGCAGGAATTCCGTGTGGTCAAGTGGTTTTCTTGAGCCCAAAAGGAATGACTCTAGGCATATCATGAAGCGAGTGTGTGGCATCCCCTCTGCTCACACACATGCCACCAGAACATGGGCTCATGAAGATTCCAGAGTCGGTGTTCCCTTTCCCTCTGCTAGGAGAAGGTCTTAGGTGGGAGACAATGGCAAAGGCTCTTGCTGCTCCATAGTTCACTGTAACCTGGATTCCCCATGCTCATAGGGCATGCTTTTTGCTAGCCCACTCCTCTAGATTATCTTGGAGTTATCCTTTGCTCCTAACACTTGATGGTTTGGGGACAGGAAAGGAGGGTCAAAGTGAGCCCCAACTATAGAATAGCCCTTCAGAACATCTCATTTCCAAGCACTCCATTTCCTCACAATGTCCTCTGTCATTAGCAGCTCCTTGCCTGTCTTCCACAGTATAAGAAGGGCCAGGCATTCTAACCCATTTGCAGAGAATATCTTTGATTTACTGAGTATTGGGTGGGGACTGACAAAGAACAATGCCTCTGCATCTTCGGAATATGGGCACTAGCCAGGGAAATCCCAAAGCATCTCATGGGCTCCTCTGACTCTTGGTTCTCCTCTCCTAGTTTGCTCTGGGATTTAAGGCAGCACACCTGGAGGGCATGGAGCTGAAGCATATGGGACAGCAGCTGATGGGTCAGTACCCGATTCACTTCCACCTGGCCGGTGATGTAGATGAAAGGGGAGGCTATAACCCACCCACATACATCAGGGACCTCTCCATCCATCATACATTCTCTCGCTGCGTCACAGTCCATGGCTCCAATGGCTTGTTGGTAAGCACCTCCTTCCCTCAGGGAACTCTGGGGATGGGCCATGAATGGTTAGCACTGGAGGGGTGTTTGGATGTAGACATTTAATCCAGGGCCTTTGGGGGTTGAACCATCCTTAGCTCAGGTTTTAGAATGATATCAACTGGGAGCAGATCACCAACCAAACAAGAAGGAGAAAATAGAGGTTTGTCCTTACCAAAGGTACCAAGCAGAGATGGGAGAGTGATTACTTTGTGGTGGTTTCTAGGAGTCCAGTTTTTCCTGTGCTTCACTGGCATAACATGAAATCTGGAGATCATTCCGCCACCACACAGCATGACAGCTCTGCTAACTGCAGACAGGGGGGTCACACAAGACTTGGCTGTGGTATCTACCCAACAGATTTGAGATGGTGACAACAATGGGCTTTTTTTCTTCTGTTGAACCAAGTGTACCTTCAGAGCAAATTCTGCTGGGAGAAATACTCTCATTAGCAAATTGGCATGTGTATCAGAGGCTTGTCTTGATTTCCACAGATAATTTTGTTATACTAAACTGACCTTTCTCTAAGTGAACTACATTTCTATCCTCTATAAACTTTAACACTGGACATCACAAAATGGCACCCTGCTAGCTGAATCTAGCAACCAGATGTGTTTTGTTTGGCTTATACTGTGTTTAGAGAAACATTTGAACATTTTTACACTAAATTGATAATTTTACACTAAATTGGACTTTCTTTAAATGAACTACACTTTATATCCTCTATAAACTTTAAAACTGGATGTCACAAAATGACACCCTTCAAGCTGAATCCAGCTATACAATGTGTTTTGTTTGGCTTAAATAGTGCCAAGAAACATTTGAATTAGTTTCCATCATTTAAAAATTAAGAGATTCTACATAAAAATATGGATTCCTGTCTTCTTTTGAAAAGTAGGATGAGTTGGCAATGCCTGTCCTGCCTCCCTGCAAGGCAACAATGGCTTGGAGCAGAGTCGAGGCTGCCTCCACTAAGACAGGTGTGCGTTCTCCAGTGTGCAGCAGGCCTACCATGGCTGTTACAACTACTATAAATCCCCCAGGCCAGTGCCACTCCTTTCATTGCCTGCTGGCCCCTGTGGGCATTTGCGTTTGTAACCCCTGCTTTAAACCAAGCAGAGCAAGCCTCACCAACAGGCATATGGTTATGGGAAAATAAGGAGGCTGTCCGTGTGACACTGGTGTGGTTCTATTCCACGTACTCTTCTATTATAAAGAGTGTCTGTTGTTTCTGTGTTTTAAATGCTCTGATTTAAAACCTCCCACTGAGTAAAGAGAAGAGATCCACAGCTTTGGAGCCCAGTCTAGGAGGGCCTGGGTTCAAGGGCTTGATCCACAGATTGTGAGCTGTAGGACCTTGGGCAAGTAGCTTAACTTCTCTGAACCTCAGCTTCCTGCTCAGTCAAGTAAAAAAAACAACACCAAACACATAGGGCTGTTGTGAGGATGAATGAGATGCAGGTAGGTTTCATGTGGAGGTACTGTCCACACATGAAGGCTGATTCTTCCTAGCAGGTGGTAGAGGACTGTGCTGGAGCCGTTGCTGGAAGCTATAGGAATTTTTTCTGGCTCAAGGAAAAAGGAAAGGAGAATGTTTTCTGGCTAAAGCTGAAAGACATCAAGATTTACAATAAATTCAGAATGTCAGGGATGAGCATGGGCTCTGGAGCCAGACTTCCTGGGTTGCAATTAGAGTTCTGCCACTTACAAGCCGTGTGATCTTGGGCCAGTCATTTTACCACTCTATACTTCTGTAAAATGGAGAGGATGGCACTGCTTACCCTACATGGTTGCTTCCAGGATTAAGCAAGCAGAGAACACAGAAAGCATGGAGCCCAGTGTGTGGCCCACATTTTGCCTTGGGTGCGGGCCTCAGGTCTGTCCTGCTCCCTCATGTGATTTGCAGAACCAGTGCAATGGATGCAATCACACCTTTCTCACACAGGGTGGTGATGGCAGTCAGGATACATGGTGAAGAGAATAATGTAGAATTGGTTAGGAAAGATAACAGGCCTCACTGAGTCTTTGGAGCTTTACTTGTTCTAAGCATTTTCGTTGAAGTTCTATTCATAAATTTAGTTTAAATTCACCTACATTCAACTTTATTAAAAAGAAAGATATTAAGATTACCAGAAGCCTGTGATTACAGATCTGGAACAGTTTGAATGGAAGCTCTTGTGAATCTCAGGGAAAATACACACCACACACACACACATACACACACACCCTGGAGTGTGGATGTGTGGCTGTGCTTTCTCACACACTTGCTGTGTGACTGCTGGCAAGCTACTTAACCAGGCAGGTCTTCAGTTTCCTCACACATGCTGTGGAGAATGTGATGGCTTCCTCTCAGGGTGGTTCAGTTAGAAAATACCTGTGAAATGTTTTTGGCTGTCTTTGGAATAGCAAACCTTTCTCAGAATGCTGAGCCCAGGTCTCAGCTGTAGCAATGGACTCAAAAAGGGGGAAGTGGCACAAGAATTACTGGTGGCAGGAGCAGAGGCCTTGGGCACTCTAGGACACCCAGCAGGGCAGTGTTGAGAGTGAGCATCCCAGCAGGGCTGCAGCCTGGGAGAGGCTGGGAGAGGCTAGGAGAGCTGGGAGAGGCTGGGAGAGCTGGGAGAGGCTGGAAAAGATGGCATAGGCCTTGAGCCAGGAGTGTAAGTTCGTGAAGATAGTCTGGGGGAGTGAGAAATGTGTGGGGTAAGAGGGAAGGCAGCAGATCGGGGGTAACCCACGGGGCTGTATCTGGAGCAGCCACGTGGGTTACTTGTACCCACAGTGGAGGTGGACTCTTGGAGCTAGAGCCTTGGACAACTTATCAGAACCAGAAGACCCTTGCTGCCCTGTATGCCAAAGTCTCCCTCCAGCCTGGCTCTTAGGGATGCCAGCTGCCAAACTGGCAGGGCCATTGTCCAGACATTAGGTGGCCGAGGTACCAGTTACAGCCTGGTCCTAGTGGCCACGTAGGACTCCAGCCTCACTCAGCTCAGGACTGAGCTTGTTGGCCAAGCTGGTGGGTTAGAAGTTGAAGTTGCCCTTGAGGCCTTCCCAAGGTAAAACCAAATTGTCCTGGCTTAGAATCTAGATGAAGTGCAGGCCTCTAACTCTCTAAGTCAGACAGACAGCAGGGTAATGCAGCATATTCCAGTGTCCTTCCCTAAGATCTCCAAGAGCCATCCCCCACATGGGAATTGGGTTTTATGGATTGGCACCTCACCCTGTAAATGCTCCGCCACTGGGGCAGAGATTTCCACATTCGGAGATGCTGCCTTGGGAACTGGATGATCTCCATAGGTATTTCACATTTGCTTCCCTCATTTTGGCTTGAAGGATTTACTCACGCCTGACTATGTTTGGAAAGACGTTTTTAGCTGATGGGACAAAAGGAGGCCAAATACAGACAAAGATGAGATCCTGATTTGGAATGCAGAGGCCACTCAGTAGCATCAGAGAAGCCTTTTTCCTAACACCATCCCTGATCTGAAGGAGGAAGATTCCAGACAAGCAGATACTGGCTTGGGAGAAAGAAGGGTTTCTAGGTGTGCAGAGCTGAGAGTGCCTTAAAGCCTGGCCCTGGGCTGATCCTACAGTGTCCTGGAAGCCCCTTGCTCATGAGCTCCTCTCTCCCTGCTGCCTGTAGATAGGCTCTGATATCCTTTATCTTCAGAGGACAGCTTCCTTCATCCCTAATTCCCCCTTGGCCAGCCACCTTTGCTCTTTCCCTTTCTTTACCACCAACTCTTGGGAAGGGTGGCCTGAAATTCCACCAACTCCTGCTTCTTACTCCTGTCCTGACACAAATGTGGGCTTCTCAACTTTTGCTCTCTCTGAGCCTTGGTGATGGTTCTCAACAATGTCATTCAAAATGTCACCACCAAGCTCAGCAAACCCACCGCTGTCTCTCCTTCTTCATTCAATTCCTAACTCTTTCTTGATATGGCAGTTATTGTGGGCTTCAGTAGAACATTGAGGTAAAAGAGCATAGAGTCACAGAGACCTGTGTTTTCATCTGCCAGTGTGGCCTTGTGGGACTGATGGAAATTTTCTGGGACTCAGTTCCTTCCTGTGTGAAGTGAGGATGATGATAGAACTAACTTCAAAGGGTCTTTAGGAAGATTAAACCAGACAATGTATATGACATAGTCAGCAATGATATTAAATAGTATTACTTATTAAATAGTATCACTGTGTGCCTCTGTATCTAACTGTGTTCTGTGTAAACATCTCTGGTTCTGTAAGATAGTAGCAAGTATCCAAACAAACAAAAAGAGACTGGCCTCTGTAGTTAAAAGACCTTGGCAAACACTGCATACATGTCTTCTTTCCCTGTTTTGGAAATTCATGATGAGTGCTAGCAGAGCAAAGGCTTGCAATAAAAACACATGCTTAGCTTTGGTTATCCTAGCAATGCCTAAACTCATTCGCGTCTCACAAAGCTGGTGTTCTGTAATACAGTTTGGAAAATGCTTCTCACTGTATTGATATTGTCAATGGTGTCTTTCTTGAAATGCAATGGTTAGCACCAAAGCTGCAGGATGCAGGCAGATGTGGGGTGCAGTCTGCCTTCAAAGGAAGGCTCTATGGCACAGTATCTGTAGGCTGGATAGCGGGAGTGGGGGATGCAAAATGGGCCCCCACTTCATCTTAACATGTGTTTCTCAACACTGAGGCAGGACATAGGGGGAATCACCTTCCTGTTTTTCCTGGAGGAAATGAATCCATTCCAGTACTTTTGTGGAAGCACAAAATGACTTCAATATGGGTTCTACTTGTTTCTTCCTCCCTTTCCTCTTTAAGGCAGAGAATGGGAGAAGAAACCATGCCCTTTCCTTTCCTTCTTTTCCTCCTTGTGCATTGCTCAAAATGTTCTATCTTTGACATAAATGCTCCCAATAGCCACAAGATGCTTGAAACCAGGATGTCCCCAACAGGCTGCTACATGTGGCCCTGCAGGTTGTGCCCTGCACTGCTCCAGGGGTGCCATCTATATGGACTGCAGCCAGTCCCCAAGTGCCCCAGCCCCAGGGACACATCCTCCCTCTGGCATCCTATGAAAGATGGCTGAGCCCTCTGTGTATTTGGCAGGAAATCCAGTGCCCTCTCTCCCTGACTCACAGCTCTGGAATTTGTGGGAGAGGCTTCGGCTTTTCCTGGTTACCTCCCTCTTTCAGTTTCTTGAATTCACATTCTCACTCACTTCTTGATTCATGTAGCTGCTCTCAACTTGGAACTGCTCAACAGGCTCACCTCTCCTGCTACCTAGACAGAACTGATTTATCAAGACAGGGGAATTGCAATAAAGAGTTTAATTCACACAGAGCTGGCTCTATGGGAGACTGGAGATTTATTATTACTCAAATCAGTCTCCCCCAAAATTGGGGGATCAGGGTTTTAGGGATAATTTGATGTTTAGGGGGTGGGAAAGGGGGAGTGCTGATTGGTCGGGTCAGATATGGAATCACAGGGAGTCCAAGCTGTCCTCTTGTGCTGAGTCAGTTCCCAGTGGGGGCCACAAGGTCAGATGAGCCAGTTTATCCATCTGGGAGGCACTAGCTGATCCATTTAGTGCGGAATTTTAAAAATATCTCAAGCACTAACCTTAGGGTTTACAATAGCGATGTTGTCCCCAGGAGCAGTTGGGGAGGCTTGGAATCTTGTGGCCTCTAGCTGCATGACTCCTAAACCATAATTTCTAATCTCGTGGCTAATTTGTTAGTCCTACAAAAGCAGTTTAGTCCCCCCGTAAGACTGGGATTTGTTTTGGGAAGGGGCTGTTATAGTTTTTGTTTCAAAGTTAAACTATAAACTAAGTTCCTCCCAAAGTCAGTTTGGCCTACGCCCAGGAATGACCAAGGACAGCTTGGAGGTTAGAAGCAAGATGGAGTTGGTTAGGTCAGATCTCTTTCACTGTCATAATTTTCTAACTCTTGTAATTGCTGCAAAGGCAGTTTCAATCTCTCCTTTCCATATGAACCCAAATATGAAACCCAGACCCTTGTCCTTGATTTCCCCAAAAGTTTCATTGGCCCAGGGCTTTTACTGGTGGATTGGGGTAAGAGATGCAGAGGGAGAGGGGGTACACTAGAGATCAGCACGGAAACCAACAGTAAGACATGGAGTAACAGGTCCCTCTATAGACCAAACGCTTCCCCCTAGGCTACTGCCTCCCCACCCCCAACCAGGTTATTGAGTTCTTTTCCCCTCCTCTTCATTCTCCCATCCTCCTCCCCACCTCTTCTGGGCTGCCTTAGAAACTCATTCCTTTCCTTGTTAGGCAGAGTAACTTGGTTGTCCAGGTTTTTTCTTCCACCCGGTTTTAATTTGCATATTCAAAAACTCATTAAGACACTCACAAACAAATGACCCACCACTCTACTCTATGGCAATCTTCTTTTCAGCAGTTCAAAAAGAAATTAAAAAAAAAAATGGCAGAAGATTGGAAATGCCGGTCTTCTTTATAACATGGTTGTATTTGTTGTCGAGTTTCTCAATCACATAAATCATATCACACCCACCCTAGCAGGCAGAAACAAGTAAAGTTCACTTCTATCTGTATTTGTTTGTTTTAAACAGCAGTTTCTTTTACTTGCTGTATACAGGTTGATGGTGGAAATTATTACATACAGATATGTCCTGATTTGCACAGAATGGTCCATTTTTGACCTGTTGTCCCAGCTTAACTACTAATCACACCTCCTTCACTTCAAAAGTGTCCTGGTTTAGACCATAAACCAAATAAAATGGTCACACCCTCCCCCGCCACTGAAGCAGTCCCTGCTGGCTCTTTCTAGCTCTGTGTCAGGCAGAGCCCAGGAATTTTCTCCTTCACAATCTCTGCCTGGACCACACCTAAAAACAATTGAAGACTTAAAACAGTGTTCAGGAATTGCTTTCACAACTACCAACCAACAGTAGGGAGGAAGATATCCAGAAGAACAAAGGGAAAAATACAATTTGTGCAAAAGAATGGGGGGAGAACTTACGCATTACTTCTGGTTGGCACACATAGGGACTGAATGGCCACCTGTGAATCTATATGCATGTTTGTTTATGCAGCTACTGTTTATGTATCTGCTATATCTATCTATCTATCTATCTATCTATCTATCTATCTATCTATCTATCTATCTATCTATCTATCTATCCATCCATCCATCCATCCATCCATCCATCCATCCATCCATCCATCTATCTATCTATCTATCTATCTATCTATCTATCTATCTATCCATCCATCTATCTACATCTATCATCCCAAGCTACGTCACAGTTTAAATATTTAACTCTGGGTAATGTTCTAAGGAAGAACAATCTCAGAATGTTAGAGCTGGAAGAAACTTTAGACATCATCCTATCACACAGGGACACTTAACGCAAGTCACACACAGCAAGTTTGTGGCTGAGTAAAGACCTGAACTTGTGTCTTCTACCCCCACTCCAGGGCTGTCCTCGGCCTTATCATGCTTCCCTCTTGATTCTGTGCGCCATCCTCACCCCACTCCTAATGAGAAGAAAGAAATGCAGCCCAAAGTGAGAGCACCTTTTTCTTTCTGGCATTGTTGAGTATTGATTAACACACAGGTTATGGACTCAGACAGATGGGGAATCAAGTCCCAATTCAGTCCTTGCAAGAGAAGTGATGTGGGGCAACTTTCTAAGTCTGTGTCACTTATAGAATCGTAGTTGCCATGAGGTTTAAATAAGATAACATGTAAAAACATTTAGTATCCAATAAACAGTGATCATTTTTCTTCCTTTCAATGAGGGTTTTTCTCTCAGGAGTTAGTTTCTTTCTCTGGCATTTTTTAGAATAAGAATGTACCTAACTCATTATTTACTCCTATTCAGAGAAAGACTACCCAAAGTATGATCCACACAGCAGGGTAAATGGGTTCCTAAGATTTAGAAAGAGCTATGGGCAGGAGGCAGGGGGCAGGAGGCAGGAGGCAAGAGGCTTGAGTTTGATCACAGCTGCAGAATGAGGTTGCTGAGCATCCTGGGACACTCCATGTCCCTTCTCTGGGCCTTGGGATCCTCCTTTGTAAAGTTGAAGGCATTACACTTGACCTCAGATGTTCTTGCCTTTTTCTCCCATGCTTGTCTGTCCAGGCTATTTATAATAAACTTTTCGAGCTTAATAGGAGAAAGGAAAGCAGTCCCATTGGCTGACCTTGATACTGATTGACTTATTAAACAGGTGAGTAGGATTCAAGATCACACCCTTGCCTATTACTAAAGATGAAGGGAAGGATGTTTATTCAGAAGAACAGAGAGCCTGCCTGGAACAGAGCTACATGTATGTTGGGTTCTCCCTTATGGAGTGAGGACACAGAAAACCATGCTTCTAGCCTTGACCTTCTACATATGGCTTATGTGACCTTTGGCAAATCACTTACCTTCTCTGAGTCTCGTTTTCCTCATCTCTAAAAAAAATAAAAATTGAATAGAGGATGGTGTGAGATTTCAGCAAGATTAAAAAGTATAAGAGGCCAGTCCAGTGCTGGGATATGGAGTGTGGTTTGAGGATGCTTTTAAAGGATGGCTGCCTGGGAGTTGGGGAGTAGGCGGCTATTATATGAAAGACCCTGGGCCAGGTGCAGTGGCTCACGCCTGTAATCCTAGCACTTTGGGAGGCCAAGGCAGAAGGATTGCTTGAGCCCAGGAGTTTGAGACCACCCTGGGCAACATGGTGAAAGCCCAACTCCACCAAAAATACAAAAATTAGTCATTCGTGGTGGCGTACACTTGTAGTCCCAGCTCCCCGGGGGACTGAGGTGGGAGAATGGTTTGAGCCCAGGTGGCAGAGGTTGTAGTGAGCCGAGATCACACCACTGCACTCCAGCCTGGGCAACAGAGCCAGACCTTGTCTCCAAAAAAAAAAAAAAAAAAAAAAAAAAAAAAGCCTGGAAGGAACTGTGGTGTCTACATCAGGGCCTCTCAATCAGGGATGATTATGTCACCCTTCCTCCCTTCTACCCAATGGAATATTTGGCAATGAATGTCTGGAGACATTTTTGGTTGTCACAACTGAAGAGGTTTTCCTGGCATCTAGTAGGTAGAGACCAGGGAGGCTGCTAAACATCCTGCAATGCATAGGACAGCCTCTCGAAATGTTCACAGTGCCAGGGGTGGGAGGTGGAGGGTTGTTGCTGGTTGGTATGTGGATTTTCCGGTGATGGCATGGTGGCAGGTACTGAATAGGTATGTGTTGAATTGATGTCATCAGGAAGCAGGAACTCCCTTGGTGGATGACATCATTGGGCAGTCTGTACCCAGGGGTGGGGATGAAGGGTGTAAGATAAGGGAGGCATTTCTCGCCATTGCCCCACTGTGTAACAGGCCACCTTGCAAGGAAGTGAGCATCTCTCTGGAGTGTCTGAGCAGAAGTAGGGTACCTGTTTGCCAGTTATGCTTGGGAACAGAGTCTGGGATTGGACAGGGAGGTGGGGCCCAGGCTAGAGGCCCTCTGAAGACCTGAGTTCTGAGATTGATGAGTTTAGAGATTCAGACCCAGAAGGGGCTTCAGAGATCATGGAATTCAAGTCCTTCATTTTTGCGGTGGAAAAAAAGTGACTGAAGAGAAGATAGGAGTCTTGTCTGAGATCCCCACGCTGCTTGGATGTGCTGCTGAAACTACATCCCTGGTATCTCAATATCCATGCAAATATTCTTTCTGCTTTCCCCACTAACTGTGTATTCCAAAAAGGAAACCAAAGAGCTGGAGTTTGCAGCCCTTTCTAGTTCTGAACCCAGGTGTTGCACATGTGGCTTGATATGCGTCTTGGGCTAACAAGCTGGCTTGGATTTCTGGGTGAGGGTACAATAAGGAGAATCTATACTGGTCTTAATAAAAAGCACACCTGCCCCAGCTCAGGTGCTGCTCCTAGATGAAGTTCCCTCGTCCACCCTTCCTCAGTGGGATCTCCTCTGTGGAGTCCCTCCATGGTAAGTCCTTGTACGCAGGGCACTCAGCTGTGTGCTCCATCGAAGTGGGTGCGCATGGCCCAGCCCATGGCCTCCTCTTGGATTCACCTTCTCACGTATGATATCTTGCCCCCTTTCCTACCCTATAGAGCCTCACCACCCCCAGCTCCTCCAGCTGGAAAGGGCTTTTAAAAGTCACCATCCCTGGCACAGCGCAGTGGCTCTTGCCTGTAATCCCAGCACTTTGGGTACGCAAAGCAGGTGGACCACGAATCAGGAGATTGAGACCAGCTTGGCCAACATGGTGAAACCGGGTCTCTACTAAAAACACATAAAAAATTAGCTGGGTGTGGTGGCACACGCCTATATTCCCAGCTACTCAGGAGGCTGAGGCAGGAGAATCGCTTGAACCCTGGAGGCAGAGCTTGCAGTGAGCCAAGATTGCACCACTGCACTCCAGTCTGGGCAACAGAGCGAGACTGCATCTCAAAAAAAAAAAAAAAAGTCACCATCCCACCCCATGTCCCACTTTCCCCAGGCCTATCGCTTGTGTCCTATTCATCTCCAAACCCCCAATGCTCCTCCCAGGGCCCAGTGTATGGCTGAGACTATTTAGTGTTTGTTGAATGAATGAATGAGCACATGAGACTATTTAGTGTTTACCGAATGAATGAATGGGCACATGAATAACTGGATGCTTGGTGAAACATCCCTGTCTTGACCCCTGCAGACCAAGGACGTTGTGGGCTATAACTCTTTGGGCCACTGCTTCTTCACGGAAGATGGGCCAGAGGAACGCAACACTTTTGACCACTGTCTTGGCCTCCTTGTCAAGTCCGGAACCCTCCTCCCCTCAGACCGTGACAGCAAGATGTGCAAGATGATCACAGAGGACTCCTATCCGGGGTACATCCCCAAGCCCAGGCAAGACTGCAAGTAAGTGCCTGGACCCCTCTCTGTGTGCTGGGGGGAAGGGGTGTGCATGTGTGAGCATGTGTTCACTCAGCTCAGCCCAGCACCAGACTTCTGCACTTTGGGGCTCTGAGCAGCTTGGGCCTCACAGCCCTTAACCACCTACTGCTCCCGCTTCCTGCAGAGCAGGTGGGAGGGTGTCTTCTCTCTTCTCCCTTCTCAGTTTGCCTCATGTGCATTTTTCTTGTCCAAAGAGGACCCCTGTTCTCATCTGTGGGGCTTCCCTTTATCCACACAGTGCCCTTTGATGAGAGGAAGTGGCTGTCACCTCAGCTGCCACGGAGGCCCCAACCACACGGACCCTTTTCTAGATATGGAGAGAGAGAGACACAGAGGCGGGGTGGTATCTCTCTGCAGTAAGCCTTCCAAGTGCAGCGCCCCTCCCTTAGAAAGGACTACTTTCCTGGGTTCTTCTGACCTACAAGTATTTTAGAGCCAATCCCAGACATCACTTGCACACTGCTTCTATTTTCAAGACTCGTGCTTTTTTAAATTTCTGAACATTTTAAGTGCTTAAACGAGCACCACACTTTAATTAGAAAACCGGGTTTCAGAATAAGTCAATTATTTCTCAGATCTCTGATAAGAGACTCTCAGGCCTCCCAGCACTTTGGGAGGCTGAGGTGGGCGGGTCACGAAGTCAGGAGATTGAGACCGTCCTGGCTGACACAGTGAAACCCCGTCTCTACTAAAAATACCAAAAAAAACAAAATTAGCCGGGCGTGGTGGCAGGTGCCTGTGGTCCCAGCTACTTGGGAGGCTGAAGCAGAATTGCGTGAACCCGGGAGATGGAGGTTACAGTGAGCTGAGATTGCGCCACTGCACTCCAGCCTGGGTGACAGAGCGAGACTCTGTCTCAAAAAAATAATAATAAAAAAAGAGACTCTCAGGCCAATATCAGAGTGCCTGACCTGCACCTGCCGTGTGGCAGGATGACCCCTGGTGGCCTTTATCTGACTTCAGGTATCTCTGCCCTCCCTGCAGTGCTGTGTCCACCTTCTGGATGGCCAATCCCAACAACAACCTCATAAACTGTGCTGCTGCAGGATCTGAGGTGAGCAGAAGTATCCCTTCTTTGGCAGAAAGTGAGGGTAGGGACTGGAGTCTGGGAGACAGCTCCTGAGGCTTACCTTGAAGTATCTGTGCTCTGAGCCCCAAGCCCAGATATCCATGCAGACAGGCTTAGCTACAGTGAAGAGGAAAACAACAGACTGGGGGTGGTAGGGCAGGGGGTGTCCTTTGGACTTGGTTTTAAAGGACAGCCCTGTCACTTCATAATACACTGGTGACCATAGTTAGTGAACACTGAATGCTTTATGTATAATAAATCATATTAGAATGCCATGATTTTAGCTTAGAAAGGTACCTGACGTATCAGTGTTGTAAGTTCACATAATTTGATTTTTATAAGAACCCAGTGACGCAGGTACTATTATTATCCCCATCTGATAGGGGAGGAAGCTAAGGCTAGGAGAGCTGACATGCCCAGGGGCACACACACAGCTGGGAAGTGGCGGCCACAGCATTCCATCCACACAGCCCTGCTCTCACCCACCCATTCATGCTTCTGGCCTTCCTTGGGACCCTGACCTTGACCTGGAACTTAGCTTCCTTATCTGTAGAATGAAGGGGAAAGCAGACAATGAAATCTCCCTGTGTGTCAGGAAGAGGAGTTTAAGCCCACAGTGATTGAAATGCAACAGTTCCGAGCCATGTCTGATAGAGTAGGAACCCATGACGGGCTTCAACTCTCATGGTGGGCTCTACTTGTCACTGTTTTCCCTCCAGACTGGACCACACGGAGGTGTGTGTTGGGGGTAGGCATTGAGGGCTGGTGTGGGTGACGGCACTAGATACTAGACCCACCTCCAGCGTGGGCTGCGTGGCCACCTTGCCCAGGAGCTCTCTGAGGCTGAACGCTGTGGCTTTTCCCTTCTGTCCTTCCCCAACAGGAAACTGGATTTTGGTTTATTTTTCACCATGTACCAACGGGCCCCTCCGTGGGAATGTACTCCCCAGGTTATTCAGAGCATATTCCACTGGGAAAATTCTATAACAACCGAGCACATTCCAACTACCGGGTAAGTCCTTCCAGACTGCGCCTCTCTGGCCAGCCTCTCGGTCCCCTTCCCAGGCCTGCAGATGATTAGAGCCGGGACAACCAGTTGGCGAGAGCTGGGAACAACTGCATTCTTAACGCTGGTCTCGAAGAAAATGGAGCAGCCTTGTGAGGCCTCCCAGGCCATTGGCCACATTCTTCACACAAATCTCCTGTGGTGGTTCCTGCACGGGCATGGACTTAGCATATGGCCAGAGCCAAAAGGAACAAGTTGTGCTTTCACTCATGCTGACGGGGGGAGAGCTTCTCTTGGTGGCCCCTGAGCTGGGCACCTGAATTTGGTTTGCAGTTCACTTGGCGGGTCTGGGTGTAGTCTCAACCATGAAAAGTTAGGCCTGATCCATAAGCTGAAGGAAATCAAGACGTGGCTCTGAAGGAAGGTGGAGGCAGCATTGGCATCCTCTTTGCTGTTTGCCCTTGTCTTGTTTCTTGGGAAATGAATGGGTTGCTGCATCTGTACAGAGCTCAGTGGGCAGGTGGGACACAAAGTCCTCAGTCATCTTCATTTGCTCATCAATATGTCCTAAGCACCTGCTTTTGTGTCCAGCACCAAGCTAGGCACTGGGGGACAGAGGGCATACCAAGATGACTGGGATCTCAAGTCTGTCAAGGACCTCCCAGTAAGGACAGCAGTCAAGACCAGAGTCGTGGGGCATAGGAATGGAGCTTGGAGCATGGCTGAGACCAGAGACGCTGTTTGTGGGGGCAGAGGTGGTCTCAAGGATGCCAGGGCAGTGCACAGGCAGACTCCCAAATGCCTAGGCTGGTGTTCTGGTCCAATCCCTAATGATACCAATGAAGAAAAACTGATGTTCCTCAAAGGAAACGGATACATTCAGAGTCAAAAAGTAAAAATATTTGTAAAAGCCCAACCAGAGAGAAGACCAAAATGAAGAGATACAGTCTCAGAATAGATCTGTGCTTACACCTAGGAGATGGGGTGGGGCAAGGGGCGAGCAATTGCAGGGTGGGGCAAGGGGTGAGCAGTTGCAGAGTGGAACGGCAGAAAGAGAAGAAGAGTCCCCAGGCAGTGTCATATCCCAGGAACTAGGAAGAGGGTAGTGTCATCGAGCAGTGAGCAGAGGTGTGGAGGACAACAGTCTCACCTTGACAGAGGAGAATTAGTGCAGGGTATCAGAGAGGGCATTTTAGAGGCTGACATGGCCCTCAGAGAGCTGTCTTCATACAAAGGCAGGTGCAGGGAGCATGCTGCTGTTGGTGGCAGGGGGAACAGTGGAGAGAATGTGTTGGCTGCTTGTCAAGAAACCCCCCACTCCCACCCCTTGGGAAGGCTTCATGAGAAGAGAGGTGGGCCACATAGAACCTAGCAGGTGTGGAGAGGCTGGAAAGGGGAGGAGTGCATGCAGGTGAATGGTTTCTAACAAGCAGGGATGCAAGGGCTTATGGGTGGGGCGGGGGTGGGTCTTGAGGAAGGTGGCAGGTCTCATTCTCTGAGGCAGGGAGGGAAGGAGTGAAGAGGAGCCTCCAGCTGGATGATTCAATTGTCTAAGCTAAGGAGGAGGTCCCACCCTTGGTGTTCATGCCCAGTAAGCCTTGACTCCACATCCACAGTGAGAGGGACCTGTTCCAGGAGGCTTCACCTGGGGTCTCTTATTGGGTCCTCATAACCATCCTGTGACATAGGTGTTACTAGCGCATTTTGCAGATGATATCACTGAGGCTAAGGAGGTGAAGGGACTTGCCCAGTCAGTTAGTGGGAGTAGAGCTGTGAGTCAACCCCACATCATCTGACTCACATCACTGCTGCTGAATTATAAGCCAGAGGGAGAATGACATGACCACAGTGCCCTCCAGTTATCTAAAGAAGAGAAATCTGAGTTTGAGCATTCACAAGAGGCCAAGAGAATCCAGAAAGGAATGAAGACTGAATGGTGGCCTCCCTGGGCAGCATCACTCAGCTGCCTTGATTTCTCCCTACCCCATGGCTGACAAAGTGGACATATTTAGAGTCAAACAAGAAAGCCAGATTCTGTCTTCAAGACAGACAGGAGCTAAAATGAGACTGTGGGAAGGTCACTGTCCCCTGTCCAAGGTAACGATGGGACTTAGGTTCAGCATTTGCTTTAAATCACAGCAGATAAATTTCCTCCGAGTGTACACCTGTTGTTCTTGACTTGGGGCCTGGGCTGTCCAAAGCAGTATGGGTTCTGCACATGGACTTTGCCATTTGGCCTTGGACAAGGTATATAATCTCTCTAGACCTCACTTTCCACATATGCTCCTCAAAGAGGTCAAATATTCCAGATTTGGTCTGAGCAATGCAGAATAAGGCAGCATCTTCACCTACCTTACTGTAGATCCTCTACTTCTGTTGATGCAGCCTGAAAACAGAGCCGGTTTTCCTGGAGCATTCAGAAGTATGCAGTGAGGCTGAGTGTGAGAAGATGCCTTTAGCCCACAGTAGAAGTTAATGTGTCCCTCAATATCTCTTCCCTGCAGGCTGGCATGATCATAGACAACGGAGTCAAAACCACTGAGGCCTCTGCCAAGGACAAGCGGCCCTTCCTCTCGATCATCTCTGCCAGGTACTCAGCCATTGGGAAGACACAGTCCATGGTGACCTTGCACTCCAGTTCCTGCCTCCCCCTCCTTCAATCACTCATTCATTCCCTGAGCATCTGTTGAGCCCTTGCTTTGTGCTGGGCATTGAGCTATATGCTGGGGGTACAATGGTGAAAACCTGAGCAGAGTAAAGTCTGAATTAGGATTCCAGCTCCAGTAGCCAAAGGAAGATAGAAATTCCCAGAGGTTTCTAGATCCCTCAGCAAAGTGAATAGCTGGTAAGTCAGCAGAAATGAGCAGGGCCACAGTAGGTTGGGCCAGGATGAAAAGATGAAGAGAATAGAAGGGAAGAATTTTACCATCAATTTAATGGGAAAGAACATGCAGGTCATGCCTATAAATAAACCTACTGTTCAGTTGAAAGCCAGGGGCAACTTTTAAAAGGTGCTTTAAAAACCTCAAGGTAATTAGCAAAACCAATCTCCTTTAAAGAGACAAGTTGCTTGCTCTCCATCAAAAGTGGGTAATATGGTAACATGATAGTCCACTCCGTTTTGTAGCTAAGAAGTGCTCAGAAAAGGCACTAGTTCAAGGTGACCTGCCAGTTAGTGCGAGAGCTGGGTATCTCCAGACTCTTCTCCTGGGCCACGAGGACTATGTCGCATGCCCTTGTGGAAATGGCTGTCTGAACTTTCCTCTGTGCTTTGACCCACTTGGGGGCAGGTTCTTCAGTATGTGAGGAGCCTGCATGGGCTGATGGAGGAGTGACCTCTTGCTTCTGTGATGAACTCAGAAAGTTCATTCCAGAGCCCAGGCAATGCAAATGGGTTTCTGTTTAGTCAGTGCCTTCCTAGGCACTGTGAGTAGAGAGAGGCTTACAGAGCCCAGAAGCAGAGGTGTGCCCCCAAAACCACCACCTGTGCCCTCCCCATGGTGTGCTGCAGATATAGCCCTCACCAGGATGCTGACCCGCTGAAGCCTCGGGAGCCAGCCATCATCAAGCACTTCATTGCCTACAAGAACCAGGACCATGGGGCCTGGCTGCGCGGTGGGGATGTGTGGCTGGACAGCTGCCGGTGAGTCAGAGTGGCGTGTGGCTTTGGCACAAAGGGGGCATGGCGCGTCTTCCCTCAGCCCCCCACAGAGAGAGGAGAGCAAAACAGAGAGGGGAAGCCAGACATACTGACGTTTGGCCTTCTGGTCCCCCAGCCAGGCAGGGGCATAGAATGGTAGCAGGCAGTGGCCAAAAAACAGCAACAACAAAGAAAAAATCAGAAAAAACAAAACCTAAAAGCAGCATATTGGCTTCAGCCCATAGTGCCAGGTGCTGCGGGTTATGATTTGCTTCCAAATAGTCATTGGTCTTGGCTCTCTCAAGGTCACACGGCCCATCAGCTAAGGGAGGGAAGAAGAAAGAAGCCAGAATATTCTGGGCACTTACTGTGTGGAAGCCTTAGTTGCATTTCTTTCTTACCATGTTTCTCAAACATATAAATTACAATCTCCATTTTAGAGATGATAAACTGAGTTTCAGTTTAGTGAATTTCCCAAGGTCATGCAGTTAGCTAGTGTTTGAACTGGAACTTGGAGCTACAGTTCACTGGACTCCAAGACTCAAATGAAAAAGGCAGGGAACGCTGAGCTCTCATATGAAGTCCCTATATAAGTGACTGGCACATGCTGGACAAGATCCAGAAGGCACAGTCAGCAGAGCTGGGATTTGTTTCCAGGGAGTATTGTGAAATGTCTCCTTGTCTGCCTTTTGTGTTAAAAATGGGAAATCAGAAACCCTATTAGGAAATAAACATATTTCTCTATTTTATTGTGACCAAGTAAAGGAGAAATAAAGGTGAAAGGGAACAAGATAAATTGAAAAGTATGTGAGGAGAAAAGCAGAGACACAGCATTGACAGAGAAGAGAGAGAGGGAGGGAGAGAAAGGCTGCTCCGATATGCAGAGATCTGGGGAGAAACTGACTTAGCAATGGAGCCCCAGGAAGATGCATGAGAGACAAAGAAGGGGAGGTGCAAAGGCTTTCGGGTCTCCCAGCCAGGCAGGGGCATAGAATGGCAGCAGGCAGTGGCCAAAAATAAACAATAAAATTTTTTTTAAAAAAAGTCAAAAAAACAAAACCTAAAAACAGAGGCAGAGAGACTGAGGGGGCCTTCTTTTTTTTTTTTTGAGATGGAGTCTCACTCTCATCTGTGATGAGTCACCCAGGCTGGAGTGCAATGGTGTAATCTCAGCTCACTGCAACCTCCGCTTCCTGTGTTCAAGCAATTCTCCTGCTTCAGCCTCCCGAGTTACTGGGATTACAGGCATGCGACACCACGCCCAGCTAATTTTTGTATTTTTAGTAGAGATGGGGTTTCACCACATTGGTCAGGCTGGTCTCAAACTCCTGACCTTGTGATTTGCCCACCTTGGCCTCCCAAAGTGCTGGGATTACAGGCGTGAGTCACTTTGCCAGGCCGAGGGGCCTTCATTTTGCAAGAAAAGAAGTCATTCGTTTTAAGAAGAAGGGACGGGAAAGAAGAGAGCTGATTCTGGGTTTCTGAAGGGCATTTAGGGGAAGGGGACAGGGTTGTTCTGATTGGCTCTAGAAGGCAAAAGTGATAGGCATGGAGCAGGTTTCAGCTCTGGAGAAGGAAAAGCGTTCCTACCATATAAGACACCAGTCTATGTGATAAGCTGCCAGGCTCCTTATCCCTAGAGCAGACCCTAGAGCATCCTTGGGAGGGGCACTATGCAGAAGGTGGGTGGAAGCCTTGGGTTGAAGAGAAACTAGATGGTGTCAATGCCAAAATTCTTCGCAGTATCCTAAGTTCGGTAAATCTCTTGGTTCTGGTTGTGGGCATTTCAGAGTTTAGGTCCCTAAAGAGACGGTGAATGCCAGATTTAGGGCAGTAAGAAAAATTGCGAAGACCCCTCCTGCCAAAGTGGGTGTGTCTTTTACTCTCCCACCAGACTCATTCCAAGGTAGCCTAGGATCTGGCTGGCACCAAGGCTGTGGTCCTATGCGTGGACAAGGTTGGTGCAATAGAGGCTGACAGAAGATAGGGATCCCTTCAAGGATTGGAAGAATGAGGGAACCAGGAGCCGAGCACTGGGGGACAGAAGCAATGACAAAAAGCCATGGAGCGGTCTGGGAGACAAGACTCAGGAAGTTTTGGAAAATAAATGGAGTAGACAGTGCCCTAATGATGGGACTGGAATGATTCATTCGAACTAAATGTGCTTCAGAAAAAGAAAAAGGTCCATGTGTCTGAAAGAGGGTGAGCAGAGTATGAAAAAGTACATTGGGAATTAGAGAGCATGCCGGCCACCGGGACCAGCCTGGTGCAGTTGTTGTGGATTCACCAGGCCCTTGAGCTTGGATCTATGAAGGATATAAAGCCATGGAAATTTTAGGGAGCAGAAAGGTTGGTGAGAATGGCACTTTGAGATGAGCCTGGTAGGGTGGACAGGACAGATGGAAGGAGCAGAGGCATGGAGACCAGTTAAATCTACCCCTGGGACACAGGAAGTGAAGGCAGCCACCGTATTTGGCCCTAGAGTCTGTGGTAGCACGGACCCAAGACTCAGCTCTGGATTCTGTGTAGTCCCTTGGCCCTCGCAATCAGACACCCCCCAGGAGCATGCTCATCTGACCCCTAAAAAGGGCAGAGGTGAAAAGGAGCTAATGAGATGGTTCCAGCGCAATTGCAAAATGACTTCCTGCCCTTCTCAGGGCCAGCATCTGCCTGACTTCCCGGAAACTTGAAAAGTAGCTATTGTTGCCTCTCTCTATGGCTGAAACAGTAGTGAAGATGGTAAAAGAAAAAAATAGAAGTGCATTCACATACTCCACCTTTCCCTGGTGCTGGTCCTGAGAGCGGACCAGCTCTCAGGTTCTCCTGAACTCTCAAGTTCTCCTGATCCAACCCCAAACTAAGTCCTGGAATCACAGAGGATAGGGCTGGAGAGGGAGGCTCATGGACCCCAGTCTGCATGCTGTCAATGCCATTGAACATGGAGAGCCACAGAGGTCACTGTTTTCTCTCTAGAGTCAGAGTTGGAGTGGGAGGGGACCCAGAACATCCCCTTCCTGTGTAGAACAGGAGAGCCACAACTCCCAGAGCACACCTCTGCTTACAAAGAGACTCCTTCCTCTGCATGGTATTCAGTTTGACTCCAAGGGCAGGGAAGTGTCCTTCTCTCCACGACTCCACTGAATGTGAAGCCAGGACATGCTCTGACTATCTATCTGCTCTTGTCCACAGGTTTGCTGACAATGGCATCGGCCTAACCCTGGCCAGGTAAGGGCAACTGTCATTGTATTTGGACCTCTGTGGGATCTTGTCTCTGGACATCTCACCTTAAACATCTTCTCTCTACAGTGGTGGAACTTTCCCATATGATGACGGCTCCAAGCAAGAGATAAAGAACAGTTTGTTTGTTGGCGAGAGCGGCAACGTGGGGACAGAAATGATGGACAATAGGATCTGGGGCCCCGGTGGCTTGGACCATAGTGGAAGGACCCTCCCTATAGGCCAGTAGGTTTGCAACCATGTAGCTCCTTGTTCTGAGTGGCTTAACCTAAGTGGCTGTGTTGGAAGGGAAAAACTTAATGGGTAGTTTCTACCTGTTGACTCTGAATTCTTCTGTCCTCTACCAGCCAGAGGAATCATTGAGCTGACTGAGACTAACAATTAAGGGATGAAATCTGGAATGGGGAGAGAGAAGTCAAAAAATGGTGTGGAATATGAGTCAACAGGGTAATGTGGCCATCAAAATGCGTAATGTGTTCCTGGGCTACGTTAATGGGAATTTAGTGTCTGGGATCAGGGATCATGAGTCCTTTTCTCTGACAGCACACTCACTTGGAGTGTTGCATCCACTCCTGAGGATGGGAGAGCGATAGAGTCTGGCCAAAGCACACTTAAAGGAGAATAACCAGGAGGGTGACAAAAGCTGAAGCCATGTCACATGCAGGTTGGGGTCTTCAAACAGGAGACAGGATCATCACTTTGGGGACAACATGGGGGATATTGTTGCATGTTCTCAGAGCTGCTGTGCACATAGGGGATGAGACTCATTCTACAATGGTCCTTAGGGTTAGTTTACTGCAAGAAGGATGGATCTTTTTACATCAGATATGCTCAACAACAGAATAGCAGGACTGTCCTGAGGAGTCCTGGGCTCTGCAGCTGGGGAAGTTCAAATGAAGGTCAGACAATAAGCAGGTGGGTGGAGAGTGAGTGAGTGACTTGGAAGGTTGATGAGCAAACAGGGATAATGAACTCAGTCAATTCCTTGGAAAGCCACAGGCTGGGTCAGTGGTGAGGAAATCTCCCTTCTTCTGCTGGTGTTTCTGCTCAGGTGTGAATTTAAGCCAGAGAGCAAGGTTCAGAGCCTGTGAGCAGCATGGTGGTCCCTGTGCTCCTGATGATAAGATCAGCCCTTCTTGTCTTTCTAAGCTTTCTACTCTTTCTCTAGGAAGATGTAATTTCTACTACTAGAGCCAGGGCACAAAATACACATTGACCTAAAACTTCCAACCCAAGTGGACATGGAAAAGACTTTGCAAAGGCAAAATCATGATCTCCTTCAGCACGAGGTGGGAGAAGCCCTTCCTTCTGTCTAACCTGAGTGACGGATCAGTCCCTTTCAGCATTTGTATGAGTGACCCTGAATCTGCACGTTCAGGGTTTCTTTGCCAAGAGTTAGCAGCCTCCCAGGGCCAGAATGCTCTGATGACTTCCAAAGGTGATCCTGTTTATGGAAACCTATCAGACTGAGGCATGTTCCTCAAATTGCATCTGCAAGTAGGAACCTAAGACCTTGCAATCCTCATCATGGTTGATCCATCTTGTATAGAGCTGGGTCAGGCTGAAGTGTAAAACCTAAGTATAGAGCTAGTAAAAATGGACTGTCTCCAAAATATGTGAAATGAAAAAATGCAAGGAGCCACCCCATGAGAATCAGGATTCTAGGTCATGATGTTAATCAATTATAAACATAAAAATATAGAAATGCAAGGAGTCTTTGGTGCCCGCTGAAGGCATGTTACCATGACTGCTGTGGCTAGGGTCTTCCTCAAGGAACCATATTGGAAAGGAAGGGAGCCCAGGGTTGAAGATCAGGGACAACTGGAGTATGGTCTCTCCCTGTGGGCAGATATTTTTTCTGCTTCTTTTTCCATCTTTCTATCTTTTCTTCTTTATATTTACTGTGGAAGAGAATGGGCTTGACCCAGATATAGAGACACCAGCATAAGCATACATGTTGGGTTTGGAGAAGGAGCAAGCCTAGACTGGGGCCAGGCCCAAGAAGGGCCACCAGGAAGCCCAGCCAACCTCCCAGACCCTTGTTTCCTGTGCTCTGCTCAGGAGTCTGAGACAATGGGAGAAGTGTGTCTGAGCAACCTACTCCATGCTAGACCAAGGCAAAATCTTTAAGTCACCAGTTCTTGTCCAGTCTCTCCTACCTCCACGTCCAAGCCTGTGGCCGCTTCCTACCTCCTTCTGGGTCTCAGGGCCTTCTTGGGGTTCTCTGTCAGTCCACAGTCTCGCTTTTCAGTGGGACCTCCCTTTCTTCTAGGGGTGCTGAAAATGTTGCCTTACAATTACTTTTATCACATGTTTATCACCTTCCATTCTGTGTTCTTTTCCCCTCTGTTTCCCAAACCCAGCACACTGCCAGTGTGAAAGGCTTACTCACAGAGGAGAAACTCATGTGGGTCTTAATCTGATTAAATTGTTATAGCAACTAAAGCTAAGGCGATAATGACTAACAGCTCTACCTTCCCAAGAAACATATTATTGGCACGCTCCAGTGGTATTTACAGTATTTACCCAATGACTCTTTATATAATGGAAACACTGGGGGAAATGTTGAAATACAGGACCATTCTCCAAACTCCAAACCAGCAACTAGATGGATATTCATTCACTCATCCATCCATTCATCCATCCATCCATTCATCTGGCAGTCATTCATTGACAATTAGTTTGTCTATACATGCTTTAAATTAATTGATGAATTAATAATTCATTAATTAATGAGTCAGTAATGATCTGGGGCGGGGGGAGTTGCTAGAGGTGGGGATCAGGAATGGTTTTACCCAGGAAGTCTCTGCTACCATCCACCTCAGAAGGGGCAAACAACATGGCGTTTAGACTGACATCTTACTTCCTTAACTCCATAGGAATGGACAACATTTAGACTGACATCTTCCTTAACTCCATAGGAATTTTCCGATTAGAGGAATTCAGTTCTATGATGGCCCCATCAACATCCAAAACTGCACTTTCCGAAAGTTTGTGGCCCTGGAGGGCCGGCACACCAGCGCCCTGGCCTTCCGCCTGAATAATGCCTGGCAGAGCTGCCCCCATAACAACGTGACCGGCATTGCCTTTGAGGACGTTCCGGTGAGTGAGGCGCCACGGCAGACTCCCGGCAAACCCAGACTTTGGATGGTGATTCACAAGTCCCCTGGGGCCCAGAGTTTGAGCTATTGCCACCACCGCAGGGGTTGAAAAGCCTCCTCCAACTAGGCTGGGCCATGTCCCAGTTTGCTCTTCATCCAAACTGGAAAAGTACAAGCGTAGGTTGCCCCACAGGTCAGGTCTGGGTAAATGCCCGCTTGCTCTCTCCCTGCTCAAAACTCAGGCCAGCCTCCAGAGGACCCCGACGTGTGGATCGAGGTTCCTAGGCTGTTCCTCCAAGGGTCTTGACTTTGACAAACTGAGTCTTATGACCAGGCCACCTGAGTTGGCACAAAGAATCTAACAAGCCCCACAGTTTCCAAGGGAAGTCTTAACTGATGATGTTCTGTTTAATCTCTCCCCAAGAGCAGACTATAAACAGAGCCTTCCTTGCCCTAGACAGAGAAGGCAGAAGAGGAGCTGAGGATTAGGAGATCAGGAGCAAGGGCTGCCCCGTGAGACCAGCCGGGGCCAGGCCTCCTGTGCATTTCCTTCAGGTTATGGATTCCCAGACTTTTCCCTCCTCCTCCCTGCTCCTGCCTTTTGCCTGTTTGCCCAGTTTCTGGCAGGCTGAGGGAAATGATGTGAAACTGAAATGACTTAATATCTTTACTCAGGCGACTGAGGGCCTGAAAAAGGTCAGTCATGGAAATCTGAGAGGGCCCATGCTGCAAAACTGTCTTCCTGAAACATGCCACACACACATTTTCTCCCGCACATGGATGCCCCCGTGTGTGTGTGTATGTGTAAACGTGTGTGTACCCTTTCTCATACACACATCACCACCACCTCCCTCTCACACACATTCACACTCACAGTCCTCAGTCCCCCTCCTCCATCTCTGCAGTTGGTGAAGCCTGTGTGTCAGAGCAGTCTCCAAGCTCACCCACAGCAGCCAATCCTCCAGCGAGCAGAGGCCAAGAGTGTGTGCTAGGTCTGGGAGTTGAGGCACGGTGAACCTTTGACTGTGACTCTGGTTGCATCGGAGGGGTCAGCCTTGCGGTTTCTCTCAGTGCCCGAGAGCATCTTTGTTTTGGCTGGCTTGTAATGTCAGTGGAAATCGGAAACCTCGCCCTGGCCTGATGACGGCTGCAGTTTCCCTTCACCTTCTAGCCCTGCCTAACTTTCCTGGGCTCTGTTTAGATTACTTCCAGAGTGTTCTTTGGAGAGCCTGGGCCCTGGTTCAACCAGCTGGACATGGATGGGGATAAGACATCTGTGTTCCATGACGTCGATGGTTCCGTGTCCGAGTACCCTGGCTCCTACCTCACGAAGGATGACAACTGGCTGGTCCGGCACCCAGACTGCATCAATGTTCCCGACTGGAGAGGGGCCATTTGCAGTGGGCGCTATGCACAGGTGGGGACACCTTTCTGGGGGCCGGTCACTCACTTATTCACTCATGCAACAAGCATTCACTGAGTGTCTACTGTATGCCTAGCTCTGTCTCAGGGCACAAAGAGATACAGAATTTTTTTTTTCTTTTTCTTTCTTTCTTTTAATTTTTTTCCTCTCACCCAGTAGGATTTTTACAAAGTTAAAATCAAAACACTTGGTAAACAGAATGCTTAGAAAAAAAAGAACCCTCTGGGTCAAATGCTTCGATTCAAGTCAGGTTCCAACACTTACCATTGGACTTTGGGCAAATTACTTGGACTCTTGGAGCTTCAGTTTCCTCACCTATAAAATAGTTGAACTTTCCTAGCGAGATTTTGGGGGTGGTTTCAGAAAATACATGTAAAATGTTTCACCAGCCCTATCCAATAGAAATATAATGCAAGCCATACATGTAATCTTAAATTTTCTGGTAGCCATGTTAAAAAGTAAAAAGAAACATAATTTAATTTTAATAATACTTTAATTGTATTCAAAATACTATCATTCAACATGAATCAGTGTAGAAAATCATTAAACAGTTCTTGTTTCTTTTTCTGTCTTCAAAATCCACTGTTGCCCACTCAATTTTCAATGAAGGGAAGTGTAGTCCTACTGAAACAATAACGTTGTGTTTAATGTGAATTTTTAATTTTATTTTAAATTTATTTTTGCATTTTTATTGCTATATAGTATATTCTCTTGGAGCATGCATGATATTTTGATACATGTATATAATATGTAATGATCAAATCAGGGTAATGGGATAGGAAAAAATATTTACATTGCTTTTGTTTTGAAATTTAAATGAATTAAAGTTTAAAATTCAGATCCTGAGTCACAGTGGCCACATGTCCAGTGCTCAGTGGCCGCATGAGGGACAGGGCAGGTCTAGATGGTGCCTAGAATGGGGCAGAACTGAAAATATTAGTTAGCTATTATTATATTATTGTTACTTCTAGTATTTTGATGAATGACTAATGAATAAATGACTAAGGGCAGAGAGGCCTGACAAAATGAATTGTCAGGTTCACAGTGAGCCAGATCATCTCAGAGAGTGAAGGAAACATGTATGAATGAAGACGCTGTCTTCAAAACTATCCTACAAGGCAGGCATTATTATCACCACTGTGGGTGTCAGGAATTGGGGTGTTAGAAAAGAGCTAAATGGTGGTTTGGGTGTGGAGGAGTGATAGGAGAGGGAGATAGTGTTGGGCTGAAGGAAAAGGGCCATAAGGGGCAAAGGGGGCACAGGGTGCAGCTGATGGGGGTCAGGTGCCAGCGGAGGTGGCAGGGCTAGCATTTAGCAGGAAGAAGGACCACAGGAAGACTGGGGCAGAGGGCAGGAAGCTGAGGGTGTTTCTCTCTGCAGTAGAAGGTGATGTCATGTGCTGAGAATTTGGGGATTGGGCTTGAGGAAAGTAACCTCCAGAGAGTGATAAAGATTTGGAAGAGCTGCTGTAGAGAGTGGAAAATGTTGACAAGAAGCTTGTGGAAGGAGCACCTGGCAGTGTTGAAAATCTAGCGGAGACTGGAGGCGGTGCATTTGCAGAGGCATCTCTCTCCCAGGCTGTGGGATTTTCTCAGCTCTGCTCAAGAGCCCTGGGAGAGGCGGAGCTGTGCAATGAGTCAGGGGGAGGCTTCTGCTGCAGGTGTGGGCAGAGGAAGGGCCAAGATCCTAATGGGAGTGAGTGGTTGATGTGATGGTCTGAGAAAGATAAGAAGGGAAGTGGAGTCAGAAGGGAGCTGATGGAGGACAGTCATGCCCTGAGTAATTGAAGGATGACCAAACCCTCAAGCCTGGCATCCATGCTGTTAGCATTACACAGCCTCAGCTCAAGGTCTAGGTATCCCATACGGAGCCTTGATTTTCCTTCCCACACTTTCTTTCTGATACGTTGCTTATCTTCTGTGAAGAAAAGCTCATTGTTAGAGCTTGCCAGATTATCATAACTGGCAACTGGTTAACTGTTATCCATAGTATTTTCCCTTCACTTTACATCTTACAAAATGCTTTAATGTATCCTTTACCTTCTGATACTCAGGGCAACTCCCTAAGATGGGCAGGGTTGGTTTCTCTTTCCATCTTATATGCGATAAAACTAGAGAGGAAGATAACCACTTCTTTTCAAAAGCACAACATCATTGCACATTGGTGTGATTGTCTCTCTTGGCCACAGTTATGGGGATATCGTTTTATGAATTTGGGATGTGCCATAAAACAGGACACAGTGGGTTTTTTTTTTGTTTTGTTTTGTTTTGTTTTGTTTTGTTTTTTGAGACAGAGTTTCACTCTTGTCCAGGCTGGAGTGCAATGGCGTGATCTTGGCTCACCACAACCTCCACCTCCCAGGTTCAAGAGACTCTCCTGCCTCAGCCTCCCTAGTAGCTGGGATTACAGGCATGTGCTACCACGCCCGGCTAATTTTGTATTTTTAGTAGAGACAGGGTTTCTCCATGTCTGTCAGGGTGGTCTCAAACTCCCAACCTCAGGTGATCCGCCCACCTCGGTCTCCCAAAGTGCTGGGATTACAGGCATGAGCCACTGTGCCTGGCCGACACAGTGTTTTAAACCAATGCTGGGCTAAAGCATCCAGGCTCTTAGGTCCCTGGATCTCAATGGCTGACAGTCTTGCTTTCGGTTTTTCCTCTGAAATGAGGCACCATTTATTCATGCAGTGTGTTGTGGCACCACAAGGACTGGCCTCAGGGGCCAGACACTGAGAGGGAGTAGGAGGGAGAAATAGGCCAACACACCCAGGCACTCTCTCAAATGCAGGCAGAGTAACTGCCAGTTATAGGCGAGTTGCATTTTATGGTAGAATTATAAAAGTTCTCTCTTTCTCTCACTCCCTTCCTCCTCCGTCCACATCTCTGTCCTTTGTCCAAAATTTGCCATCTGACTATTATGCAGGCTCTTCTCAAATATCCACTGGAAGCTCAACAGAGCACTTTTATGAAGATGCACAGAAAGCATTAGCTGGATTACACAGTAAGGCCTGGGCTGTGTCCACCAGCAGAAAGAGATGTCCCCTTATTTGGCCTTTCTTTCATTCAAGCCTTCTAAAAAGGGTTCTGTAAAGAGAAAGTGCCTTTGAAAGTGCAGTCTGTAGTCAGATGTTAACCAGACACTCTTGGAATAACCCTTTGTAATAGCCTCATTGTGTGTTTCCTTTTTGGGTTTTAAAAGATGTACATTCAAGCCTACAAGACCAGTAACCTGCGAATGAAGATCATCAAGAATGACTTCCCCAGCCACCCTCTCTACCTGGAGGGGGCGCTCACCAGGAGCACCCATTACCAGCAGTACCAGCCGGTTGTCACCCTGCAGAAGGGCTACACCATCCACTGGGACCAGACGGCCCCCGCCGAACTCGCCATCTGGCTCATCAACTTCAACAAGTGAGTGGGTGCCCGGCCAGGAGCAGTGAGATCTGTGGGCAGCTGCTCTGACTGAGCTCAAAGCTGATAACGATGACTTGTTGCAAAGTCCTGGCCTTGTCTCTTATGGAACCACAAGCTAGCCCATGTGATTGATCCCTGCAGGAGTACCTAGAGGGGCTGACATCACCCAGGAGTTAAGCATTAAAGGACACAGGCCAAGCCCCCGCTCCGGCATGGGTGACCTTGGGTAGGGCATGTAACCTCTTGAGCCTGAGCTCCTTGATCTTTGAGTTGAGGATAGTATTATCGTGCAGGAGTGCAATGAGGATCTAGGGAGATGAGGTATGGTGGGCACCCAGGACCTGGCATTAGCGAGTGCTCGATAGATGGCAAAAATATCTGGGTATTATTGTTACCATCCTACAGAGAGAGAAATGAGGTTCTGCGAGATAAAGTGATGAGGGTGAGGGCATCTAGATAGGGCTTCCTATATTTAGATTCAAGTATTTTCTATGCACATTATTTACTTGTCACAGTATTTCTGTGAGACGGACATTGATCAGATGTGGGAAATGAGACCGCAGAGATGAAATGGACCCTACAATCAAGCTGGACCCAGAAGGGGCTGAGCCTAGGTCCTTTGGATCCTGTGCTCTTTAACTACAAAAAGAATGTCTTTTTCCCAAAGTTCCATACGGAGCACCCCCAGGGTTGGCCCTGGAGACACACCAGTGAAGCATTCAGACTCTCTGCTCACAGGCGGCCATTGTCTCTCCCTCGCTCCTTGAACACTGCAACTCAGTCGCCATGGCAGCAAATGTTCTTTCAAAATTTCCCATACAAAAGTGGAGGTGTCATTTGGTGGAGGTTTTTTGGTCTGTTTCTCCACGGCATGCTCCAGAGGCCCTGTGGCCTGGACACCCTTGCTTGTAACCTGACTCTACTTCCAATCCTAGGGGCGACTGGATCCGAGTGGGGCTCTGCTACCCGAGAGGCACCACCTTCTCCATCCTCTCGGATGTTCACAATCGCCTGCTGAAGCAAACATCCAAGACAGGTGTCTTTGTGAGGACCTTGCAGATGGACAAAGTGGAGCAGAGCTATCCTGGCAGGAGCCACTACTACTGGGACGAAGACTCAGGGTGAGCAGGTGCCCACCTGGCTGCAGGAAAGTGGCTCGACCTCATCTTGTCCCCTTGGCCTTTCCAATAAGTCTGAGAACAGCCATGTAGTTAATGCCAATTAATGTAAGACATGTTTCTAGGCATTTTGATTCTAAGGCTGGCTGTCCCATACATTAATGACATTTTTAAAACTGTTAAGCTTTAAAAGTAAAATAAACACTCTATTAAATATACATATACATGTAGGGAATTTACATATTTCAAAAAAAAAAAAAGTGAAGGCAGTAAATCTTAGAATCCAGAAAACATGGTACATTATCTCAAATCCTCACAACAACCCACTTGGAGCAGAGGATTAAGAGATGGGCAGCCAGGCGTGGTGACTCACACCTCCCAGCACTTTGGGAGGCCGAGGTGTGCGGATCACAAGGTCAAGAGTTCGAGACCAGCCTGGCCAACATGGTGAAACCCCATCTTTACTAAAAATACAAAAATCATCTGGGCATGGTGGTGCATGCCTGTAATCCCAGCTACTCAGGAGGCTGAGGCAAGAGAATTGCTTGAACCTGGGAGGCAGAGGTTGCAGTGAGCCAAGATTGCGTCATTGCACTCCAGCCTGGGTGACAGAGTGAGACTCTACCTCAAAAAAAAAAAAAAAAAAAAAAAAGAGAGGGAGAGAGAGAGAGTGAAAGAGATGGGCAAAGAAGGCACAGGGAAAATAGGAGAGACTTCCTGAGATCATAGCATAAATTTGACCCAGCTGGATTTGAACCTAGATCTGTCTCTCTTCAAAGCCCCTCACCCTTTTACTAACCTGCACTAGGTTCTATTCAATAGAGATATAATGAAAACAGAGTATCTGTTCCTGGGAGTTCTTTGATCCCCTCTCTTAAAAAGAAATTTAGTCTAATATCTTAAGAATGCCAAGCCAGCTCCACAGCAATGTCGATAGCAAACTGTGAGGAGTAAGGGTGAAAGATCATTTGATGGCCCGTTTTCTATTCTTATATGGAAGCCAATGATAAGGAAACTGATAACAGGTGATCTGTCTTATTTATGGCTCCATCAATTTGATTAAGGGAAAATTAAAATTTAGAATCAAAAGTATAAGTACAATGTTGGGATGGGAGGGCAATAGAAAATACCTTTCTCCCCACACAAGCGCTAAGCCAGTTGGGGGCAGACAAGCTGGCAGGTGAAGAGGAAGCGATCCATTTTATTGATGATAAAGCTGTTGGAGAATAGAGCTTCCCAATATCGTCCCCAATTTTACCTTCTCCGCCGCAGGTAGCACTGAGCACAGGCTCCCCACATAGGGCCCAGCCCCCAAACCTCAGAGCATGTAAGACAGACCAGAGTGCCCCTGCTCTACGGGCTGAGCCAAATACCCAAAACCAACCAATTATGAGACACTCTCTTCCCATGGGAAGAAGTGGATGAGGGGAGGGACCAGGGGCCAGGAGTATTTAGGAAAATCCTCCCATATGAAAACCAGAGGAGGAGGAATGAGATATGCTCCACATACCACTAGGAAACATTATGATTAAAGTAACAGATGTTGATAAGGTAAAGTCCCTGGGATACCATCCATGCAGATTTTCTTCTTTTCGGCTCGTGAGCTGAAATGTTCAAAAGATGTGAAATTTTCAAATGGAAACTTCCACTAAGTAAGTTGAACCTCTTTGATCAAAGTCTTAAAAATCTAAGGCTTGTCCGCTTGTCACCTTAAGCACATTTTTTTGGTTGGTAGCTTAGCTTAGCCCTATGCCTGTTGATCATTACGTTGTGTTTCAATTCGGCGATGCCTTAGGGACCAGGAGTTGGGTTATAGGGGGTCTGTTTCCCGTGGAGAACAGCTGCAAACTGTTGGGCTTTTAAAAATCTTTCTGCCTTATACATTTGTTATTTTTTATATTCAGAGCACCTGCCTTTAGCAGCTACCTTCTAATAATCTACTATGGGCTAGGATACTTAACAACTAGCTTGCTATAATTAGGGGTAAAATTAAAATAAGTCAGCTGAAAGGGAGGGGGTTTCAAAGTGTGAAATACATAAGCTGCCATTTTTTCCAGGTTAAAAAAACTCTTAAGTGATTGTAGCTGTGTTCTGGATAGCTAAGTTTGCTTAACACCACCTCAGTGAATTATTATAATGATTCTTACTAAATAATAAACAAGTATATTATTTAAGGTGCACAGCCATCAATAGCGCTGCTCTGCAACATTACCTGGTCATAGCGAGGATTTGAGCACTGGGCTGGCAGGTGCCCAGGCCCATGCTGCTTTTGTGCCTCCCAGGGCCTTGCAGTTCAGCCAGCTTGCACACATCCAAGTTGTAGGTCAGGATTAGGGAAGGCAGCTGCTACCTACCACGGGCTGGATGGTCTTTTAGGTCACTCCCGATTTAGATAATCTGATATATAATGGCAACAGAGAAACCTGAATACTGTTAAGTTTTGTGCAGAAGCCTCAGGACCAATCCCATTTCTGTGCCTTGGTTCCAGGAGTGGTTTGGACCGTGTTGGGAGCCTGCAGGGAGACGTGACCATGGGCAGCACTGAACTGCCTTCCTCCTAAGCTGCTCAAAGTGGGTGCTCACCTGCCTCCCCAACTTCCCCACCATGCGGGCATGGAGCACAGATATGGCTGCTCTGCTGTCAGCCCTGAGCACGAGGCCTCTGTAACAGTCAGTTTCTACTTTATTCTGAGATCACTTGATGTGGATGGCTTGAAACATAAAACCACTCAAGGAAGCTCAGATTAAGTGGAGGTGCTACAGAGAGAAGACCAAGGGGTCTTCAAGAACTAAAAACCCAGTTGGGCCTCACGGGCTCAGGTGCTGAAAACAACAAGGAGACAGCCTGCCTACCCCTTGTGTCTCTCCATCTCCCCATGTTCACACACATACGCACACATGCTTGGCCTCTTGTTTCAGCTACTTGCTACAAACTGCCTTCCTCTGGCGATTCCTTAGCAGGCACGGGGCACAACAAGGTTGTCAGCCCCGACTCCATGTGGTCTTTTAGTTCAAGCACCAACCAGTGGTGGACAAGACCTGCTGGGTCCCATGAGAGTGAGAATCTTGGTTACTGGGTAGCCAATCCATGGCCCCTCTGTGAGTCCAGTGTGTGCCCCTGGTCTGAGCAGCTCTGTGGTAGGGGTTTGGAGGTGATGGCATTGTGGTGCAAACCCAGCTCCCTAGTCTGAATGGGCTCAGTGAAGGCTTGGTCCCTAGAGCAAGATGGGTGGTAGATACCCCATATCCTATCTTCCCATGTTTCAGATGCAGGACTCAGCCTGCGAGTGCTTTGTTGCACTAAAAGAACAATAATGAATCCCAAGTGAGTACTGTGTTTTCCTTACAATCTGACTCCCTGTAACACTGGGTCAGCTTCCTTTACAATAATAATAATTATTTTAAATAAATTATAAAATAATTTTTGGAATAGATTATGGTTTGGAGAAAAGTTGAGTTAGGAAGACAGAGCATTTCCTCACCAGTCACCATGCTGGGATGGAAAATGCTGGCTCTGTCACCTCCCAGCTGTGTGGTCCTGGGTGAGTCACTTCACTTCCCTGAGCCACCATTTTCCCATCCAGGAATTCAGGATGATAATAGTACCTACTGGACAGGATTGTTTGAGGATTAAATGAGATATGTTGATTTACTATGTGTGCACGGCATGGCACATAAAACGTGCTCAGAATAGAATTGCCATTCTCATAGCTTTTTCTTCAATGCATTTGTTCCTTATTTCTCCAACTACATACAACTCTGTGATAGACATGGTTCCATTCTATAAGGCCGCTGGGTCAACCTGCTGTGACCAGCTCAGAGTAAATATCTCGGTGGGTGAGAGGAGAAGGGGGAGGTTTGAGTGCCCAAGCAAATGCCCAGCAATGCTCCTTGTGTGCAGGCTGTTGTTCCTGAAGCTGAAAGCTCAGAACGAGAGAGAGAAGTTTGCTTTCTGCTCCATGAAAGGCTGTGAGAGGATAAAGATTAAAGCTCTGATCCCAAAGAACGCAGGCATCAGTGACTGCACAGCCACAGCCTACCCCAAGTTCACCGAGAGGGCTGTCGTGGACGTGCCAATGCCCAAGAAGCTCCTTGGTTCTCAGCTGGTGAGTGGCCGACAGCAAGCCTGGACCCCTTTGCCGTCCAGTTAGGCCCAGACCCAGTTAGGTCCCTCACTCAGCTCCACAAACCATTTCCTGTGACTGGGGATACAGGAAGAGTTGGGGAATGACCACCCAAACCTAACAATTGCATTGGGTTCTATGTGTTTTCCAGAAAACAAAGGACCATTTCTTGGAGGTGAAGATGGAGAGTTCCAAGCAGCACTTCTTCCACCTTTGGAACGACTTTGCTTACATTGAAGTAAGTGCCTCCGGCCCCTGGAGGATTAGGGTTTGCTCAATGAGAGGTGATACTGTGTCCTGGAGCTGCTGTCACAAATTCCTATAAACTGGGTGGTTTGCATTAAACAAGAGAAAGTTATTCTCACAGTTCAGGAGGCCAGAAGTTCAAGAGCAAGGTGTTGGCAGCAGTGGTTTCCTTCGGGGGCTAGGGGCGGGGAACCTGTTCTATGCCTCTTCTCGCTTCTGGTGGCTGCCGGCACTCCTGCACACTCCTCGGCTTGCAGACACTTTAATCTCTGTCTTTATGTGGACTTTTCTCCTGAGTGTCTGCGTCTCACCTCTCCTCCTGCCTTTTTTTTTTTTACAAAGGCACCTATCTTTGAATTTAGGGCCCACCCTAAAAATCCAGATGGTTTCATCAAAAAATCTTTAACTTAATTCCATCTGCAAAGATTGTATTTCCAGATAAGTCCACTTTCACAGGTTCCGGGTGAACGTATCTTTTGCAGGGCCACTATTTGACCCACTACTGAGGGCTACAAAGAGTTAAGTGGATAATGGAGTTTATGCTTTGAACAGCTGCATAGGCAACTTCTGCCTTCAGGGACTGCTTGGGAACCACCAGGGCAGGAGAATCTTGGGGCTTTGGCACCCAGCCTCACACCTGGATTGCTCTGACTCTGCAGGTGGATGGGAAGAAGTACCCCAGCTCGGAGGATGGCATCCAGGTGGTGGTGATTGACGGGAGCCAAGGGCGCATGGTGAGCCACATGAGCTTCAGGAACTCCATTCTGCAGGGCATACCGTGGCAGCTTTTCAACTATGTGGCGACCATCCCTGACAAGTGAGTCTGTGCCTCTGCTTCTGGAATTGGCTGCTGGCACAGCAGACCCCTGGGCAAGGGCCCCCTCCCTCGCACAAAGGCCCTCATCACAGATCAGTCTGGAAAAGCTCAGGCAGTCTCTACAGCCTGCCCACAAATCATGGGTGTTGGACGAGAGTGTCCTTGCCTGTGGACTCTGGTGTTGGAGCCGGGCTGCTGTGAATGTAGGTCAGGCAGAGGCAGGCGGGACAGCCCCGCTACACATGGGAAGGTTGCCCTGGCCCTCTTCACTACACTCCCGGCATGATCTCATCCCCTCCCACACCTTCAATACTATCCAAGTGCTGGTGGCTACTATCTCCAGCCTGGATCTCCTTCCTAAGCACCCGACATTCCAATCCAACTGCTACTTGGACAATGTCACCTGGACGTCTTGTATGGAACTGAATTCTCAGCCTTTTAAAATGTTTAACCTCCCAAACCAGCTACTTCTTCAGTTTTGATGAAATCATCACAGTCCATCCTGATAGCTAGGCCAGAATCTGGGCATTCTGTTTGACTCCTCTTTCTTTCCTCCACACACTATCAATTCCACCTGCATTACTGCTCGCCTGCTGGTTCCCTCCACAGCATCCTCTCTTCTGCTGCTCTGCCCAGGCCTTTGCTGGTCATCACCAGCACTGTTGGCATAGTCTCCTAACGGGCCTCCCTCTTCCAGTTGCCCCAACTCCAACCCATCTTCCATATTGGCTGCTGGTTTAAACTTCTTAAATGTAGGGAAAACCTGTGTCCCCTCTCCTTAGCAATCTTTGGTAATTCCCCAATACCTTACAAGTCTCCCCACATTGCCTCCTTGGTGAGGTCTTTTCCCATCCAACCCAAAAGTTCTATCTCAGCTGGGCACAGTGGCTTACACCTGTAATCCCAGCACTTTGGGAGGCCGAGGTGGGCAGATCACGAGGTCGGGAGTTTGAGATCAGCTTGGCCACTATGGTGAAACCCCGTCTCTACTAAAAATACAAAAAACTTAGCTGGGTGTGGTGGTGTGCACCTGTAGTCCCAGCTACTCGGGAGGCTGAGGCAGGAGAATCACTTGAACCCAGGAGGCGGAGGTTACAGTGAGCCAAGATTGTGCCACTGCACTCCAGCCTGGGTGACAGAGCAAAACTCCATCTCAAAAAAAAAAAAAAAGTTCTACCTCTGCTAAAGCACTACTCACAATAGGTCTGGTGGACACATCTGTTGCCCCATGAAGAGTGTGGCCTTCTCAATGTTGGGGCCGTGTCTAACTTCCCTTTGCATTTCTAGCACAGAACATGGCTAGTTAAGTGAGTGTACAGTTCACTCAGGAGCCACAACCTGGTGGAAAGTCTAAGCACTTCATGTGGTACCTGCTACATAGTAGGTGCTTAGTAAACATTAATAGTTATTGAATGAAAGCAAATGTACTTCCCAGATGCTGACTCCATGAGGGGCACGATGTGAACTGGGTACCTGGTGAGATTTTGGATAATGGGATTTTGCTTAACCACATTTACTCCCTCCCTCATTCCCCCATCAGATGCTCCTTCCGCATTCTATTTTTCATATGCAGATTCAGCCAGAAGGACAAGGTTGACCAAATTAGGAAAAATAGTTATTATCTCGAGATCATGCCGTTTTGGGCAGAGGATTTTCTTTTGAAATGGAAGAAGAGGATGCAGAAGCTTGGAACAAGAAACTAGACTGCAGTGCTACTCTGTTTGGAACCGTGTGCAAGGCTCCTTCCAGCCCGAGCAGCAGCAACTCTCTGGGGGAAGCCCTTACTGGAATGGGCCACTCCCTGGGCTGGTGCTGGGTACCCAGGCAGGCATTGGTACCACTAGACCCCTCTCTAACCTCCTGGAAAGCAGCAGGGAATGAGGCAAGGCAGGTCCTGTCCTACTGCGGCTACGGGCCTTGCCTAGCCTGGCCCACCCTTCCTACCCCATCCAGCAGGTCACTACTGGCCCCAGGGTTCTGGGGAGAGAAGAGGGCAGCTGCTCACACCGTAAACATCTAGCATGGCTTCTGGGAGCTGCCTGTGCCCTGCCACTCTGTGGGAGACTCCGTGCTGGCTGGTGCACGGGCTTCGAGGCCACGAGGATGGCATACCAGGCAAAGAAGTGTGCCCAACACAAGCAGGCTTCTGGGCGTCAGTGGGAGGCGGTGGGGACAAAAGAAGCCTGTCTCTCTGTCCCGCTCATGTGAGCTAACCTAGGTCCCCATCAGGAGGGCAGGACCTACATTTGAGTCCCATAAGTAGGAAGGTTGAGCTCCAACAAGGGACCATTAGCTTTTGTTCTGAAATGAAACAATGCAGAAATATCCTCCAGAGAACAGATCCTGAATCTAGAGTGGAGGATGTGTTAGCGATGAGCCCTCTCTCCTTAAGGGGCCTCACCCTACCAACCCTTTGGGCCTCACTCTCCAGCCTTCCTCAAGGGCCTGAGGCAGCCCCAGCTCCCTTCCTATCTATCCTTATTTCACACAAGCCCTTTGCATCTTAAGATCTTTCCTGCTGCTCCCAGTGGGACACAAATAGGGGTAACAACAGATTCCAGAATCCTATACAGTTTTTCCATGTCTGGACTGTGGTCTGTGGTTACAGAGTTCCTTTGAGATACGAACTGGATGCCCCATTGAGCTTCTGCCCCATTTCTATTCCCAAGGGAGGTGCTCACTTCCTCCTGTCTGGCCCAGCATGCTGAGTCTGCCACTGTGAAGGCTATTTTCCCAGCACTTTGGACTGAATACACCCCGAGGCAGGGGATAGACACTCCTTATTCCCAAGTTGAACTTTTGCAAGTTGGGACCTTCAGGCTGGACACACACATTGCTCCAAACCTCTGCCTCTTTCAAGCACATTTCCCTTTGGCAGGTCCTCTGAGATACTTGGTAACTATTTGCTTCAATCTCCCCATTTGCAAAATAGAAGCAATAGCCCTGTCTTGCCTGACCAGAGAGAGAGGTGACATGAACATAAGAGGTCAATCTGAGCTCTTGATACAACCCGAGCATCATGGTAACGACATGGTGTTCTCCCCAGAAAGACTTCAAATCTGGCCATGCTCTTCCTGCAGCTCAGAGGAAGCTGGCTCTGGACTGTACTAAGCCTGTGTCCATCGAAAGAAGACAGCAAAAGAAAGATGGGCTCCAAGAGAAATCTTCTAGCATGGGGCTTCTAGAGCTTTAATGTATATACGATCTCCTGCAGATCTTGTAAAAACGCAGATTCTGATTCAGAGAGTCTGCAGTGGAGGAATTCTGTGGTTCTAATGAAATTCCAAGGGATGCCAAATGGAGCTGGTTTCTAGAACCTTCAGGATCTACAGGAGCCCCTGGATGGTTTTATGATTTGACAGATGCCCCCCTCCTTCTTCCCTCACCTCCTGTCTCTCTCATCCCTTCCTCCTTCCTTCCTCTGTCACCACATTTCTATGTGGTCTTACCTAACCAGGGCTGAGAACGTTCAAGGGAAGAGATGCATATTGAAGTCCTACTGTGTGCCGAGCCCTGGCATGGCGTGCTCTGTTTACAGCCTCTCCTCTGTTTGGAGAGAGACATATAAATGTGGTGAGCTGAGTCCAGGCTTGGAGAAGGCCGTGGGCATCAACTGTGGCCAGATGTGTGGGAGGGAGCTCAGGATGTTCGTCACCACATGGAAAGAGCCCATCAGCTCAGAACACAGGAGAGGCTGCCCTTTCCTGAATCCCTGGCCAGGCCTCTGGGCACTGCTAACTCCAGTCCCACCACGCACAACCCAACATCCCTCCCCATGCCCACTTGCCCCAGTTTGCCCTCTCTCTGGTCTAATTGTTTTCTTCTCTCACAGTTCCATAGTGCTCATGGTATCAAAGGGAAGATATGTCTCCAGAGGCCCATGGACCAGAGTGCTGGAAAAGCTTGGGGCAGACAGGGGTCTCAAGTTGAAAGGTAAGGGTTTGAACTGGGGTTTAAATTGACCCCAAAACCAGAGAAGGCAAATGCCTGGCATGGAGGTTGCTGTCGTCTTTTGCTGAGTTGAGAACATGCTTTGTACTAAACTTGGGTACAACCTCAGAATCCCCCACACAACTAGTGGTCTACTGGAATGGATGGGCAAGATGCCACCTGTTTACCACCCCCGCACTGCAGCAAATTTATTATAACTTGCTACCAGCCACTGAAAGAAAATTGCTAGAGTTGTTCACTCATTTGCTTGGAAAGTGGCCCTTTATTCAACAAAAGCATCATAAGAAAAGTAGCTTAGCCTCACCCTCCTACCCAATTCCTGCTATTCAGACTGGCCAGGGGTCCTGCATCTTCTTCAACATTCCAGCTTTTGTGTAGTCCTTTGCAGCTTGCAAAACTCTTATTTGTTCCTCTGAGATAGGTAGATGAAAAGAAAACTAGAAGCCCAGAGAACCTACATGGTTTGTCCAAGGCCAGGCAGCTCTTTGGTGGTGAAGCCTAGCACAGGTTTGCAGGCTGTGCTGGAACAAGCCATCCAGGAGGGACCTATCAGCATGACAACCATTATATCACAAAAACTAGGTGCAGGGAGAGTCCTCAGAGAGGTTGTGTGGGCGGTAGAGCAGCTCCATGGGCAATAATGATAATGATCATTGTGGTTCTGTTTAATGTTCAGCCTTGCACTTTGCAGAACATGTTATAATTATCTCACTTACTCATTAATAACCTGTACACCAGGTACTATTATTTCCATTTAAGATGAGGACACCAAGAATTTAACAGCCAAGCCACTTGTTTAAGGTTAGGACTTGGATCCTAATCTTCCTAACTCAAAGCTGGGCTTCTTAAGTTATACAACATCCTCACTATGGAAAATATCAAAATCAGAAGCCCATCATATGGGGCGATAAGAAAAATCAGAAGCAATGCAAACCCTTCAAACCAGCCAAAGGAGAACATAAGGAAAAGAGAAGTATCCTTTCCAGCCCAGTCCTGGAATCATTTTGGAGTCTCTGTCTTTTAAATTAAGATCCCGGTTGCCAAAAGTTGATGTATGTAAGGTGACCTAAGTTGAATGGCACTTTCCCGGTGGTGATAAATGCATGTTGCCTGCCAGGATGGGCTGAGTATAGATGTGGATTCCCATGCCCCTTGGATGCTCAAGCTCTGAACTGCAAGATGGGGAGTGCTGTGTGGGGTTCAGGGGGTTAGAGTTCTAATGTGGGCTGCACCATTTACTACACACTCTTGGTCAAATTCCTTCACCTCTCAGAACTCCTTCTTAAGCCACAGAGTGATAGGGTGGGGGAGGAGATCTTGTAGATCAATGCCATCGTCTGATGGATGGGAACACTAGGCTTCAGAGAGGGGCAGGGACTTGCTGGTGGTCCTAGGGGCAGTTCGAAGGTAGGCAGGTTCCTAGGAGGTCTCCTCCCTTACAATTTGCCCCATTTCCTGCTGTGCATGGCTCCCCTGTCAAAAGCAAAGCCATCACCCTGCCTAGGTGGCATTGAGGCTCAGGTGAGACCCTGCCTGCCCCATACAAATGCATGTCAGGCACCATCAGTAGCTGAGCCCAGAGCTCTTCCCAAGGGGCCACAGTGCAGTGTGGCTGGGGGGTGCCTGGTAGGGGTGGGGGACTGGCGATGGGGAGCCCTGGAACGGGGTAGGGAAGCCGTCCTCTCATAGGGCTTTTGCTCAGGAGACTCATCATTGCTTTTCAGAGCAAATGGCATTCGTTGGCTTCAAAGGCAGCTTCCGGCCCATCTGGGTGACTCTGGACACTGAGGATCACAAAGCCAAAATCTTCCAAGTTGTGCCTATCCCTGTGGTGAAGAAGAAGAAGTTGTGAGGACAGCTGCCGCCTGGTGCCACCTCGTGGTAGACTATGACGGTGACTCTTGGCAGCAGACAGTGGGGGATGGCTGGGTCCCCCCGTCCCTGCCAGCAGCTGCATGGGAAGGCCGTGTTTCAGCCCTGATGGGCCAAGGGAAAGATATCAGAGACCCTGGTGCTGCCGCCTGCCCCTACTCAAGTGTCTACCTGGAGCCCCTGGGGCGGTGCTGGCCAATGCTGGAAACATTCACTTTCCTGCAGCCTCTTGGGTGCTTCTCTCCTATCTGTGCCTCTTCAGTGGGGATTTGGGGACCGTATCAGGAGACCTGGGTTGTGCTGACAGCAAAGATCCACTTTGGCAGGAGCCCTGACCCAGTTAGGAGGTAGCCTGGAGGGCTGGTCATTCACAGATCCCCATGGTCTTCAGCAGACAAGTGAGGGTGGTAAATGTAGGAAAAAGAGCCTTGGCCTTAAGGAAATCTTTACTCCGGTAAGCAAGAGCCAGCCTGACAGGATTAGGACCTGGGGTGGAACTGGCTACCCTTGGGGAAGAGGCAAGCCCTGCCTCTGGCCGTGTCCACCTTTCAGGAGACTTCGGGCAGCAGGCTGGGACTTGGACTAGATGACTCTCAAAGGCCCTTTTTGTTCTGAGATTCCAGAAGTCTGCTGCATTTCACACGGTACCTGGAACCCAACAGTGGAGGAAAACATTCCTTTCCACTGATATCCATGATGCTCGGTGCCCAGGGCACACGGGATGGAGAGGTGAGAACTAACGCCTAGCTCGAGGGGCCTGCAGTCCAATGGGACAGGCAGTCAGGTCCATGTGCACTGCAATGCCAGGCAGAGAAATCACAGAGAGGTAAAATGGAGACCAGTGCCATTTCAGAGGGGAGGCTCAGGAAGGCTTCTTGCTTGCAGGAATGAAGGCTGGGGGCATTTGCTGGGGGGAGATGAGGCAGTCTCTGGAATGGCTCAGGGATTCAGCCCTCCCTGCCGCTGCCTGCTGAAGCTGGTGACTGCAGGGTCGCCGTTTGCCCATGCCTCTCTGGCCCACTCATGATGGAGAAGTGTGGTCAGAAGGGAGAAATGGGCTTTGCTGCTTATGAGCACAGAGGAATTTGGTGTCCAGGCAGCCCCGCCTCTGACTCTGAGAGGGTGGAGTGAAGTCCACAGAAGTGAGTTCCTGCCTTGGGGCCTCATTTGCTCTTCATCCAGGGAACTGAGCACGGGGGCCTCCCAGAGACTCTAGATGTGCTCACACTCCCTTGGTCTGGGATTTCCGAGCTGGAAATATAGAACATATCTAGTCCAAAGCCTTCATTTTAACAGATGGGGAAAATGAGCCCCCAAGATGGGAAAGAACCACATAGCCAGGGGAGGGCCCGGGGAGCCCCACCCTAGCCCTTGCTGCCACACCACATTGCCTCAACAACTGGCCCCTGAGTGCCCAGGCACTCCTGAAGTAGCTTCTGGAAATGGGGACAAGTCCCCTCGAAGGAAAGGAAATGACTAGAGTAGAATGACAGCTAGCCACTCTCTTCCCTCCTGCTCCCAGCGCACACAAACCCGCCCTCCCCTTCGTGTTGGCGGTCCCTGTGGCCTTCACTTTGTTCACTACCTGTCAGCCCAGCCTGGGTGCACAGTAGATGCCAACTCCCCATTGGTGCTACCTAGCTCTCCTGTCTCTGTAGCTCTACAGGTGAGGCCCAGCAGAGGGAGTAGGGCCTGCCATGTTTCTGGTGAGCCATTTTGACTGATCTTGGGTGTCTGAACAGCTATTGGGTCCACCCCAGTCCCTTTCAGCTGCTGCTTAATGCCCTGCTCTCTCCCTGGCCTACCTTAGAGAGAGCCCAAAGAGCTCCTGTAAGAGGGAGAACTCTATCTGTGGTTTATAATCTCACATGAGGCACTGGGGTCTCCCTGGGTCTTGTGATGAACTACGTTTATCCCCTTTCCTGCCCCAACCACAAACTTTCCTTCAAAGAGGGCCTGCCTGGCTCCCTCCACCCAACTGCACCCATGAGACTCGGTCCAAGAGTCCATTCCCCAGGTGGGAGTCAACTGCCAGGGAGGTCTTTCCCACCAAACATCTTTCAGCTGCTGGGAGGTGACCATAGGGCTCTGCTTTTAAAGATATGGCTGCTTCAAAGGCCAGACTCACAGGAAGGACCTCTTCCAGGGAGATTAGCGGTGATGGAAAGGAGAGTTAAAATGACCTCATGTCCTTCTTGTCCACGGTTTTGTTGAGTTTTCACTCTTTTAATGCAAGGGTCTCACACTGTGAACCACTTAGGATGTGATCACTTTCAGGTGGCCAGGAATGTTGAATGTCTTTGGCTCAGTTCATTTAAAAAAGATATCTATTCGAAAGTTCTCAGAGTTGTACATATGTTTCACCATACAGGATCTGTACCTAAAACTTTCTTTCCTAAACCATTCACCAAGAGCCAATATCTAGGCATTTTCTTGGTAGCACAAATTTTCTTATTGCTTAGGAAATTGTCCTCATTATTTCTGTGTGTAAGACTTAAGTGAGTTCGGTCTTTAAGGAAAGCAACGCTCCTCTGAAATGCTTGTCTTTTTTCTGTTGCCGAAATAGCTGGTCCTTTTTCGGGAGTTAGATGTATAGAGTGTTTGTATGTAAACATTTCTTGTAGGCATCACCATGAACAAAGATATATTTTCTATTTATTTATTATATGTGCACTTCAAGAAGTCACTGTCAGAGAAATAAAGAACTGTCTTAAATGTCATGATCGGAGATGTCCTTTGCCTTGCTTGGAAGGGGTATACCTAGAGCCGTGGACATTGGCTCTGGTCTGGAAAATTTTGCTGTATTATAGTAAACATACAAAGGATGTCATTATCTTGTCTGTTTCATTTTCTATTAAAATGGGCTTCATTTTATCTAGGGATAATAACTTATCTAAGGATAGCCTAAGATAACCAGTTATCTAAGGATAGCCTAAGATAACCAGTTATCTAAGGATAATAAGGCTGATGAAATCACCCCATGTGTCTGCCTTACTTCCATGGCCTTATTCCCAAGAGCTAGTCATATGTCAACATCCTACTCTGCCCTGCCCATGGCGGGGGGTGGGGGGCGGCGGGGGGATGTCCATAAAAGCAGGTGGAGATGGTTCAAAGAAAGAAAAGATGTCATTCATATGGCCAGTCATGTCCAGAACATGATGCATCCTCCACATTTCTAAGCGGTCAGGAGGCTGTCACTTCAACTCCCCTCCCCGATGGGGAAGCCAAGCAGAAGCGGCACTCTGTTTTCCTCCCAGGCCCTGTTTGGCCAGAGGCCAAACACATGTTTGACAAGAGCATGGGGCTGAGGTGGCAAAAACAAGTCCAAATCAAACTGGCAGACAAGAGAGGTAGGCACAGGTAGAGGGCACCTCAAGCAGTGCTGGAAGGGGTCTGGAGGGGAGACAGTGAGGGGCAGAAGTTACAGCAGGTGAACTGGGAGTGGTCCGGAACTGCCTGTCCACAATGGCAGCCACTAGCTTCATGGGGCTACATACATTTAAATTAATTTAAATTAAATGCAATTACAAATCCAGTTCCTCAATCACACTGGCCACATTTCAAGTGCTCAATGGCTATGTGTGTCTAGTGGCTGCCATATAGGATAGAGCCGATATAAAACATTTCCGTCATCACAGAGAGTTCTCTTGATGATTTCCAAAGAGCTTCTGGGTCTTATAATTGAGGTTAAAAACAAAACAACTATGTCTCGTGTGTGTGTGTGTGTGTGTGTGTGTGTGTGTGTGTGTGTGTGTGTGTGTGCATCTGCGTATGGTCAATCCACTTAAAGGGGCTGGTACCAGACTGGTGGTTTTAAGCTGCCAATACACAAATATATCTGGTAGACTAGCTTTGGGCATAAAGTCAGCTGTGCAGTAGAGAGTACATGGCCTCTACCTTCAGGAAACTTTGCCAGGAGAAAGAGATTACATTTGCACACTCAGTCAACAAATATTGTTGCACCCCTGCTCTGTGACAGGCACCATGCACACAGAGGAACACAGAATGACCCCATGGAGAACATGAAATTATCTGCCCAATGAGTGGTGTGGAGGGGTTCTGAAGACGGGGAGTAGTTATTACCTGGAGTGGTCAGGGAAGGTCAGTGAGTGGAAGTAGGACAGGTGTTGGCCTGAGAGAGGATAAGAGAAGGGCCTTTTGTAAGAGGCACAGTCTGACAGAGGGTCAGCTATCAGGGTGTGGGCTTGAGGACACCTGGACATAAATCAAGGATCAGTCATGAGAGGCAAAGTGGAAGGTGGGTTGGACCAAACACAGGGCCAGCTTTAGGCCCTACTGACTGTGATGATAGGGGGTGGCGGGTTACTAATGACTTCTCAGCCAGAAGTGTCACTGAGTGAAAGAGAGCACAGCCCACTGGTTCAGTAGGTGCAATAGAAAAGGCATCCAGGGAGGACTAGGAAAGCAGACGCCAACGAGGAACCATCAAGTAACGGGACACTGCACCCAGCCAGACATGCAGCAAAAGAAGCCACAGAGAGGTCAGGGTGGAGGGACAGGCAGGCACTTCAGGGTCCTTCAATATTTGTCCCTGCAATAGTCACCAAATCCCACAGGTAGTCACTGTGCAATGCATTAGGTGACCAGTGGGCACCTCCCGTTCCTTCCACAGGGAGACAGACAGGATGCTCTGCTCTGCCTCACCAGCCTGGGAGGGGACAGGTCAGAAAAGTGTGGCAGATGAAGTTTTGCAGAATGCATAGGAATGAACCAAGTGAAGAAGGGCGAAGAACATTCCTGGTGAGGCAATGGTGCTGAAAAGGCCTGGAGGCCATGTGTAAGAATTGCTGGAGGAAAGGGGATGGGGCTCCTCCTCACAGACTGGAGGGGAGAAGGCGTGGACGTTAACTCATGGAGGCTGGGGTGGCTTTAGAAGTCAGTGCAGTGACAGCTAAGAACATCTGCCTAAAGAAAATGCAATGGCACAAAGCCAGAAGCAGGCGTTGGGGGAATTTTGTCCCCATACCCACAGGCACACAGGGTATGCTGAGTTGAGCACACAGGCAGTCTCTGAGGTGGCATATGCCTGCATCTCCAGTCTGGTCACCCATTCCTTCCTCATCCCCAGTCCCCAGATGAACCCTAATTCTCATCCCCTCCCACTGGTTCAAGGATTTTAGAGTCCTCATAACATGGTGGATGACCTGACCCACCCTGCCCTCTCTCCTCTTGGCTCATGCCTACTCATGTTCCAGGACGTAGCTCCACACAAAGCCTTCTCTGACCCATGCCTGGCAGCTTTCTCCTTCCTCCTCTGGGTGCAGAGCCCAGTGCCTTGATATTGCGCCCCCTGTCCCAGGCTGTCATTCACTCCTTCCCCCAGACTGTAGCCTCCTACAGAGCATAGGCCACAGGTTTTCCCATATCTGGCAGAGTTCTGCTGGGTAATGTATGCTTGCTGTGTTGAACAAAGGCATAAAAGCTGACCCTGGCGCAACCCTCCGGCCTCCAGTACTGAAGTCAAAATCCCGATGCCCTTTGACCCCATCCTAGCTGTTTTAGCCAGGAGGCCAGGTACGGGGCAGGCATTTTCTCAACCACAGAGAAAGGAGTAGGATGTGGGTGGTGGGAAGGGCTTAATCCTGGGAGGATCAAGTCCACAGACACCCGGCAGTGCCCTCATTTCCTCAGGGCTGGGTTGGGGTGAGAAGGGGAGCAGACAGAGGGAATGGTGAGGGCTGGGGGAGGGGATGGAGGAAGGGAGGAGCTCATTGTCCCAGGACCTGCCCTCCCTCACAGAAAACAATCAGGAGCATCAAACAGAATCAACAACATGCATGACTCAGCTTTGAAAGCTATAAAGCAGCTTGTCTAACCCACAGCCAGTGGGCTACATGCAGCCCAGGATGGCTTTGCATGTAGCCCAACACTAATTCGTAAACTTTCTTAAAATATTATGAGATTTTTTTGCATTTTTTTAAAGCTCATCAGCTATCGTTAGTGCTAGTGTATTTTATGTATGGCCCAAGACAATTCTCCTTCTTCCAATGTGGCCCAGGGAAGCCAAAAGATCAGACGCCTATGCTCTAAAGCCTGCTACTCAGTGTGGTCCATGGGTCAATGGCATCAGCATCATCAACAGCAGCCGGGGGAGGTGGTTCACACCTGTAGCCCCAGCACTTTGGGAGGCTGAGGCAGGTGGATTGCTTGAGCCCAGGAGTTCAAAACCAGCCTGGGCAACATAGCGAGACCTTGTCTCTACTAGAAAAAAAAAAAAAAAAATTCAGCACCACCCTGGAGTATAACCAGGAGCTGGTTAGAAATGCTCAATCTCAGGCTCTCCCAGATCAGCTGAATCAGAATCTGCATTTTAAGAAGGGACCCAGGGTAGTTGTTTGCAGAGTAAAGTTTGAGAAGTGTGGTTTTTTGTTTATTTTTTTGTGAGACAGAGTCTTGCTCTTTAGCCCAGGCTGGAGTGAAGGGGTGCGATCTCGGCTCCCTGCAACCTCCGCCCCCCAGGTTCAAGCGATTCTCCTGCCTCAGCCTCCTGAGTAGCTGGGATTACAGGCGCCTGCCACCACGCCCGGCTAATTTTTTTGTATTTTTAGTGGAGACAGGGTTTCGCCATGTTGGCCATGGCTAGTCTTAAACTCTCGACCTCAGGTGATCCACCTGCCTCGGCCACCCAACGTGCTAGGATTACAGGCGTGAGCCACTGCGCCTGGCTGAGAAGTGTGGTTTTAGGAGTCTCTAAGAGACCAGGCACAGTGGCTCATGCCTGTAATCCCAGCACTTTGGGAGGCCACAGCAAGAGGATTACTTAAGCCCAGGAGTTTGAGACCAGCTTGGCAACATGGCGAAACCTCATCTCTACAAAAAATACAAAAATTAGCCAGGCGTGGTAGTCCTGTGTGGTCCAGGTGTGCCTGTGGTCTCAGCTACTACAGGATCACTTGAGCCCGGAAGATGGAGACTGCAGTGAGCCGAGATTGCACCACTACACGCCAGCCTGGGTGACGGAGTGAGATCCTGTCTAAAAAATAATAAAAAAATAAAATTAAAAAGACCCTAAGACCCTAGGCAGCAGGTTTAGAATGGATTTTATATAAGGCTGCCCAGCTCTGATGACATGAAGTGTGGTGAACAGAAAGCTCTGGGCTAAAAATCTGAAGGCATCCAACTGCTCCCCTTGACTGCAAGATTCCTTTGTTCTTCCCCTGGTCCCCACACACTAATTACTGAGGACAAGGAACATGTCTACAGAAAAGTCAGGCTTAGGTGTTATTCATGGTGAGAACAAAAGAAAACAGTTCTCTGACACACAAAGGCTTAGAAAGAGTAGCACTTGGCTGCTTTTCCAGAAAATGTTACTCTAAGGTATTTTCTAAATCAGATAGAGAAACAAAATCAAGAATTTAAAATTGGGGTAAGGGGAACAGGAAAAAAAAAGCCAGCAACCAACCCTAAAACCACAAAGATATTGCAATAAGTTTTATAAATATAAACACAGAATTCGGTGCAAAGCCAAAAGCAATTTTGAGATAGACAATTGTTAATATTTACAAAGGAAAATTGGGTTTTACAAACCCGGGATATACGGTAATAACAAGCACAACGGATACAAGGAGGGAGTGTGCAGAGGGGGTGGCTGTGTTAAGCTCTTCATCTTCTCTCTCTGTTTTTTTTGTTTATTTGTTTGAGACAGAGGGTTTTGTTTTGTTACCCAGGCTGGAGTGCAGTGGCATGATCCTAGCTCACTGTGACCTCAACTTCCCAGGCTCAAGTGATCCTCCTACCTCACCTCCTGAGAGCTAGGACTACAGGCTCAAGCTACCATGCCCAGCTATTTATTTATTTATTTATGTATGTATGTTTTGTAGAGATGGGGTCTCATTGGTTAGCCCAGGCTGGTCTCAAATTCCTGAGCTCAAGCAATTCTCCTACCTCAGCCTCCCAAAGTGCTGGGATTATAGATATGAACCACCATGCTCGGTTTCTTCATCTTCTCTTGTGGGAGGAAATTGTTTCATGTTGTTTTAGACATTAACAGATTTATAATTATAGGTTTAAGAAGGAAAAAAACCTAATGATGATAATGAATAGCATTTAAAAATGTGACATCTCCCCACCACTGCAGAAGAAAAAAACAAACAAAATACAGCCTCTATAAGGAGAGGTGTCAGAAAGATGACATGAAAATGACAGCACAGCACCTGGGTAAAAAGGAGTCCAGCCACTACAGCAGTAACAGTACGTAACCAACCTAGGTTTCCCAGCGAAAAATGAAAGATCTTCAGGTTCTATTAAGAAAACAAAATTAAATTATTTGTTGCCTACAGGCTTACCACTATAAACATTGGCTGCTTGAGTATGGTCAGTTTTTAGAGACCACCTTTCCTCTCTTCGTATTTAGCTGAACTTGCTTAGCTCCCATGATTGGAAAAAACTTGGCAATCCCCATCCAATGCAACACACACACACACACACACACACACACACACACACACACAATTGGCTCATGCAATTACAGAGACCAACAAGTCCTAAGACCGGCAGGCAGTACACAAGCTTGAGACCCAGGAGAGCTGATGGTGTAACTCCAGTCTGAAGACTGGCAGGCTTGAGACCCAGAAGGAGCCAATGTTTCAGCTCAGCCCAAAAAGCAGTGTCTCAGCTCAAAGGTTGTCAGGCAGAAGGAACTCTCTCTTACTCAGCCTTTTCGTTCTATTCAGGCCTTCCACTGGTTGCATGAAGCACCACTCCCCCACATTAGGGAGGGCCATCTGCTTTACTCATTCTACCAATTCCAATGTCAATCTCATTCAGAAACGTTCTCACTGAAACTCCCAGTATCATATTTGACTAAATCTCTGGGTAGCCCCTGGCCCAGTCCAGTGGACACATAAAATTCACCATCCCAGATTGCCTCTTTCCTTCTTGATTTCCTCAAATTACACAAACACAAAGAAGTTATTTATAGCGGAATTTTGCTGAAGATTTAGGAATACGGCATAGCAACAGCTTCAAACAGAATATTAGTCATCATTTCCCAGAAGTTCCTCTACCCTCCCATTCGCCTCCACACACCTTAAGTAAATTCCTGAGTCAGGCTGCTACTAGAACATCAGAATTCTCCTTGCCTTATCAGGTATAGAATTGTTGCTCTCTCATCAATAAAAAGATTGGTCCCAGACATTTCTTTTATTTCAATTAATTAATTAATTTAGAGATGAGGTCTCATTCTGTCACCCACGCTGAAGAGCAGTGGTGCGACCTTGGCTCACTGTAACCTTCACCTCCCAGGTTCAAGCAATTCTCCCACCTCAGCCTCCTGAGTAGCTGAGACCACAGGTATGTGCCACCACACTCAGCTAATTTCTTCTATTTTTTGGTAGAGATGGGGTTTTGCCATGTTGCCCTGGCTGGTCTCAAACTCCCGAGCTCAGGTGATCTGCCTGCCTTGGCCTCCCGAAGTGCTGGGATTACAGGCATGAGCCACCGTGCCTGGCCTTAGGCATTTCTTTTCATATCCAAACAGTCCTCAAGATGCTCTGCTGAGCAAAGAACTCTCTCTCAGGGGTCACTACCCTTCAGCAGTAGAAATGATCTGCAGAGGCCTCGCAATTGCAGCCTGTCTTCAATGTGATCAGGTTGGGAGCAGGATGGTCTTTTCAAGGTCTTTGATGTGTCAGTTTATGGAATGGGAATTGCTGAGGCAATAGATGACAGTTACCCCCATGTTCTGTGGAAAAGCTCCTAGAGTAGCTGTGAAGGACTTGGTAAGAAGTGGTGACCCACCTCCAGGCTAAGGAAGAGAAGGCTGGAGGGTCACTGAAGGGGTGATGCCCTGAAGGAAATTTACAAACAAGTCCATGTGCTATTGGGTTTCCCCTCTCTCAAAGGGTGCATCTGTAAACCCAGTGAGAGGTTCCAAGAGAACTCCTCTTGGGGAGATGGCAGAGATTTACAAAAGGAAGAGACTGACATTTTACTTCTCATTTTACTTTTAGGCACACTTTCTGAGTGCCTAAAACTCACAGGTCATCCAGCTGCTGTTGGAGCTGGGGGAGACAGTTTTCTGGAGAGCCTGCCTTGCATGCCTGTCATGTGGAAGGGTAGAGGTTGAAGGTGTCTCTTGCCCAGAGATGACCAAAGGCAGATGTAGGCTGGAGCTGCTGCAGTGCCTGGAAGGATGAAGGGCAGCCTCTGGGTCAGTGTACTCACTCCTTTTGGCTGGGCAAGGATGTGTGAGGCTTCCCACGAGTCAAGTGTACACTGTGGAAATTAGTGCAGCCCTACTGTGAGCTAGTTTGAAAGGGCCCTGTTGGAAGTGGCTGCCTGCTTAGGTTAAGGGGTTCCTGATAGAAAGAGGATATAGGGTAACTCTAAGGGGTTTCACCAGTATTCAGCTGGAAAATGTCTTGCTCAGATCAAAGTTGGTAAGGGGGATCTTGGAATATTCTCCAAACATGCCAAACAGGCAATAAATGACACCTGCCATAACAAAGGACACTTACAAACCCTCTTTCTACCATAACACAAATTATTAAAGATTTTCTTTTTTTTTTTTTTTTTGAGACAGAGTCTCACTCTGTCACCCAGGCTAGAGTGCAGTGGCACGATCTCGGCTCACTGCAAGCTCTGCCTCCCGGGCTCACGCCATTCTCCTGCCTCAGCTTCCCGAGTAGCTGGGACTACAGGTGCCCGCCACCACGCCCATCTAATTTTTTGTATTTTTAGTAGAGACGGGGTTTCACTGTTAGCCAGGATGGTCTCGATCTCCTGACCTCGTGATCCGCCCGCCTCGGCCTCCCAAAGTGCTGGGATTACAGGCGTGAGCCACTGCGCCTGGCCTATTAAAGATTTTTAACCCCTCTTCTTCCAATCCCCCCACTTATGTGCCCCTGCTGGAGCCAGCAGGAATAGGAAGAGATGGGAGAAGTGGAGAGAAAAAGCAAAGTGGAAGACAAAAGAATAGCTAATGTCCCCATTCTCTCCTGGAGGTGCTCAAAAAGAAGTGGGTAAGAGCAGTGGTGTGCAGGTAAACTCAATTGGAAGCAGGGGTAGGGGGGTGGTGGGTGGGAGAAGCCCTGTTTGTAGTATTTGTTGATGCCCATAGTATAAATTCTCCCATCATGGCTGATTTTCAGCTGCAATTGTTTCACAACCAGCTTGTAAAATTCCTATTTAACAATTGGTTTTTACCAGCTGGTCCCAGTCAGCTCATCACTGGCAGAAGACTGAGTCAACAAAGAAGGTTTAAGATAGCACTGAGTCCAGGCATGGTGGCTCACACCTGTAATCCCAGCACTTTGGGAGGCCAAGGTGGGCAGATCGCTTGAGCCCAGGAGTTCAAGGCCAGCCAGGGCAACGTGGAAAAACCCCAACTCTACAAAAAACACAAAAATTAGTTGGGTGTGGTGGCACCCGCCCGTAGTTCCAGCTACTCAGGAGGCTGAGGTGGGAAGATCACCTGAGCTCAGGGAAGTCAAGGCTGCAGTGAACTGTGATTGTACCACTGTACTTCAGCCTGGGTGACAGAGAACATCCTGTGTCAAAAAGAAAAAAAAAAACAAAACAGCATGGAGAAAAAAAATAAAACTCCTTCCCAGTTTGTACCTTTCAAGATCAGCACATTCAACCAACCAATTACACAAAGTGGGAAGAAAGAGTGCAAGGACTTACACTCCCTTGGAAAGAAAGAATTAAGCTGTTAAAATGAAATTCTACTTATTTGCATCTTTTAAATAATTATTTCTCCTTCATATTCTAGAGGGAAAACACTCGATATATGGTTGAATAATGACACAATGTTGGGGATCAGGAATGCTTTCTTAAACAAAACATCAAAGGAAAAATCATCAAAATTGGTTGATATGCCTACATAAAATTATTGAAACTCTAAACAATATTGACAGTAAATAAACTGAGGAAATGAGTTTAAAATACATATCCCAGAAAAGAAATTATTATCTTTGGATGTCTAGTCATCTTCTGTTTGCCTCCAGATCAATTCTACATCCTTCCCTGCCCTGTATAGGCCCCAAGAGGCCAAGACGTGTCCAGCAGCCGTTGCCTGGCCCTCTGGCTCCCTGTTGGGTTTGGCCAACTGGCAGCACCGTCAACAGATGGAAGGGAGGAAGGAAAGTGCTGGCTTAGGGAATTCATGCCACTGTCTCCCTTTTTACTGTGTCTCTGTGAGTTGACTGTATCCCTCTAAGAAAGATGAGCTTTGGTCAGGAGTCCTTTCCCGGTCCCAGTAATTGCCCTCTCTCTCAGCATCCAGGCTTAGCGGTGGTAACTGGCCCCCACTTTTGCAAGCCCAGGGCTACTGCACTACTCTTTGCTGGGGTCCCTAAACTGTATGCACACAATTTGCAAACAATCCTGCCATTAAATGCTCCTTTATCCATGCCATCTGCTTCCTGCTGAGATTCTGTTTTTATATATGAGAGGCTCTTACAAAGCAGTAAGGAACCAAAAAAAAAAAAAAGAAAGAAAGAAAAGAAAAACAACAAAAGGGGGCCAATTTACATAAGAAAAAATATAAATGGCAAAATGGCAAAAGATATATTTAAAAACTAAACCTTGTTGGTAATTATAAAATGCAAATTGAAACAACAGTGAGATGATATTATCCACCTAGTAAACTAGAAAATAGTAAAAAGAACCATAAAAGACAGAAGAAATGAATGCTCTTAGACAATGAGGATAGAAGAATAATTTGGTACAAATTTTCTATAAAGCAATTTAGTACTATGTAAAAATGACTGCAAAATGTATTCAGATTTTGGCTCCAAAATTCTGTCAAAGAATTTATCCTAAAGAAAGAGCTACAGAAATGCACAAGAATTTATGACAAAGATATTCACTGCAGCATGTTATATGATGATGAAAACTGTAAAACAACCTAAGCAGTCAATAATCAGATATTGGCTAAATATACCATCACAAAGAAGATGAAAGAAAAAACACAGACAAGCAAATGTTGAGAGATTTTGCCACCACCAGGCCTGCCTTACAAGAGCTTCTGAAGGAAGCACTAAACTTGGAAAGGAACAACCAGTACCAGTCACTGCAAAAACATGCCAAATTGTAAAGACCATCCATGCTAGGAAGAAACTGCATTCATTAACGGGCAAAATGACCAGCTAGCATCATAATGACAGGATCAAATTCACACATAACAATATTAACCTTAAATGTAAATGGGCTAAATGCCCCAATTAAAAGACACAGACTGGCAATTGGATAAAGAGTCAAGACCCATCAGCATGCTGTATTCAGGAGACCCATCTCACGTGCAAAGATGCACATAGACTCAAAATAAAGGGATGGAGGAAGATCTACCAAGCAAACGGAAAGCAAAAAAGAACAGGGGTTGCAATCCTGGTCTCTGATAAAATCAACTTTAAACCAACAAAGATCAAAAGAGACAAAGGCCATGATCAATTCAACAAGAAGAGCTAAGTATCCTAAATATATATGCACCCAATACAGGAGCACCCAGATTCATAAAGCAAGTTCTTAGAGACCTACAAAAAGACTTAGACTCCCACACAATAATAATGGGAGACTTTAACACTTCACTGTCAATATTAGACAGATCGAGACAGAAAATTAACAGGATATCCAGGACTTGAACTCAGCTCTGGACCAAGCGGACCTAATAGACATCTACAGAACTTCCCACCCCAAATCAACAGAATATACATTTTTCTCAGCACCGCATCACACTTATTTATTCTAAAATTGACCACATAATTCGAAGTAGAACACCCCTCAGCAAATGTAAAAGAATAGAAACCACAAGAAACTGTCTCTCAGACCACAGTGCAATCAAATTAGAACTCAGGATTAAGAAACTCACTCAAAACTGCGCAACTACAAGGAAACTGAACAACCTGCTCCTGAATGACTACTGGGTAGAAGGCAGAAATAAGGATGTTCTTTGAAACCAATGAGAACAAAGACACAACGTACCAGAATCTCTGGGACACATTTAAAGCAGTGTGTAGAGGGAAATTTATAGCACTAAATGCTCATAAGAGAAAGCAGGAAAGATCTAAAATTGACACCTAACATCACAATTAAAAGAACTAGAGAAGCAAGAGCAAACAAATTCAAAAGCTAGCAGAAGGCAAGAAATAACTAAGATCAGAGCAGAACTGAAGGAGATAGAGACACAAAAAACCCTTCCAAAAATCAATGAATCCAGGAGCTGGGTTTTTGAAAAGATCAACAAAACAGACAGATCGCTAGCAAGACTAATAAAGAAGAAAAGAGAGGAGAATCAAATAGATGCAGTAACAAATGATAAAGTGGATATCTCCACCAATCCCACAGATATACAAACTACCATCAGAGAATACGATAAACACCTCTATGAAAATAAACTAGAAAATCTAGAAGAAATGGATAAATTCCTGTACTCATACACCCTCCCAAGACTAAACCAGGAAGAAGTTGAATCTCTGACTCTCTGAATATTCAAACAGGTTCTGAAATTGAGGCAATAATTAATAGCTTACCAACCAAAACAAGTCCAGGACCAGACAGATTCACAGCTGAATTCTACCAGAGGTACAAAGAGGAGCTGGTACCATTCCTTCTGAAACTATTCCAATCAATACAAAAAGAGGGAATCCTCCCTAACTCATTTTATGAGACCAGCATCATCCTGATACCAAAGGCTGGCAGAGACACAACAAAAAAAGAGAATTTTAGGCCAATATCCCTGATGAAGATTGATGCGAAAGTCCTTAATAAAATACTGCCAAAACGAATCCAGCAGCACATCAGAAAGCTTATCCACCACGAACAAGTTGGTTTCATCCCTGGGATGCAAGGCTGGTTCAACATATGCAAATCAATAAATGTAATCCATTACATAAACAGAACCAACGACAAAAACCACATCATTATCTCAATAGATGTGGAAAAGGCCTTTGACAAAATTCACCAGCCTTTCATGCTAAAAACTCTCAATAAACTATATTGATGGAACGTATCTCAAAATTATAAGAGCTATTTATGACAAACCCACAGCCAATATCATACTGAATGGACAAAAACTGGAAGCATTCCCTCTGAAAACTGACACAAGACAAGGATGCCCTCTCTCGCCACTCTTATTCAACATAGCATTGGAAGTTCTGGCCAGGGCAATCAGGCAAAAGAAAGAAATAAAGGGTATCCAATTAGGAAAAGAGGAAGTCAAATTGTCCCTGTTTGCAGATGACATGATTGTGTATTTAGAAAACCCCATCGTCTCAGCCCAGAATCCCCTTAAGCTGATAAGCAACTTCAGCAAAGTCTCAGGATACAAAATTAATGTGCAAAAATCACAAGCATTCCCATACACCAAGAACAGATAAACGGAGAGCCAAATCATGAGTGAACTCCCATTCACACTTACTACAAAGAGAATAAAATACGTAGGAATCCAACTTACAAGGGATGTGAAGGACCTCTTCAAGGAGAACTACAAACCACTGCTCAAAAAAATAAAAGAGGACACAAACAAATGAAAGAGCATTCCATGCTCATGGATAGGAAGAATCAACATCATGAAAATGGCCATACTGCCCAAGGTAATTTATAGATTCAATGCCATCCCCATCAAGCTACCAATTACTTTCTTCATAGAATTGGAAAAAACTACTTTAAAGTTCATATGGAACCAAAAAAGAGACTGCATTGCCAAGACAATCCTAAGCCAAAAGCACAAAGCTGGAGGCATCACGCTACCTGACTTCAAACTATACTACAAGCTGCAGCAACCAAAACAGCATGGCACTGTTACCAAAACAGATACACAGACCAATGAAACAGAACAGAATCCTCAGAAATAATACCACACATCTACAACCATCTGATCTTTGACACACCTGCCAAAAATAAGCAATGGGGAAAGGATTCCCTATTTAGTAAATGGTGCTGGGAAAACTGGCTAGCCATATATAGAAAGCTGAAACTGGATCCCTTCCTTACAATTTATGCAAAAATTAACTCAAGATGGATTAAAGACTTAAATGTAAGACCTAAAACCATAAAAACCCTAGAAGAAAACCTAGGCAATACCAATCAGGACATAGGCATGGGCAAAGACTTCATGACTAAAACACCAAAAGCAATGGCAACAAAAGCCAAAATTGACAAATGGGATCTAATTAAACTAAAAAGCTTCTGCACAGCAAAAGAAACTACCATCAGAGTGAATAGGCAACCTACAGAATGGGAGAAAATTTTTGCAATCTATCCATCTGACAAAGGGCTAATATCCAGAATCTACAAAGAACTTAAATAAATTTACAAGAAAAAAAATGACCCCATCAAAAAGTAGGCAAAGGATATGAACAGACACTTCTCAAAAGAAGACATTTATGCAGCCAACAGGCATATGAAAAAATGCTCATCATCACTGGTCATCAGAGAAATGCAAATCAAAACCACAATGAGATACCATCTCATGCCAGTTAGAATGGCGATTAAAAAGTCAGGAAACAAGAGACACTGGAGAAGATGTGGAGAAATAGGAATGCTTTTACACTGTTGGTGGGAGTGTAAATTAGTTCAATCATTGTAGACAGTGTGGCAATTCCTCAAGGATCTAGAACTAGAAAAACCATTTGACCTAGCAATCCCATTACTGGGTATATACCCAAAGGATTATAAATCATGTTACTATAAAGACACATGCACATGTATGTTTACTGTGGCACTATTTACAATAGCAAAGACTTGCAACCAACCCAAGTGTCCATCAATAAGAGACTGGATAAAGAAAATGTGGCACATATACACCATGGAATACTAAGCAGCCATAAAAAAGGATGAGTTCATGTCCTTTGCAGGGACATGGATGAAGCTGGAAACCATCACTCTCAGCAAAATATCACAAGGACAGAAAACCAAACACCACATGTTCTCACTCATAAGTGGGAGTTGAACAATGAGAACACATGGACACAGGGAGGGGAACATCACACACTGGGGCCTGTTGTGGGGTGGCGGGCTGGAGGAGGGATAGCATTAGGAGAAATACTTAATGTAAATGACGAGTTGATGGGTGCAGCAAACCAACATGGCACATGTATACATATGTAACAAATCTGCACATTGTGCACATGTACTCTAGAATTTAAAGTATAATAAAAAAAAAAAAAGAAAAAAACAAATTGGCTAAATACATGGAGGTATATCCTCCTCCCCAAAATAAAGATTAAAAATGATTAAAATGTTGATAATTAGATAGAGCTGGGTTACAAGAAATGATGACCCACTCTATTTTTTGTGGGTACATTTAAGATATTTCCATGATAAAGTTTTTGAAAATTAGTAATAACCATTTTAGAAAATACTTAGCATTACCAATCAAGAACTTTAAAAGAATCATCATTTTTTTGGACCTATTAATTACATACATATCTGGGAATTTAGCCTAAGGAAATACAGCATGGGTATAAAGATGCTCATTGTGGCATTATTTATGATGACTTGACAGGTTCAAATAACCTAAATGTTCATCTACACAGAAATGACCAAATAAATTATAGTCTCATTTGATGAACTATTAAACTTCATCAAAATAATATTTACAAAGGGTTTGTAATAACAAATGACTCATTTGCAGAGTCAGTGGCAGAGGCCCTTTGGTTTCTGAAAGTCACAGAGTATTACAAACAGAAAGACCTGTGAGCGCAATGGGCCCGGCGCTCCCCATATTAGAGGTGTATTGACACACACACGCGCACACACACACCAACCAAGCTCCCACCCCCTCCTGTTGTGCCACTGCCCCAGCTTCCAGACTGCCTCTGTGTCCACTCATGCCTGCTCAAATCTCAGCTTAGTGGCCACCTGCTCCAGGAAGCTTTTCTCTGGCCTCCCTTGGAAAATCCCTGTTGCAGGCTACCAGCACCTTGCACAGTTGCCACTGTACACTGTGGGTGGGTGTATTTGATTCAGGCCCTCTTCTTCCATACCCTGCTGCCTCTCTGCTCCAGAGCCTTTGCACCTTTTCCCTTCCTCCTGATTCTGCATCTCAAAGGCCCAAAGAACTGGCTTGAAGTGGCAAACTCCTCCTCATTGGGCAGTTCCCCTGGTTAAATTCCTCTGGGAAATGCTGGCCCACTCCAACTGAGGCCCATTGAGGTGATGCACTCAAGGCATACATTGATTTTAAAACTAGAAGTCGGAGCCCTTGGCCGGGTGCAGTGGCTCACTCCTGTAATCCTAGCACTTTGGGAGGCTGAAGTGGGCAAATCACCTGAGGTCAGGGGTTCGAGACCAGCCTGACCAACATGAAGAAACCCCCGTCTCTACTAAAAATACAAAATGAGCTGGGCATGGTGGTGCATGCCTGTAATCCCAGGTACTCGGGAGGCTGAGGCTGGAGAATCACTTGAACCCAGGAGGCGGAGGATGCGGTGAGCCGAGATCGCACCATTGTACTCCAGCCTGGGGAACAAGAGTGAAATTCCATCCTGCCCCCTCCACCAAAAAAAAAAAAAAAAAAAAAAAAAATAGGAGCCCTCAGGGAGTTTTAATTTAGAGCAAGGATCTCAGATAATTTGTAAGGAAGGTTCTATCCTAAGGGAGTCAGGGACCTCCTTTGCATTAGAATAATGATCCCTATTGTCTTGTTTCTTCCAGACCCTGGCATGTAAATCCCAGGCCTGGCAGGACTTGTCACCCTGTTTATAGAAGAGTTGAGGCCCAGGTAAAGCAAGTATGGCATTCAATGTCATCCAACTTGGGGCTGAGGTAGGAGGCAGGATCAAAGGGGTCCCAGTGTTTCTAGGCCTATGGCTGAAGCTGTCTCCTGCAGGAAGAATGCAGGCTGGCCTGAAGAACAGATGCAAGGCAGACCAGATGTCCCTGGGCATTCCTTACATTCCACCGACTGCAACCCTCCTTGGCTGAGAGCTGCCAAGTCCGGGCTTCCAATTCATCAGCTTGGAAACTTCACCTCAGAAACTTCGGCAGACTTCTCCGGAGAAAACGAAAATTGCCCTAGGTCTGCCAGGGAACAGTTGATTCAACAAGTTGATTCAACAAGATCTATGGAGAGTTGACCAAGTGGCCCCAACTGCAGGCTCAGGTTTTCCCAGATGCTGGATCAAATGGAAAGGGGTCCAGCATCTCAAGTCTCTGGCTTGTGACACTTGCGTGGGACCTCCTGAAATCTGCCTACCAAAAATTTCCTTGTACCAGCAAGCAGCATGGCCAAACTGTAGTCTCCTGCAGACCCCCGGGGACTCTGGCAGCTCTGCCCCTTTCAGGGCAAGCCATCTCACCTGAAAGCAGGTCCTCAGCCATGCAGGTATCTGAGAGGAGAGCACCAAGGTGGTGGGAACGGCAGATGTTTCTGCCTGGAAGGAAGCTGACCTGCTCTGGTCTGGCATACCCTGCACTGGGCAGGTGACCATTCTCCTTCTGGAGCAATCCTCTGTGGCCCATGCAGAATTCCATCCCAGTCCCTCCCTTGGAGTGTTAAGCCACAGTGAAAACAGCAGTGCCTCCAAAAGAAAACAGCCCAGGTGGGATCTTGTCCTGCCTCTTCCTAGCTGTGACTCTGGGAAAGGGGCTTAACCCCTAGAAGCTTCCAACTTCACCTGAAGCACAAAACACACACACACATGATAATAGTTAGCATGTACTGAAAGCTGTGTTGGCCGGGCACAGTGGCTCACGCCTGTACTCCTTTGGAGGGCCAAGGTGGGAGGATTGCTTGAGCTCAGGAGTTTAAGACCAGCCAAGGCAACATAGTGAGACCCCACCTCTTTACTTTAAAAATAAAATAAATAAAAAAGAAAGCTGTTAAGTGCTTCACAGGGACTTGCTCATTTAATCCTTGTAATACTTCTCTGAAATGGGAGCTTTTATTAGCACCTACAGGCCTAGATGAGTGAAGTCCTTAAATAACTTGTCCAAGATGATACAGCTAATAAAATGCAGAACTGGGAAGTCCAACTCCAGAACTGTGCTTCAAAGGGCCTCATATTAAATGTTAACTAATACCAACCTTGTGGGGTTATGAAGGGTAAGTGAGGACGGGCACAGTGGCTCACACCTGTAATCCCAACACTTCGGGAGGCCCAGGTGGGAGGATTGCTTGAACCCAGGAGTTCAAGACCAGCCAGGGCAACATAGGGAGACCCTGTCTCTACAAAAAATATTAAAAAATTAGCTGGGTGTGAGGGTACACACCTGTAGTCCCAGCTACCCAGAAGATTGAGGTGGGAGGATCACTTGAGCCCAGAGGTCGAGGCTGCAGTGAGCTGAGATTGTGCCAGTGTACTCCAGTGTGAGCAACAGAGTGAGACCCTAACTGAAAACAAAATGAGAGTAAATGAAATAAAGTATGTAAAGACCTGCATACAGTGGGTAGCATGTCACAGTTAGGTAAGGATGTCCAGAGCCTGCACACAGTAGGCACACTCGATGCTAAAAGACATCGCGTATCTTTTAATATTCAACCTGTCAATACCAAGAGGGCAGGGACCTTTCCTGCCTTGCTATCTTTATCTCCACTGCCTGCACACTTCCCGAAACTTATTCGTGTTCAGCACTTACATGGGGAGTGCTTGTACCAACACTTGGCACATGGGTCTGAGAAGAGGTCCAGAGAATGGGAGCAGCCCCTTTCCCAGGCAGCTTACGGTGGCTGGTGTCAATTTTGAAGTCTGCCTGCCTGAATTTAAATCCTGGGTTTGAGGCCGGGCACAGTGGCTCACACCTGTAATCCCAGCGCTTTGGGAGGCAGAGGCGGGTGGATCAGTTGAGGTCAGGAGGTCGAGACCAGCCTGGCCAACATGGTGAAAACCCGTCTCCACTAAAAACACAAAAGTTAGCAAGGTGTGGTGGCGGGTGCCTGTAATCCCAGCTACTCAGGAGGCTGAGGCAGGAGAATCGCTTGAATCCGGGAGGCAGAAGTTGCAGTGAGCCAAGATGGTGCCATTGCACTCCAGTCTGGGCAACAAAGCAAGGCTCTGTCTTTTAAAAAAAAAAAAAAAAAAAAAAAAAAAAAAAATATCCTGGCTTTGTCACTGCCTTGCAGCATGACCGTGGAGAAAATACTGAATGTCTATGTGCCTCAGTTTCCTTGTGTGCAAAATGGGGATGACAGTATCTACCGCATAGGGCTGCTTGCTACGAGGATGAAGTAAATTAATATTAGAACAGTACACATGGATGAGATAATCCCTTAGATTTCCAAGAGAAATTCAGAGAGAGAGGTGTATGCAGATTTTCACAGATATTTTGCAAGCACAGACTGGGCAGACTGTTAATTAAAATAATAGCTGAAGAATTATCACCGAAGGATCAGCGGCAAATGAGAGCCAGACATGGTGGGGAAGGCCATGAGGCACAGCCGGTCTCTGCTGCCCCCTAGCGGGTACATCCTTTACTTTTTAAATTGACTTTCCTTTAGGAGATGATATACCACTACAGATAGCTTTGGAGAAGGGTTCTAGCCAAATCACTTTTCCAAGCTGTGCTTTGGTTGTATGGTGGAGAGAATGAACAATTCTACTTTGCTTGATAGGGGTCTTATGAAGTAGTAAAGGCACTCGCTGGCCTTGTGATCACTGGCAAGTCCCCTCCTCTCTGGGCTCACTCACCTGTAAACTATCTACTCCTCCACTGCAGGGCAGGTGTGAGGCTCACATGCAGTGCGTAATGGGAAGTGATGTACTTTTTGACATCAAAAACATGTTCTTCATTGTAATTATCATCGTCTTCCTCTCTGCTCCCTGGCCCCAGAGGAACTTCTCCATAGCTAACTTAGCCACTCCTATTCTTTGGAACTTTCCCTCTCAGACTTAGTCAAAGAAAATCAGAGTCTGATGGTAGTTACAGCAGTAAGAACAGATTTAAATCAGGAAGTATTGCAATAAGGGGAAAGAGACCTCAGTACAGAAGTGGGCTCAATTCTGAATACAGCATGCACAAACAGGTTTCTACCCCACCCGAGGAGCAGGATGGGGGGCAGTAGATGGAAAATGACTAAAAGGAAATGTCAGGGGTAGGATGGACTCTGGTTAAACAGACCTAACAGGATTATGCTGAAGGCAGGCCTGGGTGATCAGATATCACCTGGGGGTGGGGTAGAAGATGGAGAATTTGATCAGATATTAAAAGTGATTAGATATCAAGGGTAAGAATTTCTCAATAAATTGATTAACAGGATTCTTGCTAAAACGGGCAACTCAAGCCCCATAAGAACGGACACTGAAAGTCAATGCTTCAAGGGCTTCAAGGAGCCTCACTGGAGCCTGGTGAAGAAGAGAATATTTGTCAACTTCTATCCCAAAGGATTCCTACTGCAAGTGTATGTGAAGAGCTTGATCTTTGCCTGCTGAAAATGCCTTTCAGCTCCAAGCCCTGGCCTCACCCTATCTGGTCAACAAGGTACCTCACAGCCTAGGATAGGAAAACGTTGGCCATCAGATTGCACAGTCAAGGGTTAATTTCTATTTTCAGTAAAGAGCATTCACATGCAAGGCCCTAGAAATGACAAAGACCCCTCCTTAGAAACTTTAGTTGGGCTCCTCTGAGCCATCTTCTCAGCTAGGCCTTGACCTTGGACGGCTGAGCCCAGCATTAGTAACAATCCTAAGCCAGTTAATAAGAATCCCCTTGCCCCTGCTATCTAATCAAGTTCCTGTTAGTAATTCTCCACCCACTGACCCCCTCACTCTGCTCTTCTGCTATACATCCCCAATTGTCTTCACTGTATTCAGAGTTGAGTTCAACTTCTTTCCCTTATTCCAATAGGAGAAATAAAGTCTGAAAATATTTTTTTTTTTTTTTGCAGCCAGGGTCTCACTCTGTCCCCCAGGCTGGAGTGCAGTGACATAATCACAGCTCACTGCAGCCTCTATCTCTCAGGTTCAAGAGATCCTCCCACCTCAGCCTCCTGAGTAGCTGGGATGAAACAATAATCAGGGACACAGGAAAAAGTAAGACCTGAGACAAGTAGGACAATGCCTGTAGTCCCAGCCACTTGGGAGGGAGGCTGAGGTGGGAGGATTGATTAAGCCTGGGAGGTAGAGGTTGCAGTGAGACAAGATTGCACCATTGCACTCCAGCCTGGGCAACGGAGTGAGATTCTGTCTCAAAAAAAAAAAAAAAAAAAGAAATCGACACCAAAGGACTAATCTTAAGGAAGCAAAACTGCTCATTTCAACATTATTGATAATTGTGGATACCTTAAAATAACTCAAATATAGATAGAGCACAGATACAGGCCCGGTGCTGGGGACTTTACACAAGTGCTTCGTCTCACTCCCCCACATAGATGGATAAGCAGAGATCAGGAAAAGTTAGAGTGAGAGGATCAGACCGCCTGCAGAAACCTCTTCAAAGTAGCCCTAGGGAAAAGTTTATCATAGGAATCCAGAGCTCTCAGAATTCAAGGACAACCTGAATATCAAAACTCAGGAGGTCAAACACCCAGGGCAAGTGTCGAAACTTCACTAGCACACATTCTTGTAATTCACTGTGGCTGCTGCACTATTAATGCCTCAGCTATCAAATCATCCAGTCTCTGCTGAGAGGATCTGATTTGCCAACCTGGTCAATGGTGACCTGGGTCAGACGCCCACCTCTGGTCCAAAAGACCATGACCATCCAGGGCAGGTGGGAGAGCAGGGCAGGGCTATGCATATAAACAGGGCAGCCAGAGCCATGGGTAGAAGCAGATGCTCCTAGGAGATAAAGACAGTGAGGCAGAGATTGGACTCAGGCATGTGTGAGTAACAGAGCCATGCCTGGTCCAGCCCTACTTACTGTCTTCACTACATCAATCTGTTAATTAAAATTATGGCACAGCAAAAGGATGGGAATATTACACAGCCACTAAAACGCTGAACGCAGAGACCAGGCAGCAATATAAAAACTTCATTACAGGCTGGGCGCAGTGGCTCATGCCTGTAATCCCAGCACTTTGGGAGGCCAAGGCAGATGGATCACGAGCTCAGGAGTTTGAGACCAGCCTGGCCAACATGGTGGAACCCTGTCTCTACTAAAAATATAAAAAATTAGCCAGGTGAGGTGGCAGGCACCTGTATAATTCCAGCTACTTGGGAGACTGAGGCAGGAGAATCACTTGAATCCAGGAGGTGGAAGTTGCAGTGAGCCAAGACCGCACCACTGCACTCTAGTCTGGGCAACAGAGCAAGACTCCGTCTCAAAAAAAAAACACCAAAAAGCAAAAAACTTCGTTACTATGTAATGTTGAGTGGGAAAATCGTAAATTCTGTTTCTGCTATGATGACAAATACGTGAATATAACACTCAGAGGTAATGGTCTCAAAGGGAGCTTGGCCAAATGAAAACAGCTTGGGTAGCTGGGATGGTGTGATGGTAGATGAATTTCTTCCTTTTATAGTGAACTTTTAACATTGCTGTGCTATTATTTTAATAAAAATAAAGATTTCAAGGTGGGTGAGTCACTTGAGCCCAGGAGTTTGAGAGCAGCCTGGGCAACATGATGAAACCTTGTCTCTACGAGAAAACAACAACAACACAAAAAAACCCCACAAAAATTAGCCAGGCATGGTGGCATGCACCTGTAGTCCCAGCTTCTTGGGAGGCTGAGGTGGGAGGATGGCTTGAGCCTGGGAGGTTGAGGTTGCAGTGAGCCATGACTGCACCACTGCACTCCAGCCTCAGCAACAGAGGCCCTGTCTCAAAAAAATATATATATATAAAATAAAATAAAAATTTCAGTTCTTACTATGAATGCAAAACCCTGGGATTCAGGGACTATGAACTTTTAAGCATGAGGACATAAATACCAGCCACAGACTGCAGGAGAAGGTGGTGAATCTGCCCCCTGGCTCTGCCAGCTCCGCCTCACCCTCGTCACCCCTCGACAGATCCTGTATTGAGTGTTCATCTTTTCTTCATCATGGTTTTTTTTAAAAAATGTTTTTTGTTTTTATAACATACTGCATTAAAATATTATTTAATTACCAAGTTTTGTGCTGCCCTTCAAATTGCGTGAGTGGGGCAAGTGCCTCCTGCTCTTGCCCAAAGCCACATATTGCATGACCTTTCCTTCTCCTCCCCCACTGGGGAGGAGAACCCTAGTCTAGGACACTCAGGAAAGCCACAGGACAGCAGAGGCTACCTGTCAAGCAGAGCCACACACAGCCTTGTCTGAGCCCCTCTCCTTTCCGGTTCAGCTATAGGAAAGCTGAGAGAAGGCAGTACTCCACCCTGGAGCTGCAGCTCCTGGGGAAGCAGACAACGCTCAGATATGGAGGGAAAGGAGCCAGTGAGAACTTACCTATAACACTTGTGCAGGCCAAGGTCTGGGAAAAGCTGTGTCTGCCTAAGCATGAATAAGAGAGGAAAAAAACAAAAAAAACAAAGATGTGGTATCTATCTAAACATTTTGAAATTAGAAAACAGCAGCAATAAAAGAATGTAGCACACAAATACAGATAATTATTCAATTCTGGGGGAAAATATAACCCAAGGTGAAGATTCCCCATTTGGATTTTTGAGTGATAGAAGTTAATAAAAACTTGAATTTTAATAAAAACAGCTCAAACATGAGATAAAAATGGAATATTAAAAAATATAAAATGCGTATCAGAGCAAAAAAAAAAAAAAAGATACCCAAGATACCAACACAAAACTAAAGCTAACAGAAGATAATTTTTTCCAAAATAATGGGGGAGGGGGGAGCTGAATCTGCAATCAATTAGAAATTACACACCATGCTCTAGAAGGATTAAGAAAAAAGATTCAGGAAAAAAAAAATCAACACTAAGACTTTTCCTAGAAAAATTACTAAATGTTAAGTATGAATTATATAAGCAAAAAGGAGCTGAATGCTATTTATTAATTTAAAACAATTATTTTAAAATTTAAATTTTTCAATTAAAAAAAAGAATGAAGAAGAATTCCTAAGGAATCTGATACAAAGCAGTCTTAAAGGAAATTTAAAAAGAAAATAAGTTACAAAATCCCCCAAAACAAAGAAACACAAAAACAAATTTAAAAAAAGAAAGAGAAAAAGCAGTCACTTCTAAGGGAAAGACAGGGGTGGCCTCACACCTCTCCAATGGAGCCATGTGTAAGAAGGGCTGAAAGGTAGAGCTGGGTGTGGTGACTCACAACCTAATACCAGTGAATCGGAGGCTGAGGCAGGAGGATTGCTTGAGGACCAGCCCAGGCAACACGGTGAGACACCTCCATTTCTACAAAAAAAAAAAAAAAACACACAAAAAAAATCCTAGTCAGGCATGGTGGTGCATGCTTGTAGTCCTAGCTACTCGGGAGGCTGAGGCAAGAGGATAGCTTGAGCCCAGGAGTTTGAGGCTGCAGTGAGCTATGAACACATCACTGCACTCTAGCCTGGGTGAGACAGCAAGAGATCCTATCTCTTAAAAAACAAAAAACTCCCAGGGGAAAAAGCAAGGCTCAGAAATGTCCTACCCTGCATGCTTTTGTCCAACCACAAAGGTGGACATCATGGGTACAGAAGGTGGATACTATGTATCTTGTCAGTGTACAAACACTATTAAACAATAATCAGGGACACAGAAAAGAGTTTGTGAGTTCCTTTCCCTTGTTCACTGGTTAATGCATACTAAGTTGGTTTAATTAAAAAAAAAAAAAAGAGGTTTAACAGTATAAAGGAAACCACCAGAAGTACAAAAGCCACAGTATCACCATCAAAACCAGAAAGCCTGAGGATGAAGGAAGAAGGAAAGATGTATATATCTAATACAGGTTTCATAGTCGATAGTCAAAAGATATCATCCAAATTTATTAGATCACTAGATATTAAAACAAGAGAAAAAGGAAGACAAATTTGTTAAAAACAGGACATTTCCCCCCGCTATTTGGGAGGTTGTGGTGGGAGGATCAATTGAGCCAGGAGGTCGAGACTTCAGTGAGCTGTGATCCTACCGCGCTCCAGCGTGGGCAACAGAGTGAGACCTGTCTCAAAAACAAACAAACAAAAAATGACATTTCTCTCAAAAAAATTTTTGTTTTGTTTTTTTGAGACAGAGTCTCACCTCGTCACCCCAGGCTGGAGTTCAGTGGTGCGATCTTGGCTCACTGCAAACGTCCGCCTCCCAGGTTCAAGCCATTCTCTTGCCTGAGCCACCTGAGTAGCTGGGATTATAGGCGCGCACCACCACACTTACCTAATTTTTAGTAGAGACAGGGTTTCATCATGTTGGCCAGGCTGGTCTCAAACTCCGGACCTCAACTGATCCACCCACCTCGGTCTCCCAAAGTACTGGGATTACAGGAATGAGCCACCGTGCCCAGCCCAACATTTCTTTTGCTCGTGAATCTGCAGACTGTTTTCTCAGGTCAGCTTACGCTAGCTCCCCTCAGTGTCAACTGGGATGGCTTGAAGGCTGGGGCTGCAAATGTTTAAATCTTCTCCACAGGTCTGTGCCTGGGCTGGAAGACTCATGCAGCTCGGGTTGGAGCAGGTGGGCCTCCTGGGCATCCCTCTCTCCACGTGAAACTCTGTATGCAGCCTCTCCAGTATGGTGGCTTCAGGGTAGCCAATTAAGATATGGTTTTACAATCTATTAAACTGGTAAATGTGATGCCCAGAGCTGGCAAGGATAGATCTATTGCTGGCAAGGGTAAGCTGACTAAACCACTTGGGAGGGCAATTTGGCAATACACACCAAAATGTTAAATTCTGTTTGTTCTAATAATCTAATAATTCTACTGCTAGGAATTTACCTTTCAGATATAAACAAAAGTGTACCAAAATATTTTGTATGAAAATGTCCACTGCAGCACTTAATATATCAGCAAAAAATCTGAACACTCAAGTGTCCATCAGCAGGGACTCTGGTGGTTCAAACCTCACCACCACCCTGCTGATGTAGGACACCTTCAGCTATGGCCTGCACTACTGAAGCACCTCCCAGTTCACAGCTCACACCTGCTGGGGTCCTCTTCTAATCACTTCTCCTGTGCAACCAGTGTAACTTGGACTGCCTTTCACACTCATCCCATCACAATTAAGATCCACCAGAGGGTCCCAAATTCCTACCAAACTCCATATGCTACTCCAGCCTGGGCCTGCAGTGGGCCCCAGCCTCCCCGTTGGCCTTCCTGCAGCCTCTCCCTCTGCCACTTCCAGCCACAGGGTCTGCCTCTTCCAGCCACAGGGTCTTAGCTCAGACTGTTCCCTCTGCCTGCCTTACTCTATTTCTCCTTTCTTCCTCTTGCCCTCAGAGAAGGCCTCTGGCTGTCCCGACCTGGTCAGGGAAGATTCTACCTCCCACTACCCTGCCCCTTTCATACTTCTAACAGCTGCCATTTTACTTTGTACGTTACTGACATTTGTCTTCCCCCACCAAATCACTGAGTTTTACAACAGCAGAGGCTGTATCTACACTGTCCTAGCACCCTGTAGTACCTAGTACATAACAGACACACAGGAACTACTGGCTGAAGTGGGGGCACACTGCATAGGAAGCAATGAGACAGATCTGCACATTCTGACAGCAGAAGGCTCCTAAGTGGAAACACCAGGTACAAGGCAGAGTAAAAGCTCTGTTACCTTTTGCTTAATTAAAGCAATTATCTCATCAAAACAGCTGCTTTACACTGGGCCATTTTGGCTATGCAGGACAGTAACCCATTCAAATTGCCCTAAGTAAAACAGAAAAAGCCCATGGACAGGGTTTGTTTCAGCCATGGCATGATTCAGGGACTCGTTTATGCCACCAGGGTGTGGCACTCTCTCCCCACTGTCTGTGTTGGCCCCACTGTCAAACAGCTCTCCTCTCCAAGGGCGGGGCCTACAACAGCTCTGCTCCAGGTTCAAAATGCAGAAGAAACAAGAAAAGCCTCTTTCGGGGCCTAGTACCCTAGTACCATAGATCACACAAGCTTCATCCTGGAGTGGGCATGGCCTGGAGGGTGCGGGGACTGCAGGACAAATGTCCCATCCAAAGTAGAGAACTGAGAATGCAGAGGGTGTGGTTCTTTAGAGGGAAATGTGAACAGCTACCAAATTAAGGGGAAACAGAAGCTGTGAGGCCAAAACAAACATACATCACCATAAGTACATTTACGTAAGTAAATGTACTTTTTTTGGTGGGTGGGCAGGGAGGGGGATGTGGGGGGACAAATTGTTAACAGCAGCTTCCACCAGGACAAGCTACTGGCAGCAAGAGAGGGCTATACCTTTCACTTTGTACCATTATTTAACACTGACATTTTCTAACCATGTAATGTGCTATTTTTAATTTCTTCAAATCACAATTGAGGGTTTTTTCCAAAGAATTTTAGTTCTTAGAAATGACATCTGTATATAAATGTTCTAACTCTTATTCAGAGTAGGCTCTAACATATGAACGGCAAAATCAGACATTAACTCCATACAAAAGCACAGATTTAGGCACTTTATCAAAGAAAAATGTTTAGAAATAAATGAGGTTACTGAGTCTTCTGTCAAACTCTGCAAAGGACTCTGATTCCCTACTTACATCCTTTAAAACTGTCACATTAAATGGAGCATATAACTCCTCGACACCAGCAGTACCCTTTCCTAAATAAGGAAACAAAACAGAACCCCTAACTTTACAGACCACATAAAACCTGACGGACATCAAGAGTTCTCTTTTACTGATGAGTGAGATTCAAGTCAAAGAAATTCAATACTACTTAGGATTTCAAGTGACATATTTTCTGTTCTCTGCATTTCCTGCATAGATTTTGTATTTACACACCCTGGCTTCCTGGCTATATATTTAGATAGATCTGAGTTCACAAAGCACATTTTACTTTTAACATAATGAAAATGATGTACATGGCATGAAGAGTTTTGACTCAATTAAGTCAAGAGTTTTAAAGACTTCTCCGATCAGAATTTGCTATCCTTTTAGTTGACAGAAAATAAAAAACATGGACACAGAAGGCAACCCAATCAGAGCAGGTGCTTGGAGGGGAGTGGAATCTCAGTAGAGTTGTTGACTCACCACGTGTAAATGGGAAAAAGCAACACAGTCATATTTCCGTGTTAGGTAATTTTACAGTAAACATGAATTTGTCAGTGTCCAGTATTAATTAGAAAACACCTGTCTTCTTACTTGAAGCCTATTAGACAGTAATTCTTTGACCACAAACTGGTCATGTGGCAGACCCTTTCTAGAAGAAACTAGAATGTCAACCGGTGTGCAGTTTCCTGAGACCACTCCCACCCCACGAGCTGGGCAAACAGCTCTCCACATCCACCTGTCTCTCCACAGTGCGCCACTGCTGCCCCATCACAGGTCTTCTCTTTTATTCCCAGCTCGATTGTCTTCCTTGGAAGCCCGAGATTTCAGATCTCCTTCCTTCTTGTTTTTGCCCTTGTCTTGCTTTGTTTTATTTTTCTCTTTGCTTCCTCCTCCTTTGCCAGGGTACACCTGGCCCTCCAGAGTTACATCAGCACACCTGTCCTGACCGACCAAAAAGTCCTTGATCTCCCAGGCGTAGCTCCCATCGCGAAGCATGAAGATAGCACGGTCTGATCCCACAATGAACCTTGGGCAGAGAGACGCAATCAGACAGTCAGCACGTACTAGTAAGGTGCTAATGGGTCGGAGCAATTCTCTGGCACTTATCATGTTTATTTCAAATTCCACATGAATATGGAACAAAAAATTGGATTTTCCAAGGCCTAGCAGCTACTGATATCTCATGCATGAAAATATTAGCTTGCAGAACTATTAAATACCCAGCTCAGAACAAGATAGGAACAGACATTGGATGTTTCTTTGTAGTATAAATGGATGCCCATGTTAAAAGCAAACATTTGGAAAACCTCTCTAGGACACTGCAGAGGTGGCCCAGGGGCTGCTGCTGGGGAGGTAAAGAGGCAGCTTCGATCTGATCTGTATCCGTTTTATATTCTAGAGTGTCTAGTTACAATTTTATGGGACAAAAGGCTTGTGCTGATAAAGGTGGAAAACCAATGGCTTAGAGTGGGTCATGGTAAGAGGCTATGAAGGACTCAAGAGGACACTTGGTTATTGGACAGAAATCCTAGCTCCGGAGCTCAGCAGCAAGCAGCCCAGCTCGCCCACACTCAAAAAGTCCCAAGGAACAAAGCAGAAAGAATGAGGCCTGGGTGGAGTCCTAGTGTGGCCAGCAGGCATGATTCTTCTGTTCCTTAGGGACTACACCACGTGTTCCCCCTTCAGTTTATAACGCTCCCACCGCTCCACAGAGACCAGTGGGCCTTCCGGAGCACACATCACCAAGACATTTATTTGCTCTGTCTAGGTGTCTATTTAAGCTAATTGAAAATATTTTGCTGGCCGGATGTTCTCTAAGTACTCCTCCCATTTCTTGTCATTACTTTCATATTTCCTAGACTAGAATATTTGCAGACCCCAAATTTCAGAACTGTTCTTGAGGAAAAAGAAGCAGATTTCTTAAAATTGTACCTCAGAACCATACTCAGGTGTGAAAACTGAGCTTCTTCATATCAAATTAGTTATCTGTTAACAGCATGGTCCGAGCTTTATGTGTGAACATAGCTACACACAAAAGCACTCTCCACTGAGCAGAAACTTCTAGCAGAAGAGGCTAAACTAAGCTATACACCCTTCTGTTCAGATGAAATAAAAGCTAAAGATTCAAAGATAAATAAAACTTTAGGATCAACTGAGACATTAAAAAAAAACCACACACAACAGGCACAGTAGTCAATGCCAGTAATCCTAGCACTTTGAGAGGTTGAGGTGCAAGGATCACTTGAGGCCAGGAGTTCAAGACCAGCCTGGGCAACATAGTGAGACCTCGCCTCTACAAAAAATAAAAACAAAAACTTAACAGCTTTTACCAACAAATGCTTCCACCCCCGACCCCCCACAAGATGCAGTCTTGCTCTGCTGCCAGGCTGGAGTGCAGTGGCATGATCTCAGCTCACTGCAACCTCTGCCTCCTGGGTTCAAGTGATTCACCCGAGGTCAGAAGTTCAAGACCAGCCTGGCCAATACGGTGAAACCCTGTCTCTACTAAAAATACAAAATTAGCCAGGCGTGATGGCGGGCGCCTGTAGTCCCAGCTACTCGGGAGGCTGAGGCAGGAGAATCGCTTGAACCAGGGAGGTGGAGGTTGCAGCGAGCTGATTGCACTCCAGCCATTGCACTCCAGCCTAGGCAACAAGAGCGAAACTCTGTCTCAAAAAATCATCATCATTATAATAATTAATAAATAATAAAGAAAAGACCCAGCACAGCCTATGATTTTCTCAGCTGGTTGTTGGTGCTTTACCTCTGGACGTCATAGTTGGCATTGAAAAGGCTGCCCTGCCAGAGGCTCGTAATTTCCTCTGTCTCCTTCTCAGTGGGGCTTCCTGATACCGTGACAAACATCATGAGAGTCTTCCCTTTTTTCGTCATTTTCAATATGCTTTCAGGCTTGCTTGGGTCTATCTTTGAGAAGTCGACCGGTGCTGAGGGTCTCTTGTGTTCTGGAAGATCTCCTTCTTCAATTTCATCATCTTTCTATCAGGTTGGGGGAAAAGCATCAAACCTATCATCAGAATCTTGCTTTTTAACTGGTACAGGCAAAAACATCTGCATGATGTCAGGTGCATGTATATGACTTAAATTACAACATAAAAAGGAAAACTAGGGATTTTCTTCCTCTTCTTAACTTTCAATACAGTCTAAGTTTCAGGTAGCAAATACTACCCAAACCCAGGTTACCAATCACAGAGCGCCCCCATGTGATGGGTTTCTAGAGCTTTTAAACTCTCATACAATCTACCCAACATGGTAGGCTGTAAAAATGGCCACATTCTGGTATGGTCATATGATGAAATACTTCACAGCAACAAAGAACAAATATTGTTACATGTAACAAATCCCAAAAACGTTAAGTGACAGAAGCCAGGTACAAAATAAGATTTACTATGCAATTCCATTTATTTAAAATTCAAGAATGAGCAAAACTAATTTAGGGTGACAGAAATTAGAACAGTGTTGCCTGTAGAAGGGGGACAAGGTAGGATTAACTGAGAATGACACAAGATAACTTCTCTGGGGTGACGGAAATGTTCTATATTTTGACAGGGGTGTGGATTATACAGAAATATCCATTTATCAAAATTTATTGCAGGCCAGGCACTGTAGCTCAGCTTGTAATCCCAGCACTTTGGGAGGCTGAGGTAAAAGGATCACCTGAGGCCAAGAGTTCGACATCAGCCTAGGCAACACAGTGAGACTCTGTCTCTAAAAAAAAAAAAATTAAAAAGTAGCCAGGCATGGCAATGCACACCTGTAGTCCCAGCTACTGTGATGCACACCTGTAGTCCCAGCTACTCAGTAGGCTGAGATGGGAGAATTGCTTAAGCCCAGGAGTTAGAGATCAACCTGGGCACCACAGTGAGATCCCATCTCTTAAAAAAAATTTAAAAATTAGTCAGGTGTGGTGGCAGGTGCCTGTAGTCCTAGCTACTCAGGAGGCTGCAACATGAGGATCGCTTGAGCCCAGGAGATCGAGGCTGCAGTGAGCTATGATCATGCCACTGCATTCCAGCCTGGGAGACACAATGAGACCATGTCTTAAAGATTGCACTGTATACTTAAAATCTGCAGTCCATGTATACCCATTTCACTTAAATAATAGGTATTGTACAAAAATATTCAATTCCAGTTAGCAGGTTTGCTTTCTGTAGTGGCATGGGTTAGCCATTCTGAAACTATCTTATGTGACCTCTAGGATTGAGAAAAGGAGTAAACATATTGAGGATAATGAGAGCCAGGTTCTTAACTTCTGGAAATGAAACTACAAATATGAAAGGGGGAAGAATGAGCCCTGTGGTATTAGGCTGGAATTGAAGGTATCAGGAGAAACTCAAGGTTTTTCATAGATTAACAGATGAGTAAACAGATAGATGGATAAAAATATGTAAAAGAGCCTGGGTTCATCGGAGAACAGGCTTATAGCAAGGGAGACAGAAGATGAGCCTAGAATAATCCTGCATCACAAAGTAGTAAAGTGCTCGAAGAATCGTGGAACATGTCAAAATGACACGGAAGCCAACTTGAAGCAGCTCTCAGGGGCCAAATTTGAAATAATCTCAGCATCAAAATAAATAATAGTATGACTTACAACCCCTCAAACAAATGTTGAACCCATAGGGATAAAAACAAATGAATAAATTACTAATACAAAATGGTAATTTTTTTTTTTTTTGAGATGGAGTCTTGCTCTGTCACCAGGCTGGAGTGCGGTGGCAAGATCTCGGCTCACTGCAACCTCCGCCTCCTGGGTTTGAGTGATTCTCCTGGGTCAGCCTCCTGAGTAGCTGGGATTACAGGCGCACGCCACCACATCCAGCTAATTTTTGTATTTTTAGTGGAGACGGGGTTTCACCATGTTGCCCAGGATGGTCTTGATCTCCTGACCTCGTGATCTGCCCACCTTGGCCTCCCAAAGTGCTGGGATTACAGGCATTAGCCACCATGCCTAATACATAGAATATAGAATGACAGATAAAAAAATCTTTAAAAGAACCAGGTTCTGGAACCAAGGAACCAGGTTCCTTGGAGAAAAGGCTAATGCCAGCGACTGAAAGAAATGAACTATTGGCTAGGTACGGTGGCTCACACCTGTAACCTCAGCACTTTAGGAGTCTGAGGCCGGAGGATCACCTGAGCACAGGAGTTAAAGACCAGCCTGGGCAACATATCAAGACCCCATCTCTACCAAAAATAAAAAGAAAAAAGAAAAAAATAAATGAAGTACTAACTGATACATGCTACAACACAGATAAACCTTGAAAATATTATGCTACGTGAAAGAAGCCAGATATGAAAGACTACACATTCTATGATTCCATTTACAGGAAATGTCCAAAATGGATAAATCTGTCGACAGAAGGTAGATGAGTGATTGCCTGGGGCTGGCTAGGGAGTTGGGAGAAAACAGCAGGAGTGGTTGAAGGTTTCTTTTGGGGATGATAAAAATGTTCTAAAATTGATTTTGGTGACGGCTGTAAAACTCTCCGAAGATACTAAAACTAAAATGCACATTTTACATGGGTAAACAGCCTATGGCATGTGAATTAAATCTCAATAAAGCTGTTACCTAAAAAAAAGAAAAGGCCACTAAGTCATTCTTACTTGGTGCTTTTGACCAATCTCTGAAGGGCCAAGATTTAAGATACCATTAATAATGTACTATATTAAAAATAATTTTAGTAAAAAATAAAAATGAAAGAATTCTACACAGTGCTTGAAGGTGATCCATACTGACATCAAACCCGGGATCTGGTTTCAGTTCTACATAACTAGCTTTGTGACCTTGCCTAAGAATCCTTACTCCTCGAGGCCTGTTTCCTCATCTACAAAATGACAAGCAGAACAAAGTGATCTCCAAGGCCCCAGTAATGTGACCACATGTAACGCACCAACCTTCTTTTCAACTCTGCCACCCTCTCAACTGACATGTTTCTTTCTCATTTTGCTTTGAAAGAGTCACTGGTGGCGACTTGCAGACAGGAGCATGGGCTGTGCTGTCGGATGGATGTGCTCCATCACTATGCAGCCTTGTGCAAGTTACTTAGCCCATCTGAAAATAACTTTCCTTACCTACAATGGAAAGGTGAGGGCAATAACAGCGTCTCCCTCCTAAGGTTTGTTTGGGGATGTAATGACTTAAAGGCAAACAGTATTCAGTACTGTATCTGTTGGCTATGACACTGCTGACTCCTTAGGCCTCTGTGATCTGGCCTCCAACCACAATCACCACATGGAAATTACACTCTCAAAGTCGCAAAGGACCTCCTAGTTGCCAAATTCACAGGTTGTTTCTGTCTTTATCTTAATTCTCCATAACATCTGTTATAGTCTCCTCAAAACACTGCAAGAGTTTTAGTTGGTTCAATACCCTAGAATATTTGCATTTTTCAGACTGATTTCAGTAATAATCATGAAATTAACTCAGTAGGTCCCAAGCAGCATTTTTTTTTTTTTTTTGAGATGGGGTCTCACTCTATTGCCCAGTTTGGAGTGCAGCGGTGCTGGTGCAATCCTGGCTCACTGCAACTTCTGCCTGCCAGGCTCAAGTGATCCTCCTAACCCAGCCTCCTGAGTAGCTGGGACCACAAGTGCATGCCACCACACCTGGGTAATTTTTTTTTTGTAATTTTGGTAAAGATGGGTTTCACCATGTTGCCCAGGCTGGTCTTGAACTCCTGAGCTCAAACGATTCACCCACCTCCGTCTCCAAAGTGCTGGGATTACAGGCGTGAGCCACTAAGCCCAGCCCAGCATTTCTTTGTTAATGCAAATATAATTAAATAGTCGTTAAGTCTAGTGTATATAGTATGGGTAAAAATTGTTTCAAGAGACTTAAAAAAAAAGCGGCTTTAATTTCCATTTTATATGTCTGTGTTTCAGTTACATTAAAAAAAAAAAAAAATTGCAAAATAGTACCCTAATGAGCCTGGAGGACATTAGGTTAAGTGCAATAAGCCAGACACAGAAAGACAAATACCGAGCATTCTCATTCTTATGTGGGACCTAAAATAGTTGTGTTCACGTAAGTGGAGATTAGAATTGCGGTTACTAGAGGACGGGAAGGGGAGGGGAGATAGGGAAGGAGGATGGTGAATGGATACAAAATTATACTAGATAGGAAGAATAAATTCTGGTGCTCTATAGTATTGCAGGATGACTATAGTTAACAATAATTTATTGCATATTTTCAAACAGCTAGGAGAGAATTTTAAATGTTCCCAACACAAATAAATGATTAATGTTTGAGGTGACAGATATGCTAATTATCCCGAACTGATCATTACATTGTATACATGGGTAGAAATACAACGCTGTACCCCATAAATATGTATTATTATGTTAGTTAAAATTGAAGTGTAAAAATAATACCCTAGATGTACATAATTAACCGCTTCTACCCTTAGTCTGGGTAACCTAACCTGTTATGATCAGTGTGTCTATGTTGAAAACAATCCAATCTTTATCCTGTGGCAGAGGTGGGGCCAGGGACAAGTCTGGCAGTCCCCTGACTCCAGTCCTAGCCCTGCCTCCAGGCCAGTCTTGCATTTTCAATTGGCTTTGTAGCTCCTTCATTACTGTTTGCCAAAGTCAAAAGCTACAAAGCTGAACTCCCCTTTCTGCAAATCCTCTTCTTCCTCCTATGGTTTTTGATATAAATAATAAGTGACATCCACTGAGTAGCTACTAAGTTCCAGGCACTCTACATATATTATCTCCAACCTTCAGAACAATCCTACTAGGCTTCCATTTAATATATGAGGAAGATAATGTTCAGAAAGGATAAATGATTTAGTTAATTTACTCACATGCTAGAAGTACAAACCACATTTCTGGCTCCAAATCCCTCCAACTGCCCCTTCCCATTATACCTGGCTATCATAACGTAAAATGAAATAACCACCTTTGGTTTTTCTACACCAACTGGGACTCAGAATTAGTTCTAACACAATGGAAGGAATTCTCACCTTCTCTCCACACATCTGAGGCACAGCCTCTCATTGAAGCACTGTTTCTCACACTGCTGGGGAAGGAGTGAGGGTATGGATTTAGAGACGGTCACAAGAGAAGAACTGCTTCCTACAAAAAAAGCACCCACAGAGATGGATATGCTCTCCCACATAAAAAACACTGCTACTGGGGAAGGGTCCTCATGTCTGTAGAGTGTCTACAAACATTAGCTCATTTAATCCTCATGGCATCCTGCAAAGCAGGGCATTCTCTGGCTTTACAGATACCTAAAACTAGGATCAAGTAGCTAGTGAGGGGTAAAGTTGAGTTCAAAATCTGTCTTTTTTTTTTTTCTTTGAGACAGAGTCTCACTCTGTCGCCCAGGCTGGAGTGCAGTGGCATGATCTCGGCTCACTGCAACCTCTGCCTCCCTTGTTCAAGCAATTCTCGTGCCTCAGCCTCCCAAGTAGCTGGGATTACAGGTGCCCGCCACCATGCCTGACTAATTTTTGTATTTTGAATAGAGATGGGGTTTCAACATGTTGGCCAAGTTGGTCTTGAACTCCTGACCTCAGGTGATGCACCTGCCTTTGCCTCCCAAAGTGTTGGGATTACAGGTGTGAACCACTGCGCCTGGCCAATCTGTCTTTTTACCATATTATGTGGCCCTGCTGTTCACAAAATCAATCAGTTGCCCAGGCATGGTGGCTCACGCCCATAAGCCCAACACTTTGGGAAGTCAAGGTGGGAGGACTGCAAAGGCCAAGAGTTCAAAACCAGCCTGGCCAACATAAGGAGACCCTGTCTCTATAAAAAATAATTAAAAAAACAAAATCAACCATCAAGCCATGTTAAAAGTATAAAAATCTCACATTTCTCCTTTCTACTCTGCTCCTGCAGTTTCTAGCTTAATCCACGTCTTCCTCACCATCCTTCATTTGCACTTCTGTTCACCAATATGTATGGCAGTGCAGGTAAAACAGTTCAAAGAACAGGCTCTAAAGTCGTGACAGATTTTGAAACTCAACTAGCTTGCTGTGCGATGTGGAGCAAGTTAAATAGCCTCTTTGTGCCTCAATGTCATCATCTAGAAAATAGGGATAAGTAGCTCCCTCATGGATGGGTAAAAGGATTAAATGAGATAATGTGTTTTTCTTGGCCTGCAAATTCTCTCCCTGCTCATCCATCCTGTTATCTACTGTTCCCAGTGCAATCTTTGTTCATCTCTGCAGCACCTCTTCGTCTAGCTCAGGGTCTGAGTAGGTCAAGGGGAGGATTTCTCATGAGGTGATGTTCTCAATCTGGCAGATCAAAAGGCTTTATTTGCTGTAGTCCAAAAAGAGAAGGATATTGCAAGGGAGATGGTGAATGGGGACGTTCTCTCTACACTCAAATCTACCCCAATCTTTCCATCAGCTGCTGATAACCACATGAAAACACAGGACTGCATTCTTCTAGTCAGATGAATCAGGTGGTATTTTAAACTTGTGTCTGAAAGTCTTTCCTTCCTCTCCCAACACACACAGAGATAATCACAAAATAACAAACATCAGTGTTGGAAGGAATCTTAGGAACCATCCAGTAAACCTCCTCACGTTGCAGATAAGGAAATTGAGACCTAGAAACTAGACATGCCCAAGGTTCCACAGCTATGCAAGTCAGCCAGGACAGTACAATCACCTCAGGAAGGGGGAAAGGCAGCAATGTGATTTTGGCCAGTAATCTTTACCTTAAAAGCTTATTACACACTCCCTGTAACTGCACACTCTGGTCCATCCAAGTGACAAACGAGAAAACGTACTCTCCTTTGAACAAAAAGCGTGAGTTCCACGATACAGAGCCACTAGCCATTGCTACTTCTCCCCTCAGTAAAATAAATCCACCCACAAAAAACACAAAATTCCCAGCAGGGACATACACCAAAACAGGAAGTCTAACATTCTACTGATTTAGAAGACAGCTGAGATAACCATTAAGGAAGACCATCTTCACTGCAACCCACTCTCCCACCCACTCACCCCAAAACAAAAGGAAAATGAAAGAAATGCTCTTTAGTAGAATGGGAAAGGTCTCTCTCCCCGTTTGCAGGGCACACTGACCACAAGGATCAACGCAAAGACAACCAGGGCACTGAAAAGTGAAGGGAGAGCAAGGCTGAACACTGAGGGGCTGACCCCTGATTGGAGTGGCTTGAGAAGTGGCAGGGGGAACAGGGCACTGGAATGAGAGAGGGCTGGAGCGAGGGTCAGCAGGGCGCGCGAGAAGAGGAATGGAGGGTCAGCAGTGGCTTCAGTGGGTAAGGGTTCAAGGCATGAGTAGAGGAGGTTAGGGGGTCAGAAAGGTCCCAAGACAGAATGGGTAAGGGGTCAGTGGCAACAGGGTTCCGGACAGAGAAGAGCCAGGAGGGTGTGAGCGCGCCGCGGACCTCCCACTGCTCCAGAAGACGCGCCATGTCTGCATCATTGTAATCGCGAATATCCTTCTTCTTCTTCCGGGGAGGGGGGGTAGACTTGTCGGGCGTCCCGGGCGAGCCTTCGGCCGCGCAGGACCCAGGCGGTGGTAGCAGCAGCAGCAGCAGCAGCAGGTCAGAGGCCCAAAGCAAGACCACGGCCTTGCGCGCCCAGCTGGAAGCCGCCATTTTGGCCTCGCCGCGCAGCGCCGCAGACAAGCCGATCCCACCTGCGCGGGCCGCCCGGGCCCCGCCCCCGGCCGCAGCCGGCGCCGGACCCCGCCTTGCACACGCCTTCCTCTCCGCCTTCCTGAGGCCCCGCCTCCCGGCGCTCGCTAGCCTACCGGGCCCCGCCCCGTCCCATTTCCTCGGCCCCCGCCTCTGGAAGTCCCACCCCCCCGCCATTTTGGCCCCGCCCGCCCCACTGGCTCCTCCCCTTGGTCCGGCTGAGGCGCTCTGCGCCGGCTGGGTGGGTTCCCGAGTGCTCATTTTTCGTTTTCCGTCAGAGCCCGACCTTTTTCTCTGGAACGCACAGGCCAGGTCCAGAAGTTCCTTCAGGGCCTCCAGGAACCATTAACCTACGTCCCTGTTGACCTCAGTTTCTCGCCTGTGAAATAAATTGGAAATGGAAGTTCTGGAGGCTGCTTCAGCTCTAAAAAGCCCATTTCTGGATGTCAGACGTTTATCCTCAGTCTCTTGCAATTTCCTTTGAGAATAGCCAGTTAAAAAGAAGTGAGTGGCAGGTAGGGCAACTTTTTTCAGAAAGTCAGAAATAGGTCGAGCCCACTGCTTTCCTTATCAATAAAGAGGATTCAGTTCAACCAGATTTCAATATTTGTCATCTCCTAAACTTGAAGGAAAAAAAAAATTTTTTTTCAAAAAGATTACTATTCATCCCCAAAAAAGCTTGCCTTTCTTTGATTTCAACTTAATACTGTGGGCTCTGACTAATCCTTGTCAAGGCTGAATCACGCTACTTTTTGTTTCTTAAAAAGATTTTGGCCAGAGATGCTTTTGAGATTCTTCTTGTTTTAAACAGCTCATCAGCAGATGTCTTTAAAATGTTTAATTACATAAGAAGACCTTAAAAAAAAAAAAAAAAAAAAAAAAAGGCCGCACGGTGGCTCACGCCTTTATAATCCCAGCACTTTGGGAGGCTGAGGTAGGACGATAATTTGAGCTCAGGAGTTTGAGACCAGACTGGTCAGTAAAGCAAGACCCCCATGTCTAAAACAAACAAAAAAACCCTTTCATTCTTTATACTGCTGCACAGTTTTATTTGGTATTGTTACATTAATAGTTTATTTTCTTATTGATGGGCATTTTTTTTACCAATTATTCTGCTATTACAACAAAAAAGAGCTGTAGTAAACCTTTTTCAAGCCTTGTTTGGATAGGATTAGTAGGCTACATATAAAAGAAAACTGACTTTTAAAAGTGGCTTAAACAAGATAAAAAGTTTGTGATTGATTTTTATTTCACAGAAGCAGTGGAAACTCGAATCTAGGACTGGTATGGTGGCTCCTCAGCCATCTGGTACTCGGCCTCTTCCTCATCCTTCTATCATATTGGCCTGTGGCTTCCACCATCAAGGTCACAAATTCCCGGATGGCTACTGGAGCTCCAGTCATCAAGATGATATTCAACCAGAGGAAGGGAGATGGAAGGCAGGCCAAACCAAGCACACCTTTCAAGTGGAGTCAACTTCTTTTAAGCAGCCTACTTGAACATTGCATACATTTCTGTTTACATCTCATTGGCTGGAACCTAGCTCTCCAAGGGAGGCTGAGAAATTGTCTTCTAGTTGTATACATTGTCATCTCAAATAAAATTAGGATTGTAATAAAGGGAAAAGAATAAAGTGGAGGTTGAGTAGGCAACTACACCTGCTTTCCTTCACTCTTAGGACCAATGCAATTTAAATTCTCTCACACTGTAGGGGTGGCTGATAGTCTACATATTCATGCATGCATCTGTACGTAAATGCGCTAAGCTATGACCTTTCCTATTGACATTGAGCAGAAACAACTCGTAAGAAAAAGATTTTTTCTTTTGTGAAATCATAGGGGAAATGTCATGAGCTTTCTCCCCAGAGCACATTGCTCCACCCAGTGGCTTGGAGCCCTATCCTGGTGCAGTCATACTGAAAAACATGCACAGCTGTGGCCGATCATGTGCTCTGTTGGGAGGGGTCACCCTGGTAATTCATATTGCCAGTTTCAAAGTTAAGGGGCAAAGGTGCTGGGGTTCTTGGCCCACATATCTAGTTATAGAGAATAAGATCATTGGAAGTTTTACAGAAATTGTTGGGAATATGTAGAAAGTTTCAGGGCTGCTGACTTTCCTCTAAGGAGGAAATCAATTCAGTATATAATCCACTGATGTGAAAACATCTGGATCAACTGCATTTTCAACATTTGGATATTTGAAACTTACCTTAGTGTTTGGAACTTGATTCCATTCAACTCAGGGGGAATTTTATTTACCAAAGACCTACTGTTAACCAAGAATCAAGTGAGGCTCTGATGCAAAAATGAATATAATGAGATCCTTACTCTTGCAATTTTGGACTGGCAGAGCAGATAAACAATACACAGTAAATTTCAGGCAGATTACAGGAGATCCAGGCCCAAAGGGATGATGTGATGAAGATGATAATATCTCCATTTTAAATAAGAGGAAATCCTGGTTTTAGAAGTATACAATTTGTCTGAGGCTGCACAGCTAGTGCAGTGGCAAGGCAAGAATCTAAGCCGAGGTGTACTGGACAACAAAGTCCAGTCTTTCTTGGAGTCCTTCTTCCACCACAGCACCATCTAGGTTAATCAGTGAGGCACTCAGGATAGTTAAATTGGGTGCCAAATGGAAAATGGGTTGAAAAGTCTGGAGCCAGGAGCACTCAGATGGGACAAGAGTCTCTGCCAGGTCCCAGGTGGTGCAGTGTAGGCTGGAGAGGACAGATGTTAAAGGTTGTGTCCTCATGGCCTAAGTAAAGCCACAAGTCTCTTCAGTGCTCTGAGGTTAATACTAACCCCACCTCTAAGTGATTCAGTGACTGCTGGATGGTAAAGCTGAATCTCAGATATAATTAGTGTCTTAACCTGAGCTCATCCTGGCACGCATCATTCCACAACAGAGGAGGGTGAAACAAAACTTTCTAGTACTATTTGGAAGCAGGCTGGGGTAATATTGAAAATGTTGAAAAACTGGAGTAAAAATGACCAGGTAATCAGAACAGAGGCAGATGAGCTGATGGGTACAGTCACCACTGTGCCAAACATTAACCCTCTAATGACTGACTCATGGGAAGGCATAGGAGGAGGGGCCTGGGGATGGGCTGAGAGAGGTAATGAATATTTACCATTTTGCACTTTTGCTGCTTTTTAATCCAATGTAAGAACAGACATACTGCATACTTCCTGGGCTTTACGAGCCCCTAAATTTACTCACTTAAAAAATTTAATTACATAGAAAGACATGAATCATTCATTGTAATTGTTAAATATTGGTAGCAACTAACTGGTTGCCTTTTGTTGGAATTTCAAATTTTCAGTAGACAATGTGACTGGCCCAGTCTGAAGCAGGTGTCCATTCCTGGTCACCACCATTATCTGTGAGCAGAAAAGCATACTTACAGGGTTAAACATAATAATATTTGTGTTTTCCTAGCTGGGCATGGTGGCTCATGCCTGTAATCCCAGCACTTTGGGAGGCTGAGGCGGGCAGATCACCTGAGGTCAGGAGTTTGAGACCAGCCTGGCCAAGATGTTGAAACCCCATCTCTACTAAAAATACAAAAATTAGCTGGGTGTGGTGGAACCTGTAATCCCAGCTACTCGGGAGGCTGAGGCAGGATAATTGCTTGAACCCGAGAGGCACAGGTTGCAGTGAGCCAAGGTTGTGCCACTGCATTCCAGCCTGGACGACAGAGCAACACTCTGTCTCAAAAACAACAACAACAACAACAACAACAACAACAAAAAACTTATAAATCAGTAAGGAAAAGACGAAAAACCAAATGAAAAATGGGCTAGGACATGAATGGGTAATTCCCAAAACAATAACTATAAATGGCCAGTTCACATATAGCAGAAACAAAACATAACACAGAATCTCTCTAATATAAAAAAAATGCAAATTCAAACATCTTATAATTTTTAAATTATCAGTTGATCCTGGATAAAAATATAGACAGTATACACTGTTGGCAAGGCTGAGGAAAGAAGCCTTCTCATTCACTTCTGGGGGGATGGAGTTTGCTGCTTGAAAATTAGGTGAAATGTATCAACTCCCCTTCCCCTTAAAAAAGTGCATAATCTGATTAGCAATTCCACTTCCAAGAACTTGACTCTGAGGAAACAGACAATGAAAATAATAGTAATGCTAATAATATTGAGCACTTACTATGCGACAGGCACTCTGCTGAGTGCTTTCTGTGTATTTCTTCACTTACCCAATGTAACAAGCCTATAACACTCTCCATGAGTGGGGAAAACAACTCTAAGTGTTGCAAAAATTGTAGACTATAAAATCTACATTTACAGTTGCAAGCTGTATTCCACACATACGATGGGTAATATGCAATCATTAAATATATCATATATATTTGTTGCTACTAAAGATGTTCATTTTATACTATTAAATGATTTTAAATGCTATTAAAATTATACAGGTATATATCTATGTATAGGAAAAGAGCTGCAAATATGTATATGATGGCTGTCTCTAAGCAGTGAGATTCCAAAATATTTTAACCTTTTCTCTGTATTTTCTATTTTTCTTCACATCTAACATACATCGGTTGTGGTGTGTTATTTTTGTTTGTTTGTTTGTTTTATTGAGATAGGGGCTTGCTCTGTTACCCAGGCTGGAGTGCAGTGGCATGATATTGGTTCTCTGCAACCTCCACCTACCAGGCTCAAGGGATCCTCCCACCTCAGCCTCCCATACCACACCTGGCTAATTTTTGCATTTTTTTTTTTTTCTTTTTTGAGACAGAGTTTCGCTGTGTAGCCCAGGCTGGAGTACAGTGGCGCAATCTCAGCTCACTGCAACCTCCGCTTCCCAGGCCCCAGTTCAAGCAGTTCTCCTGCCTCAGCCTCCTGAGTAGCTGGGATTCATGGCACATGCCACCATGTCCAGCTAATTTTTGTATTTTTAGTAGAGATGGGGTTTCACCACGTTGGCCAGGCTGTCTTGAACTCCTAACCTCGTGATCCACCTGCCTTGGCCTCCCAAAGTGCATTTTTTCTTTCTTTTAAAGAAATAGATTTTCACCACGTTGCTCAGGCTGGTCTAGAACTTTTGGGTGCAAGCGATCCACCCACCTCGCCCTCCCAGAGTGCTGGAATTATAGGCATGAACTGCCGCGCCTGGCCCACTTGTGCTTTAAAAGGAGAGACACACACAAACACTGCTGCTCACAAAATGTGAATTGGTACCCTTCTTTCCACCAAGATGTAAGGGGGAAAAATCTAATTTCAATAGAAATTATCAGAATAATACATGTAATTCAAATTATCTACAATACTGCAATGGCCTTGAAAATTTGGGGATGAGATCTGAATCTCCAAAGAAGGCAGGACTTTTCTCTGTGTCATCTGAAAAAATTACGTGTACTTTGCAGCATAGATATATGCAGTTATGTTTAGAAAATTCAGTCTGTTTCCAAAGAATCACCTCCCTGGACTGTCCCAAACAAGCTGTAAGAAAAATGAGGTGAACATACTTGCTAAGCAAACAGGCCTCCGGCCTCCCCTTCAATCTTAGGGTTGTGAGCTTTTAGATCATGACCAGACCTAGACTGTACCCCTGCTGTTGTTTCATGAATGTCCATGACTTTCTGTCCATTACTGAATGAAAGTTGTGAGCAGTCAGAGTTTGGTTCAATAAAAGGGTGCCTTTCTTGTGCAGAGATTTAACAAATGAAATAATTCATTACCTATTGCCATAAACACTCAATACATTAAGTGTGGGGGGAGATGCACAGATCAAGTCCCTGCCCTTACAGAGATGATAGGGTTGTGGAGAGAGATACACCAACAGTTACAAGTACTTGACGTCACTCTGAAGATGAGCAGGCATCACAGTGGTTACAAGAGGGGAAGAAATACCTGGGTCTGTCTGAAGGATCAGGGAGCCTCCTTGTGAGGCACCAATAAATCTAATCACTCTGTAGTTACTGAATACCAGGTACCATGCGAGATGTCAAAACTTGGTCAGGCATGATTAGTGTTAGGAGTCCAGGGTGCCTGAAACTTAGCACTTGTTTTTTCTCTTCTCCAGGATGCTGGAAAATGGAAAATACATCCAAAGATGACTGGCCACTAGATGAATGGGGCACAGTATTAATCTGTGCAAGCAAACTTTGCCTCCATGAGGGTGCTCTGGCAAACTACTGCAGAAAATTCCAGATCTCCTAGACTTCAGGACCTGCAGGCTCAGGTATGCCTGCCAAGGTATAATTGGTCCAGCACACAGGGTCCCTTACACACCCAGCTGCAAGTGAACAAAGAGAAAGCATGGAGGGAGGGAGGGTGGAAACTGGGGCTGGGGAGGAAATGGGAGTGATGTGTGAGGTACTGCCCCGGTGTTCTTACTGGATGGGAACAAAATATACCAGAGAGCAAGAGGACATGCCGGGTAAGGAGAGCGAGCTGTTAAGACAGTGATCTTGTTCCTTGGTGAACCAGGGGCTGTTGTCATGCATCACCTATGACAATGAGGGAATCTGGGGAAAAGAGGAAGAGATATAAATTCCACTCTTTTACAATAGATAGTGAAAGGGAAATAATGAAGGGTGATGTCTGCATATGTATAAGATAGCCTGAGATGTAATTGGCCCATTTGTGTGCACAAAAGCAAAACAGAGGGACACTGCTCCAAAGAGAACAATAATTAGGGCACAGAATGCCTCATATTGACCACCAGGTGGCACTACAGACCAAACACAGCTTGGTTGTTGGTCCAGAAAGTCTGGGGTAGTGTAAGTTGGGTATCAAAATGCAGAGTGGCCAGACAGGCTCACACCTGTAATCTCAGCACTTTGGGAGGCTAAGGTGGGAGGATCGCTTGAGGCCAAGGGTGTGAGACCAGTCTGGGCATCATAGTGAGACTGTGTCTCCAAGACTTTCTCGCTACAAAATAAATTTTTGATAGAATGAAAAGATCCAGAGTGCTTACAATGGAATACTGTTCACCCATAAAAAAGAAGAGAAATTCCCATGTATGCTACAATATCAAAGAATCTTAAAGACATTATGTTAAGGCTGGGCACGATGGCTCATGCCTGTAATCCCAGCACTTTGGTAGGCCGAGGAGGGCGGATCACGAGGTCAGGAGATCAAGACCATCCTGGCTAACATGGTGAAACCCCATCTCTACTAAAAATACAGAAAAAAAAATTAGCCAGGCATGGTGGCAAGTGCCTGTAGTCCCAGGTACTTGGGAGGCTGAGGCAGGAGAATGGCATGAATCCAGGAGGTGGAACTTGCAGTGAGCTGAGATTGCGCCACTGTACTCCAGCCTGGGCAACAGAGCGAGACTCTGTCTCAAAAAAAAAAAAAAAAAAAAAAAAAGACAACTTAGGTGAAATAAGCCAGGCACAAAATAACAAATATTGTATGATTCAACTAACATGAGGTACTTAACAGTAGTCAAATTCATAGAGAAAGTAGAATGGTGGTTGCCAGGGACTGGAGGAAGGGGGAGTGGGGAGCAGTCACTTAATGGGTATGGAGTTTCAGTTGGGGAAGATGAAACATTTCTGGAGATAGAGGATGGTGATGGTTGCACAATAATGTACTTAACAATGCGTAAGATGATTTTGTTATTTTACCACGATTTTAAACATAAAAACAAAACAGAGTGCCCATAATGTTCTCTTGTACCAAGTGGTGGATGCACCTTCTAAAACAGGTAAGAGAGTAGGTAAAAGATGTTTCCCCAATCCTGCCTGTCTCAGCCTGTCAGTTCCACTTGTCCTGCCCAAATCCTCAGTTCTCTTTGTACCGTGTTCACTTACTTTTCATCAAATGCCTATTCAGTGTAGGCCTTGAGCCAGTACTGAGAATGCATTCTCTAGGGGCCAGGCCATTTACCAGCTCTCTATCATCCACTCCATTTACCTTCCTCCAGCCAATCCCCAGCCCACACATTTTCCGCTTTCTTCTCTCACTCAACATCCATTAAAAAAAATATATATACTATCTTAGTCCATTTGAGCTGCTATAACAAAATACCTTAGACTTGGTAATTTATAACTAACAGAAATTTAATGCTTACAGCTCTAGAGTTGGGAAGTACAAGATCAAGGCCCCAGCAAGGGCCCATTCCTCATAGATGATGCATCCCCTATGCTGCTGTATCCTCCCATGATGGAAGGGCAAAAGAGGTGAACAGCTCTCTCACACCTCTTTTATAAGGCCACTAACCCCATTCAAGAGGGCTCCACCTCATGACTTAACCACCTCCCAAAGGCTCACCTTGTAATACTGTCACACTGGTGGTTAAGTTTCAACATATGAATTTGGGGGTCAGATCATAGCAAATACTTTTGATTTATATTTATTTTAATTTTAAGAGAGGGTTAGAAGGGGTAATAGGTGGAGTTTTCTAAAGAAAAAGCCATTGCTTGAGTGACTCTAAGGGCAGACACCAACAAGCCATCCTCTAATTAGACTAAAAATATGCAACAGCAACAAACAACCCTCAAATCTCTGTGACTTAACACACCAATAGTTCACTGTGTGCTCACATTACATGTCCACAACAGATCAAGAGGGTCTGCTCCACGTGGTCACCTAGGCTTACAGAGGCTCCACCAACTAGAATGCAGTCTCCATGGTACTTACAGGAGGGTAAGAGAGTGGAGAATTACAGATTGGCTTTTCATTGTCTCAGCCTGGAAGTAACCTACATAGCTTCCCCTTACATTTCATTGGTCAGAAAGAACCACATGGCCCTGCCTACCTGCAAATACTGTATCTGTGAAGCCCAATTATCTTTGCTATCGGTTTTTTACTCTGTGCTCTCACTGAACCAATAGTGAAATTGTGACTGTTTCTTGTGAATCTACTCCCCTCCCTGGACTCTAATCTTTAAGAGCGGAGGCCTCATATTACATATCATGTTAACTTTGGTGCCTAGCACAAGACTGGTGCCCAGTGATTGTGGAGTGAATGAACAATGGGACAAAGTAAAGGTGAACCTAAAGAAAGGTGAAGGCAGTGCCTGGGAAGATCAGTTTAGAAGGAGTTTCCCTATCTGAAAAATGAAGCAGGGAAGGCCAAGAACACAATGCTATCAGTTTTAAAAATGAAACCAAACCTCACTGAATAGAGTGGACAGTCTGTGTGTAACACAACTCATTGTTGGGGTGGGTTTCCATCAACAGCAAAACAGACTGCATATGTAGAAGAAAGGGAAAATAGGACCCCCCAGGGGCACTAAGTGGCTTTGGAAAAAAAAAAATCCCCTGGTCTTAGAGCAGCCTCATGAATAAACTAGGCACAGAAGAGTCTGACTTCCCTCTCATAAATTTTTGGAGCTAAGAGGGACTAACGTGCAATTCCTGCGTCATCATGGAAAAACCTTGACTTATCCAACTGTTTTTGTTTTTTTCTCTTGTAGAAGAAGAAAGGAATTAATCCTACAGAATTGCTTCCTATTTCAAGTCAGTTTTATTGACCTCGCTTTGCAAAATAAGTGGGTTCATCTGGATTGTAAAGATATTTAAGGATACTTTACGTTATAAGTAGGATGACTATCCATCCAGGTTTGAACCTGCTGTTCATGGTTAATTTATTAATAGCATGTCTCACAGTTCATTCACAGAAATGCTTGGATACGGCCGATAAATTGAAACGTCATTCTAGTTAAAAGTAACATTTTTAACTGACTGGAGAAAGGTGACTTGGAGTTCTAGGAAGGGACAGAGAACAAACATTTCCGTTGGCTCAGCACGCCCAGCCTGTATTGGGCTGGGCACCTTAGCGTACCTGTTTCAGGACTGCGATACTGGCGTTTTGCTGGGAGTAGCCCAGGTGTTTTAACCACTTCCTGAAAAACAAGGTCCGGTAAAAAGAGGCTGGGAGTAGGCGTGGGCTCCTGTCCCTGCCATATGCTGTCTTCCTGATCTTGGGAAGTCATTTCAAGCACCTAATCATCAGTTTCCTTATCTGTGAAACTGGAGTAATAACGTTTCCCTCCAAACACTGTCTTATTTAATTCATTTAACAGCAGCCACTATTATTCCATTATACAGACGAATAAATAGACGTTATGAGGGGGCAAACTGCGCTGATCAAGGCTCATAATTCTAACAGCTACTGTTTAGGAGCCAAGTACTCAAGCAGCCTGTGCACAGTCTCTAATTTCTAGAAGAGAAGGCGGATACTTGGAGCGATAACTTAACAAGGTCATGGAACTCATAAATGGCTTGAGAAAGGCTGATCCTAGGAAGTCTGGTTCAGAGCCCGCGCTCTCACTGCATAAGGCATATTTCAAGGGAGGAACGGGCAAGCATCTAGCCCTACTCTCGGGACTCCACATCCAGTGCTCTTTTCCTCTCTTCGTTACACTGCACTGCTGGTCAGAAACCCATCGCGGAAGCGGATCAAACACAACAAAGGGCAGGGGGCGTTGGAAAAACTGGCGAAGTCGCGCAGACCGAGATGACCCGCCGGCCCCAACAAATCACCAGTGGCCAGTATCGAGTGTCCTCCTGCCTTCAGCCCGGAGGCCAAGTCACCTTTTAGAGTTCCTCTCTTGGCGGGGAGGAAGCCCCCTGGTCCGGCTAAGAGCTTACGTAATGCCCGCGGGCGGCTGCGCCCCGGTCTCCCATGGGTGTGCGCAGCGCCCCCAGCCCGGGGCAGGCCTTCCCCTGTCCGCTTCCCCAGTCTCTCGGCCCACGACCATGGGGGGGTCCGTGACCACCGGCCCCACGCCGGTGGCGTCCGCGTTGGGCGGCGGCGTCCCCCGCAGCCACCCAGCTTCCCGGGGGAGGAGCAGCGCATCGCGCAAGCATCCGGGAGCGGCGAAGGGGGCGGGAGGAAGGACGAGAGGAGGAAGCGGGATTTAAACGAAAGGCGGTGACGCCACACAAAAGATTTCTATAGGCTCCAGGGAGGTTACGGCCGAGGCGGCGGCGGCGAGCCCGGGGGCGAGGCGCGGACGGGAAGAGGAAAAGCCTCCGGCAGACCCTGCGGGCGGCGGCACAGCCACGGCCGCGCTCCGAGGTGAAGCCGCGCGCGGAGAGGAAGCGGGTGTTTTTCCCTCTGCCTTTCGGCCCCCGCCCTTCCTTTCAGTTTCTCCCCGCTCGCTCGGAAGTTGGCGGTTGACAAAAATGGCAGGAGCCGGGGCCCGGGCCGGTTGCCGCAGCGCCGCGGGGACCTTCTGAGTTGGCCCGGTCGCAGGGAGACTCGTGCAGGGGCGTCCGATGCGCGGGGCCCGGGGTCTCGGGAGAGCTCAGCCGCTGCGGGCCCCAGACGAGGAGGCGACAGGGATGGACTCGCGTCGACAGCCAGCGGCGGGCCGCCGGGCGCGCGGTCTGGGAGGGCGTGCCGCCGCGGCGCCGGGCCGCGCGCTGTGAACCGGCGAGGCGGGAAGGGGCCGCCGCGGCGCTCGGCACGCCCGGGCGTGGCGGGCGGACGAGAGCTTGAGAGCGATTCGGGCGGCCGCTGTGCGCAATCAGTGCAGGCTCCCGCCCGGCTCTGACTCGGCGCGGCAGCGACAGCGCGGGCCACACCCTCTGCCCTGCTGCCGCCGGCGCCGCTTCCAGAGAGCGGGAGGCAGGAGATGCGCCCGGGGCGGCCGCGCGTCTCGGAGAGCCAGCCCCGGCCGCCGTCGCGGGGAAGTGCCGCCTGGCGGGGTCACGGCGCCTGAAGCCCACGTGCGCCGCCAAGCCCGAGGTGGCCTCGAGCGCGGCGGCTGACAGCAGAGTCTGCCTGTGCTGCCTCCCGCGCTCCTCCCCGAGGAAAGGATTTTGATTTCAAAGAAAGGAAGGAAGGACAACTCCCAGCTTCCCCGTCCCGCCCTCACCTCTCTGAGGGCCGGGCCAGGCCATGCCCAGGAAGGCGGCGGCGGCGAACCAGCAGAAGGGACTTTCCTGGCCTCCGGGAGACGAGGAGCGCGGACAGTGAGTTTGCTCTGCCGCGGTTCATGGTTCCTGCAAGCCCTCTAGGAGGCCGAAAGCTGCAGCCCCTCCCCTTGCCCCGAAGAGCCTTCCGCGTTCTCTGGCCCTCGGGCCCACCCCGCGCCGCCCGGGCTCCCGCCGCCGCAGCCCAGTGCCTTCTGCCCGCGGCGGTGGATGGCATGATGGTGCGAGGAAGGCACCGCGGCCTTGGCCAGCTGAGTCGCGACGGCCGCCGGGGCGGCGGCAGTGGCCGCGGCAGCGGCGGTGGTAGCGGGGTCCCCAGCGGCATGCCAGTGCCCCCCGGGCGCGATGGCTAGCGGCAGCGCCGGGAAGCCCACTGGCGAGGCGGCTTCTCCGGCTCCTGCGACCGCCATCGGCGGGACCAGCTCGCAGCCGCGGAAGAGGCTGGTATCCGTCTGCGATCACTGCAAGGGCAAGATGCAGCTGGTAGCCGACCTGCTGCTGCTGTCGAGCGAGGCGCGGCCAGTGCTCTTCGAGGGCCCTGCCTCCTCTGGTGCCGGCGCCGAGTCCTTCGAGCAGTGCCGGGACACCATCATCGCGCGCACCAAGGGGCTCTCCATCCTCACCCACGACGTGCAGAGCCAGCTCAACATGGGCCGCTTCGGGGAGGCGGGGGACAGCCTGGTGGAGCTGGGCGACCTGGTGGTGTCGCTGACCGAGTGCTCGGCCCACGCGGCCTATCTGGCGGCTGTGGCCACGCCGGGTGCCCAGCCGGCGCAGCCGGGCCTGGTGGACCGCTACCGCGTGACGCGCTGCCGCCATGAGGTGGAGCAGGGTTGCGCCGTGCTGCGCGCCACGCCGCTGGCCGACATGACGCCGCAGCTGCTGCTGGAGGTGTCGCAGGGCCTGTCGCGCAACCTCAAGTTCCTGACGGACGCGTGCGCCCTGGCCAGTGACAAGTCACGGGACCGCTTTTCGCGCGAGCAGTTCAAGCTGGGCGTCAAGTGCATGAGCACCAGCGCGTCGGCACTCCTGGCCTGCGTGCGCGAGGTGAAGGTGGCGCCCAGTGAGCTGGCGCGGAGCCGCTGCGCGCTGTTCAGCGGGCCCCTGGTGCAGGCAGTCAGCGCCCTAGTAGGCTTCGCCACCGAGCCGCAGTTCCTGGGTCGCGCGGCAGCTGTGAGCGCCGAGGGCAAGGCGGTGCAGACCGCCATCCTGGGCGGCGCCATGAGCGTGGTGTCGGCCTGCGTGCTCCTGACCCAGTGCCTCAGGGATCTGGCGCAGCACCCCGACGGGGGCGCCAAGATGTCGGACCACAGGGAGAGGCTGAGGAACTCGGCCTGCGCCGTGTCTGAAGGCTGCACCCTGCTATCTCAGGCTTTAAGGGAGAGGTCTTCGCCCAGGACTTTACCGCCAGTGAATTCCAATTCTGTGAATTAGCACCCCACCCCCATACCCCTTCTTCCACCCCCAGACTAAAGGAAGATACTCTGCCCCTCACCATTTATACCAAAGAAATCATAGGTGAAACCCCCTACCCTCCCCAACATTAAATGCTCGAGAGGAATCTTAAGGCAGGGCCATGCACACAACCTGCACACGCACTTGGAGGGCCCAGGTGTCTGTCCACCAGGCCCCACGCAGTAGGGACTGGAAGATGGAAAATGTGTCATCTGGTTGCGTTATCACTCCCGCCCCCTACCCCAGCCCGTCTTCCGGAATTTCTCAACTAAGTTTGATTATTGGGCAGGAAGGAGGTCATGGGTTCATTTCATTTTTTTGTGTTTTTAATTAAAAGAAAGGTTACCTCAGTTTTCACTCCTTAGACATGGATGTAGCTACCTTTTTTGTATGTCTTTTTTTTTTTTTTTTTTAAGCAATCGTGTTGAATTAGGAGTATACTTAGTGTGGAAAGGGTATGAATTTGCCATGTGATTTGCAAATGGGGGGAAGCTACTGTGAGTGTGTGTTTTTTTAATTTACACTATAGAGTGATTTTTTTTCCCCCAACGTCAAGTTTTTACCTTGCATGTACTGGAGTATTTATTTCATCTATTAAAATGTTATGTTTCTCAGATGGCTTTTTGCAATTATTGTTGATTTTTCAATAATTGTAATTTTGCATGCTGTGTATCATGTATGGGAAGGTTCTGTGGGAAGGCTATTTCAATAGTAGTGAGGCAGGCCCCCAGTTCGCAAGCCTTTCTACTTTTTCCTCAAGAAAAAGTACTGCTCAAGAAGTACTCGCTTGAGCAGCCTAGAACTGAAGAGATGACTATGCATAACATTCTATTTTCAAAGGCAGGTGACACAAATGGGGTTGGGTTATGTAGAGTGCTTGGGACGGTTTTGTCTCATTTTTCCTGGAAAGTGATTTAGCTCCCTTTGTCTCCACTTATCTTTCCATCATCATGAACAGTGGCTCAGGCTGCTTGAATTCTGATTTGTATTCTGCCTATCATTTTTAGATTAAAGCACTTCCTAATCCTGTGTGGTATGCCAGTCTTCTCAACTCAGAGTCTCTATGGATGGAACTGTAAAAGTACTGTATATCAAGTGAGAATAGTTAGCATCTTTTATGTACACAGGTCTATTCAGACAAGATCCTCATGGTTTCAGAAAAGATATAGAGAGGGTCCTAGACTGCTTAATAGAGGAAAGAAGTATCACGGAAAGCTTGTTAAGAACGTTCTAGAGCCACAACATAATTGTAGGCCAAGGGCTTATTTTTGTGACCTTGATCTAAGATAATGCCATGGTTGATTGTGTGTTGGAAGAATCTTTTCATTGAAATTTGGAGTAATATTAAGGTAGTTTTTTTTTCTGTAGACATTTTTAGGAGTCTTTTTGTGTGAGTGGTGGTGGAGTGTGTAGTTTTGTTGAACCTAGTTAAATTCTGAATATCTTCCCACTAAAAGCACAACAAATCTATTTACAGTGCCTGAAGCCTGGGAGGGCCACATGAGTAAAAACTCATACGTGCTTTAGATTTGTTCCATTTACATTTTTCTTGGGATTTGTTGTGCTTAAACCTTTGCAGTTCTCACAGATCTGAAAAGAAAGCATTTTTTACTGTAATACATAGAGAGAACAAAGTCATATTGACTATTTTATTTGTTTGAATCGCTGTTTTTATTACAAGGACATGAAATGCACTGTATAAAAGTCTTCAACCTGTGTTGGGTAAGGCTAGGACTGTTTCACCGCCCCGAATTTGAAATTTGAAAAAGTCTTAAAGTGGTAGGGTACTTACATTTTTGAAAAAATGACAATGGGAGCAGTTTTTCTCTCTTAAATCCTGGTAAATTTCGGGTTTTTGAAGGCTTTAAAAAATGAAAATGACCTTGAGCATCTTTATTCCTCTCCTCTGCCCTTTAATGTTGGGATGGGGTTCAGGATGAAAGGGAGGTGGGATTCTAATTCATGGGCCAGTGACAATCCTGCATGCATATAGAAATTTTTATTTGTTGAATGTACACAAGTAATGATAGAGTTTGATTATATGGTTGATTTTCATTTATCCTGTGCCGATCACAAAGAGTAAACTGAAAGGAACAAACGTTAAGTAAAATAAGGGCCAGGAATCTGTAAATTTGATATTAGATTAAGAAAAAAAGAATTGCCAATTTTTTTCCTGGACTCTTTCCTTGCAGAAGCAATTTTCAGGACAACTCAAGCCAGGAAAAAAATAAAAAATAAAAAAAATAACTTTCCCTATCTGTTTGAATGAAGTTAGCTAGTCACTAAATGAATTTTGAAACCTCTTACCTAAATAATAGTTGCTCTTGGTGTTTCTGTATGTTCTACATTTGGTCATGTAACATGCATAATCTCTATCCTCTGACGTTGATAAAAGTTCTAAACTTAAGTGTTTTCACCGCCCCTGCACCCCCCACCTCCCATTTATAAAATAAAGTTCAGGGCTTTTCTTCCAGCAGGTGTCTTGAAATGAATTCTGCTTGTACTTTTTTCCAGCAGATTTCTAGAAGCCAGAGTGAGGAATGCCAGGCAAGGGAATTGGGCACAGGTCTTTGATATTTTAACTTTTCTCTAATGTCCCAGGTTGCTAAACTTCTTTTTAAAATAGCCCCTGATGTTTAAAAAAAGCAGCATCTCAGACCTGTTTCATAACAGGGTTTAATAAGGTCAGCAGAGATACTGGTTCCAGGAATAAAATCAGAGTGGCCTGTTTGTTTGTTTGTTTGTTTGTTTTTTGTTTGCTTCTTAATTTTTAAACTACACTAGGGTTAACTTAAGACATTAATCCTTGGGTTCTTCTGACTCCTGAAGGCAAGTTTTCTTACACAGGCTTAACGCACATCATCTTGACCAGGGAATGTTGAGAATCTTCTCCCATTGAATGGTCATAAGAAAAGGAAATCATGATGGCTAAGTTCTTTAAAGAAAAGACATTATTTATGATAGTCAACTCAGTAAATGGAACAAAAACAGTCTTTCAAACATAAGACTTACCCAGAAAAAAGCACAACTCTGTCTTTCTTTGCCTGTTTTAAGTATAGCCTTTATTATCCATTCTGGGTGATGTTAGGAAATACAAAAATTATGTGATATGTGTGTATTTGCCTTCTTCCCTACCCCTCACCGCACCCCCACCCCATCCTCATTTTTATAATTCTGGAAGCATCAGTTACATCTGATTGGTTATTTTACACACTTTTTTTTTTTTGAGATGGAGTCTCCCGCTGTTGACCAGGCTGGAGTGCAGTGGCGCGATCTTGGCTCACTGCAAGCTCCGCCTCACGGGTTCACACCATTCTCTTGCCTCAGCCTCCGGAGTAGCTGGGACTACAGGCGACCGCCACCACGCCCGGCTAATTTGTGTGTGTGTGTGTGTGTGTGTGTGTATTTTTAGTAGAGACGGGGTTTCATTATGTTACCCAGGATGGGCTCTATCTCCTGACCTCGTGATCCACTCGCCTCGGCCTCCCAAAGTGCTGGGATTACGGGCGTGAGCCACCCCTCCCGGCCTTTTTTTTTTTTTTAAAGCTGGCATAGGGATCTAAAATATTTGGCAGTTTGGAACAGCTAATTTTAACAGAAACACCTGTTTTTCCGAATGAATGTGACTATGGTAACATGCAGATCAGACAGAGGATTTGAGAAATGACTGCCAAAATTCTTTCTGAGCTTTGCTTAGTGAACGTGGAAGGATTTAGAGAAGAAATCCTTAAAGATTTAGTTGCATTTTCACCTGGGGCTGTTCTCTGGGCTGCCTTTTGGTTTGCAGCAACTGGAAGAGGCTTTAAGGAGACCATCTTTGAGTTTCCAGTGTGGGCACAGGTATTTGTGTTCCTCCCTGGCAAATTCTTGTCTTTACTTAATTTTTTTTTTTTTTTTGTAGGACTCTGTGTGCAATTAATTGCTCCATTTTGACTAAACAGGGTTTTACTTTAGGGTTCTTTAGATAGGTGAGTTGTCTGCTTCGACTTCAGTGGCAGAGGGCTCTAAGATTTAACTGTCTGGGTATTATAAGGAAAAAGTGTGATACTAGTGTCTATGATTGGGGTCAGTTTAATTTAACTGTGGACCCCTTAAGGTTAAGGGCTATAGTGCCCAGCATGTGTGTAATTTTTTTTTCTTTTTTTTTAATGAATCTGTATATAAGATACTTGCAGCAAGTATACATAAGCAAGTAGTAAAATTGTTCCTGCAAATGAAAGTTACAATGGTCATTCATTCGGCAAATATTTACTGGGAACCAACTGTGTGTGCTACTAGACACTGCTGGTGCTGGTGTGCAGCTGTGAGTGAGATGTGGGGGAAGGCTGCTTTCTAGACTCAGTGCTAGACTCAGACCAATCTCAGCTTGGTCTGTGGACCCTCAGTGTCAGTCTCATCCTGGGCCCTACCTTCAATCTATTCCATCAGAAACTCTTGAGGTGTGACAATTTGTGTTTTATCAATCCCTCCCAGTTGATTCGGATGCATGCCCACTTTGGAGAACCACTTGCCTACAGGGGCTGTGGGTTTCTCTTTTATTCTCTGTCAGGTCTGAGTCTAGAGTAGTTCTCTATCAGGAGGCATCAGCATTTCTGCAAATTACTTGTTTGCTCAGGTGGTTTTGTTCTCCTGGATATTTTGAGACCAATTTCTCCAGATAGAGAAGATGTTATTTCTCCAGATAGAGAAGACAAGTTTTTCTCTTGTTAATTTGAAATCTTTGAGAATCCAGGTTTTTCTTTTGGAGAGGGGGATGTGATTACAAGCACAGGGTTCTTCCCTACCTCCCACCACCCTTTTGAGATGAACTGAAATCATGTAATAGTGAACTGGCAAAACAGCTTTCTATGTTTTTACATGTTGTTGACTCTTGTCCTGGAAAAGGGAATAGCAGACGGTCTAATTAAAATTCAGCCCTTTAGCTCTTTGGTTGCCCAAGAAAGAACACTTTGATACTGAGTTTGTAAAGTACTATATTCAGAATCGGATGTAGTATACAGACTTATTCCAAAGGTCACTTTAAGTATAACCAAAGTCGGCAATATACTCAGGAAATATACTCTCTAAGGCTGACCATGCGCCAGGAATTAGGATGATCTTTTAGAGTCTAATTCCTCAAAAGGGTGGCCCCAGAAGCTGGCATTGGTATCACCCAGGAACTTGGTAGATACACAGACAATTGGCCCGCCCTGGCCCAGACCTACCCAATTAGAGCCCTCTTTTTGACAGGTCCTCCCAGTGATTTCTGTCCCATAAATATTTGAGAAGCAGATAAAAGCAGTGGCCATGACTGAATCATAGTTTCATTGTTTACTGTGGGAACCTAGGCATTTATTATGTTTACTTAGATCTTTTTGGTTTATAAAGTGCTTTCATGTGTATTATGTAATTGGGTCCTTAGTACAATCTTGTGAGGTGGGCAGGTATTACCGTGGATGTCATCTAAACATTTGTGCCTTGCTTTTCCTATTGTAAAAATTAAATGAATTCACATGAAATGTAAGTCCTTGTGATGAGCTTTATAAGACTGGTACCTGCCAGGCATGGTTGCTCAGGCCTGTAATCCCAGCACTTTGAGAAGCTGAGATGGGTGGATTGCTTAAGCCCAGGAGATCAAGACCCACCTGGGCAACATGGAAAGACTCTGTCTCTATTAAAAAAACAAAATGATAGCCAGGCATGATGGCATGTGCCTGTAGTCCCAGCTACTTGGGAGGCAGAGGTGGGAGGATCACTTGAGCCTGGGAAGTCGAGGCTGCAGTGAACCATCATCTCACCACAACACTCTAGCCTGGGGGATAGAGCAAGACCCTGTCCCCCCACGAAATTAAAAAAAAAAGACTAGTTCTGTCTTCTTCATAAAGTCAGCAAAAGTATGATCTAAAAAACTGAGTTAAAGTCAGTTTTCCTTAATAACCTTGCCTTTACCCTTCCAGTAATTTGACACAGCAAGTGTACTATAACATCCTCAAGGATGGCCCAGATGATGAGCATAGCTCTGTTTTCTCCGTCTCCCTCTGGGACGGATTCTGTGTGGTTTCCAACCTCCTATCCAGATTCTCTGAAACATTGGGTATCTTATAATTTTAAAAGCATGTCAGTCAAACATTTTAGACTTCAGGTAAGATTTGAATGCTAATTAAGATTTGTTAGCGTAATTTAAAAGTGAATCCATTTACTGATCTTAAACTTTATAATTCATAGTTTGATTGACAAGTCTGTTTAAATGTCAAAGATAACATGTATCCAGATTTTGCTGAAGTAGAGGAGCATTTTTAAATCCAGTGTTTCAGGAAGGGAAATATATATGCTGTGCATTCAAGTTTAATGAACATACTGACCTGAAAAACTGCTGAAATTATAGTGCATCACCTAAGCTTTAATAGCTTCTGATTTTGTTCTAATTTTTCCAAATATTAGAAGGTACTCCAGATACTATTTAAGTGAAAAATCATTTAGTTACCTTGTCTCTCTTACCAATTTTTTAAGAGACCTACATTGATGATAAACCTCCAGAAATTGGAGATTATTATAGGAAACCCAGGTCCACTTAGTGTTCACTGATGCCCTTTCAGTTTAACTTTTCTCATTTTGATGACCATCAGCTTCCTGTTCTAAAATTAACTGGCAAGTCATTCTAGCATCTCCCTTCAGATAGTATTTTGGGTTAATGATTTTTCTAAATTTTTACTTAGCAGCTAGGTTTTACTTAAACATTCCTTCTCATGCAGGTTCCATGATAAAGATACTTCTAAAAACATAAGCATGCTTCTACTTTAGTTATCACTTCGAATTTGATTTTTAAGGTATGTGGGCATTTTGTGTTTCAAATGCAATGCAAAGCTCTCCGTAAAACTGACACAAATAGATCACCTGATATTTTAGCTGTCTTCATGATGGAATCATACTATTCTGGAGCAATATTTATTATACTGTTTCTTTAAACTGGTTCTGCTGTGATTATTATGTAAGTGTGGCTGTGACGAAGGAGAGCCCCATGAAGATGGCTTTATATTCCGTTTGGCTCAGCAACAATGACTCTAATAAACCAGATTGAAATGGGAGTTTTTCCACCTTAATTATCCACATAACTGAAGTAGATAGGTAAACTCAACTAAATAGATAAGAAATAATTTTAAAGATTCATCCTTTTTCTTTTCTTTTTTTTTTTTTGAGACAGTCTTGCTCTGTCACCCAGGCTCCCAGGCTGGAGTGCAATGGCATGATCTCAGCTTACTGCAGCTTCCGCCTCCTGGGTTCAAGCAATTCTCATGCCTCAGCCTGCCAAGTAGCTGGAACTAATTTTTGTATTTTCAGTAGAGATGGGGTTTCACCATGTTGGGCAAGCTGGTCTCGAGCTCCTGACCTCACGTGATCCGCCTGCCTTGGCCTCCTAAAGTGCTAGGATTACAAGCATGAACCATAGTGCCCACTAAAGATGCATCCCTACAGGTGGCTCAAGTGTTCCAGTTCCCCTCATCCCTCTCTTTTTGGAGGGCAAGCAAAGCTTCTTGCCTACGAAGGTTTCTAGAAACACTGGCAATTCTTGACTTCACTGGGACGTTTTGCTTCATCCTGGGCAGCCACAAAACACCTTCTAGATTCTCATTATTAATAAATGAATGCATTAGCCCATTGTCACATAGGGGCAAGTTGCTGGTAATGACACTTACTATGCCATTCATTAGTTGGGTCTAGAATAGTGTCAGATTTAGCAAGGCCAATGGTAAAAGTTTCTGATTTAGCAAACATTTACTAGGTGTCTGGGACAGTATTAGGCATGTTCTCTGTATTAAAATATTACCTTACTTAAGGAGTTACTCAAAGTCACCCAACTACCGTTAGAAACAATCCCAGAACTAGAAGCAACCCTAGAAACCCAGTCCTTTGTCTTCCCCAATAAAATCAATTTGAGATGCCGTTTGTCAGGCTTAAGACATTTTCCAAGTGCATCATCCTTTTGTGTTATATTTACATAACTGGAGAAAACAGAGGCCTAGGAAAGCATAGCATTGAGTACTCATTGTTCGAGTGACTGGGAAGTAGTATGTAGGCATTGCCATGATGCACCAGAGCATCTTCTCTTTAGGTGTGATAAATGGTTTAGGTTTGACAGTATCATGGGTGTTGATTCTTTCCTGGTTATACGAGAATTATTCACTTTAAATGCTACAAGGAAAAAGTTTTAGAAAAAAACTAAGCCTATTTGAATTTTTTTTTGTTGTTGTAAACATGTCCATGAAATCCTGTATGGTCTGAGCTTCTATGGCTTGTCACATTTCAGAGCTGAGAGGCTAGATGCTTCCACCATCTTACAAATAGCTTAAGAAGTGAATTCTGCATTATCTATTGGGAGTTCACTTAGAGCTTTTGGAAGAACGTCCCAATTGCCTAACCTAAATTGTTCCTTTTGCATTGTTTTGCCGTGTGTGTGTGTGTGTGTCTGAGGGGAGAATGACTCACAAACTCCATACAAAGTACAGGACGTTAGTTGGAGCCTCCTGGGGATATCAAGATACCGGGATCTTTACCATGGATTTTTCAACAGTGTTCAGTAGACCTTTCTTAAGTCTGACTGTACAGAGAAGATGCTGAACTTAACAGTAAGTGTTGGGAATATGAAGAGCTTAGAATGCAGTGGAAGTGATAGCAAGATAAAACACATTACAAGGGACCAGGATAGGTGCCATAATTTATGTTCCTAAGGATCCTCTAATCTAGATCTTTGACTGTTTGGGGCCTCTTAGTCCCTAGGTTTGATCATCTGGATATATTATCCTGGTGACCAGGGAGAAGGATGTTGACATCAGAACCCCTCCTTCCTACTCTCAGTGCCAGGCGACCACATATAATGTAGGTGGGAATTCCATCGAATCTGTTTTCTGTGCAACCAGAGGGCAGTTTTTAGTTAGAGATTGCAGGTGCCTTAAAAAGTTGGTTTTATTCCAAGGCTCAGGGATCATTTTCTGTTCTGCTCTTTGATTTTTTTTTTTTTTTTTTTTTTTTCCCCAAGACGGAGTCTTGCTCTGTTGCCCAGACTGGAGTGCAGTCGTGCAATCTCAGCTCACTGCAACCTCCACCTCCTGGGTTCAAGCAGTTCTCCTGCCTCAGCCTCCCGAATAGTAGCTGGGATTACAGGAGAGTGCCACCACGCCCGTCTAATTTTTGCATTTTTATTAGAGATGGGGTTTCACCATGTTGGCCAGAGGCTGATCTCAAACTGACTGGTCTCAAACTCCTGACCTTGTGATCTGCCCTCCCTGGCCTCCCAAAGTGCTGGGATTTCAGGCATGAGCCACCATGCCTGGCTGCTCTTTAATTTTGAGGTGGTGTAGATGCAGAGTGTGACGCTATTCCTGAATGGGATCTGTACTGTAGGAAGCAGAACAGCTTTCCCCCACTTCACTGAAGTGGCTATCCTGACCTTGGATCAGCAGCCCTGGGTGGGGCCAGTGGGCCCAGCTCACTTGCAGAAGAGTCCTGAGCCTGACTGCCTGCCATTGTTGTGGATCACCAAGAACTGAAGTGGGCTCCTGAAGATGCACCTGGCTGGCTGTTAGACTGGGAATTTTTCAAGGCAATCTGCTTGTCTTTTTCATCTGTCATCCCTAGAAGGTGACCAGGATGCTAAGTTGTTTGTTTAATGAAAGAAAAACAATAGCTGGCATTTTTTTTTGAGCTCCTAATATATATGCTAGAAACTTTACATTGTGTCTCTCAGGCCTTAAAGCAACCCCTTTGAGGTATGAAGAGTTGTTCTTATTTTATAGGTGAGGATGCTGAATTGAAACCACTTGCCCAGGGTCAAAAAAACTAGTAAGTAGGGAGATAAAGGTAAGAATCAAGGTCTTGTGACAGAGACAGCATTCTTAGCCACTTGGCTACAGTAAATGAATGATTTTCAGGATTCAGTCCCTCTGCCCATTGAGGTGAAATGCTCCTCAACTCTGTTAATTTTTTAACCTTTCCTATGACGATTCCTGTGGGTTTCTTCCTAAGCCTCACTTAAGCCTTTGGTCCAAGCTCCTCTTGGACCATTTGTAGAGGGCCCTGGATGCCCACAGGAACCATGCAGACTCGAGCAGAGTTGATTCCATGGACAGATGGCTTTCCACCTGCTTCATGATCCTGGTATCCTAAGGGATACTTGAAGAAGATCAACCTCTGGTTTGTCAAGTAGCTTCCACTTGGATTTCTAAAATGCAACTGTCTTTGCTCTTCACCTACTTGCAACACTTCTGTGGTTCGCCCATGGACTTTAGGATAAAAGGCAAACTCCTCACTGAGGCATTTCTAACTCCTCACTGAGGCATTTCTAGCAGGTCTGGTCTCTCATAGTCTACCCATAATTGTACTTTTTAGAGGTCCTTCCAGTGTCATGCTCTCTTCTTGCCTCTGAGCTGTTGCACAAGCTGTCCCTTGGAACACTCACCCTACATCCTGCTTCTCCTTAACCTGCTTCCGCAGTCCTCAGCCTGGGTAACACCCTCTCCTGCAGGTCCCTGTAGTACCCTGCTCTTTCCCTATGTTAGTATTTATCAAGTTACTGTAATTCTCTGTTTACCTATGCATGTTCTCAGTATGGATCATCATCAAGTGGTGGCATCATCTTTTTATCTCCGGTGATTAACGCAGTTGCCTAACACATATGAGGCTCTCAATAAACATTTCTGCATGAACAAATGTAGGGTTTATAAGTCATATCAAACTTTTAGAGATGAAAGGCCCCAAGAGTAAAATAGTTCATTAACCTTTTCCTTTGGCTAGATTCCCTTTAGTCAGTTACCAAATTCTTTCAAAGTATCCTTTCTCGTACCTTTGGCATCTGTTTCTTCTCCCCAGCTGCATAGCCAGCATCCTAGCCTAGGCCTCTTGTAGACCCTCACCTGAACAATGCTGCTTAATGAGTCCTTAGCTGCAGTTTGGATTACCTGCCCAAATTAGGCATGCTTTCGTCACCTCCTCCCATTAGCCATGTCTCTTGTGTAGTAAATCTAGGCCCTAAACTGCAACTTCACATAGCCTACTTACTGAGTTCCGACAGCATGCCACTGGACTGGTCCCACAGGGAACAGGACCAGGCCCTTATTGGTCCGTGGCACTCATCTCCCACCACCCCCAGCCTAAGCCTCTGTTCCAGCATGATGGGCAGAACTCAGGCCTTTTCCCGTGCTGTTCTTATTCCTATGTCTGTGCATTTGCTTTTGTTGGTCTCTTTATGTGAAATGTTTTTCCTGTCCTAAACACGTGGTGACCCTTTGAGCCTAGATGACTCCAAAGACTAGGACTCTCCATCTGTGCTGCAGAACAGGGCGGCCTTGGCATGTCTGGTCTTTTGTGGACTTTCCAGGGATCTGGGTGGCTTCCAAGGCCCTGGATGGCCCAAATTCTCTTCCCTCAACTGGTCTAGGTGCCCCAGGGCCTCGCCTAAGTTTGAGCTCTGAGCTGGTGGACTGGATGCCAACCCGGTGATGATTCTTGCCCCTCTCCTTAGGGCGGTTTTAGGTCTAGCAGGGGTCAGGAAACAAAATGCCACCTCGAGAAGGGCGTCTTTTCCCACAAATGAACTTAGAACCATATTCCCTGGGGAGCCCTTGAAATCAGCGTGAGAACTGACTGAGGGAGTGAGTCCTGGCTTTGAGTCCCATAATTGTTATAATACAGAAATTACTCATGACTTTCCATAATCAAGTTTTAGTTATAATAGCATACTTAAGCTGGGCTCTGGGGTGAGCTGTGCCTACTAGCAATCTCTGCCTACTTCTTTGCTTTCCAGGATTGGGCTCCTGTGAATGGAGGAAAGAAGCTAAAGCCTTAGGGAAGAAAAAGAGATCCTATGCCAAAGCCACCAGGGAATGCAGGGGGACCCTCAGGTCAGCAGCAAACTGGCATTTGGGCTTTTGGGCAAATTAAAATTTCCAATGTGCAACCAACCGCCCATTTGAATCATTTTCTTAATTTTTTTTTTTTTGCATTTTATCATTGATACTGTCTGGAAATAAAAGATTATGTTTATCTTAGCTAAATTAAAGGGATTGTTTAAAACAAAGGTATTATATCTATTTAATTATTTAACTTCTTCCTTCCACATCCTACCTGCTCCTAGCTCAGCGTTTCCAACCACTAGCGCTGAAATTCTGATTTCAGTGAAGTAATAAGCAGATACAGTTACCACAGTCAATAGCCTCTGATGATTTCCATAAAAAGTGAAATGAGTTGCTCATGTCCCTTTTCTGGTGGTGCAAATTGATGAGGATCATAAGCACACTGGATGGGGGTGGGGGCACTGGGACACAGCTGGAAGCCTTGCACTTGCCACAAGCTGAGTGGCTGTGGTATGGGGTCCTGGTGTGATGGTCACCAAATGATCCAGCCTCTCTCAGACTGTGATTTCCAGCTTTGAAAGGAATTCTGTGAGGACTCAGTGAAAGGAATAATGACTTTAGCGATCCAGCTTTAAGCACCTGCAAAAGCTTGCCATGGGGCTGGGAGATACAATCTAGGCTCCTGTTCTCCCAGCACAAGGAGGAATCACAGCTCAATATGAAAGGGCAATTGTGAGAGGTGAATAATCTGTGCTTTCTGTCTTTGGACCTCTCTGCCCTCTCCCCAAACAATCCTCAAATATTTCTTATCCTAGGATGCCTGCATCCTAATCCCTGAGATTAGTTCTTAGCAGCTGAAGGCAGGCTCACCAACCTTCTCAGAATAGTCCTGCCTTTAATTTCCCCAAGGGAATCCCATTCTCAGCTCAATGCCTTGCTTCCCATCTCGCTGGTTCACTGCCAGCCTGGATATACTTGAGCCATTCAGCTTGCAGTTCCTGGCAACCTGCTCTGGGCCAGGCATCAGTGATATAAACGTAAGACCTATTCTCCATGCTCAAAGAGGAATTAATGGAATTACTGCTCATAGAACATAACTTGTTCTTCAGTAGCAATCACTGAAACCTTCAAATCCTGCAAGGCTCAGAGGACTAAATCTAAGGTAGTGCTTATTGGGGCAAAACACACTGGGACAGAAATCTGGACTCGGCACCCTTTGAATCACTCAACTGGCCTCTCTATGCCCTTTATTCTCATGATCCCGTCTGTGAGCACCAAATTCAAGCCTTGCCCAAGAGGGAAGATGTCATACTTGGCTCCCAGACAATCCATCCAACTCATAACTGAAACTGACAAAAAATTATTGAGCTTGTACTTGGTGGCATGTTCCCTGGGAGGGAAGTTCTCTGTCCCTTTAGCATTGTGATGGGGTCATTCTGGGAAGAGGGTCGTGGTTTACACAGGGTGTGACTTCTGTCTGTATAAATGGGCCTTACTTTTGAACATTGGTAACAACATGCTCTGGCTTAGTTATTATTTTTGGTACTAAAGATTGGGGAAGTATGTGAATTCTTTTGTAGACGTTAAGCCTTGAGGCCTGTATGGAACTGAGATGTGGGAAGAAGTAGAATTTGTGAGTTGCAACAATTTGGTGCTGAAAGTTAGAGCAGTGCTTAGTGCTTAGAGGTTTCTACTTCTGGTACAATTTGGAAGCCTTTGGGTATTACATAATGTCCTGGGGAATAGGGAGTTGGCCTTAATTGTCACCCAGTTCAGTGGTTCCAAGATACTGGCTGAGGACCAGAGCCTATGTGTGTCAAAGATTTCATCAATCTGAGCAAAATGGAAAACAGAGGACTGTGAAATGTAAATTTACTAATAGTACTATCATGGACTTTTCTTTATTCAGGGATTATATCATTTCTTAGTCTTTGTTGTTAAAAGCTCATTTCATGAATGTAATGGTGTTAGTTTTAATTTTAAAAACTATTCTTGCATTGCAAAATTATTTATCAACCTTATTTTGGTGCTTCCAACATTTAGAAAAAAATCACTGTGTTCAGAAATCTTAAAGCCTGAGAACTACTGACCATGACTACCTATGAATGAATTTTTTGGGTTTTTTTTTAAGAGACATGATTTTGTTCTGTCCCCCGGGCTGAATGCAGAGGTATAATGACAGCTCATGGTAATCTCAAACTCCTGGGCTTAAGCAATCCTCCCACCTCAGTCTCCCAAGTAGCTGGGACTACAGGCATGTACCACCATGCCTGACCAATTTTTATTTTATTTTATTTTTGTAGAGACAGGGTCTTGCTTTGTTGCCCAGAACGAGGCTGGTCTTATCCTGGATAAGGATAAACTTATCCAGGAGTTTATCCTGGCTTCAAGCGATCCTCCTTCCTCCACCTCCCAAAGTGCTGGGATTACAGGTGTGAACCACTGTGCCTGGCCCCATGAAATATTTTGAGTCCTAGGGTTTTTTCCCCGCCCAATATTCGTTTGAATTAGTACAATCATTTTTTTAAAAGCATATGTGAAAATATTTCCAAAGGTGAATCCAAGTAAATAAGCATTTCTTAAGAGTGGGGACATCCCTTGTTACAACAAAACCACTACTAAATTTTGTTAGTAAATTCATCTTCAATTTAACCAGCTTAAGGAAATATGACTGTATACTCTAGATATTCCAGGTCACTGGTTCTCAAACTTGGCTGTCCATCAACATCACCTGGAGAGCTTATTAAACACAAGTTGTAGGACCCCACCCCCAGTTTCTGAATCAGTAGATCTGGGATGGGACAGGGCCTGAAAATTTGCACTTCAGACAAGTTCCAAGTGATGCTGAGGCTGCTGGATGGGACCACACTTTAAGAACCAGTGGAGTAGGTCACTGATTATTAGTCTTGGCTGCCCAGTGGATTCACTTGAGGAATTAAAAAAAAATACTGATGCCTGGATCCTATCCCCAGATATTCGAACACCAGGATTCTTAAAAGGGCCCCAAGTGATTATAGTCAGTAGCAAAGTTTGAGAACTACTGGACCATAGTGATTTCAGCACAAAAGTTTCTCATGTTAGTGTAGTATGGGGGAGAAAAGGGAGAGAGACTTGGTCCACACAATCACCCAAGTACCCAGGCTGGTAGAGTTGATGCCATCTGGAATTCATGATCTTTGTGCCTGCAGCAAGGAAAAAGATAGCCTGTTGGTTCTTTAATGATTCTACTCAAAAGGGACTCAGAAGTGTTCTGTGTCACAGCTAATTGGTCAGAAACAGTCATGTGCCCTAGCTGCAAGGTAACTGGGAATTTAAAGAAGCACATGGCATTTGGGATCAGTAAATTTCTCTGCCTCAGTGACACTTCCCTGATACAGTGTAATCTTCTATGGCTTGTCTTAGGCTAGTTTATGTTGCTATAAAGGAATACCTGAGGCTGGGTAATTTATAAAGAAAAGAGGTTTATTTGGCTTATGGCTCTGCAGGATGTACAAGAAGCCTGGCACCAGCATCTGCTTCTGGTGAGAGCCTCAGGCTGCTTCTACTCATGGAAGAAGATGCAGGAGAGTCAGTGTGTGCAGAGATCACATGGTGAGAGGGGAAGTAAGAGAACAGGGGAAGATGCCAGGTTCTTTTTAACAACCAGCTCTTGGGGGAACTAATGGAGTGAGAACTCACTCACTCCCCTCTTCCAGGGAGGGCATTAATCTATTCATGGGGGAATTCACCCCCCAACCCAAACATCTCCCATTAGGCCCCACCTTCAACATTGGGAATCAAGATTGAACGTAAGATTTGCAGGGATAGACATCCAAACTATAGCAGGCCTGATGCAGATGCCCTTCTAAAAGATAGCTTCTCAACTGATGCTTTTACAGGGACCTTTTTCTGTCATAAAATTGCCTACCCATTGTAGACAATTTTTAAAAATTAAAAAAAAACCTAAAAAAAAAGAAATCTCTATAACATGCTACTACTGGGAGATCACCATGCTTAATTTCAGGCATATGTCCTTCCAGTAATTTTTTTCTGTACATATTCTTTAACATGGTTAATTGCTTAGAAATTATTTTGTAACTTTTTTTTTTTTTTTTTTTTTTGAGGTGGAGTTTCCTACCTCAGCCTCCTGAGTAGCTGGAATTACTGAAATTAGCTGAAATTAGCCCACCACCATGCCTGGCTAATTTTTGTAGTTTTAATAGAGATGGGGTTTTGCCATGTTGGGCAGGCTGGTCTCGAACTCCTGACCTCAAGTAATCTGCCCACCTCGGCCTCCCAAAGTGCTGGGATTACAGGTGTGAGTCACCGCGCCCAGCTGTAACCTGCTTTTTTTTTTTTTTTTTTTTTTTTTTTTGCTTAGTATTTTACCATTTTGTTAAAATCAAGCGAATTAAAGTGTTATAAAATACTATTTTAATTCTACTGCATGGGTATACTACAGTATAATTGGTCATTTCCTCCTCGTTAGAAATTTTGGTTGTTGTTTTGTCAATAGCTTACTATTATAAGTAGTATTTGCATGAACATCTTTATAAACAAATTCCCCCCATATTTCTGATCATTTACTTGGATACATGAACAGACTTATTTTGAGTTATCTGTTATTATACAGCAACCATTTCTGTACTTAGTAATGCATATTTAGTAAGTATTAATACTATGCAAGGCATTGATAGAGAAATGATTGAGCTTGGTCCTTGCCTTCTCTAGTATCTCAGAGTCTAGCTGGGGAATAAGATAGAAACACAACTAGCCCTAATCCCAAGGAGAAAGAGACCTAATGTTATTTCTTCAAGTGATTTTCCCAAAACCATCCTGTCTATGGTACACAAACTCCTAGAACAATGAGTCAGTGCTCTCTGGCAGTCAATGGTTAAGAGCTGTAGCTGGGGCTCACCTCTACCTCCCTGCATGACCTTGAACAACTTCCCTCTCTAGGCCTCAGTTCCCTCATCTTTAAATGAGGGCATTAGACTAGGTCATCTGTAGTGGGGCCATTCTGTGCCCACTGAATAGTTGAAGGGTATGAGTCAGCATGACTGTGTACTTTCCTTTTTTAGGTGTCTAATTATGTCTAGCAATCTGGGACAGGCTCTTTAGGGACTTGCTGGAAGGCATTGGGATGGCCCAGGGTCCATTTCTGCCATGGGACTCTAGGATGACATCTTTGTACAAACCAAATTAGTAATGAAAGAGCAGGGTCTGGGCTTATAGGCAAGGAGGAGCTGAGAAAGAGCTCTTAACAGAAGGAGTTTAAAATGAGGGGCAGTTTTTTGGCATCGGAAGTAAATATTAATGCTAACAATAATCAACAGCTATGCTTGAGGTACCTCCAAACCCATTACATACATTATTTCATTTGGTAAGTGTTTTTAACCCCATCTTAAAAATGGCGACCTTGAAGCTCAAAGAAGAGACATGAACTGCTTTGTGGGTATTGCCGTGGGGAAAGTCAGCTTATCGCCAAAACTGCAAAGAAAAGCAAAAAAAGTGAACTCTTTTTTTTAAAGAATTTTAGTTACTTTCTTTCTCCTTTTTCCTTTTTAAATTTATTTAAAATATTTTCCTTTACTTTTATTTTTTTACTCTTTTTATTGTTTTCTTTTTATACTATATTTTACCTGGTACTATCCCTACTGAAAAAAAAATTGTTATTTTTAGAGTCTAAAGGCTGAGGTCAAAGTCTAATGAGGGTATTTTATGGGATTTCTTTAGAAGGATAATTGTAATAATAAGCACTTTAATCTTAGATGCTATGTTTATAAAGGAATAGCCCTCCCTCCCTATCTTTCCCAAGAGTGCATTTTTCCCTCTGCCACAAACTTGCATCTTTTTCCACTTACAGTTTTCTGTTTTCATAGGGATGCTTTAGGATGAACCAGAGAAGGCCTTACCTCACATAACAGTTGATAAAAGCTGGTAGTTTAGAGCCTCAAGTGCAAGTGCATTTTGCCTGTGGAAAACATACTAGAACTGCTGCTTAAAATCCTCAGGCAACCCCCACATCTTCATTCACCAAAATGTGGTTCAGCTGAAGCACAGAAGCTCTTCTCTGTGTTGACAGCAAAAGAGTGGAAATGGAAATGGCCAGTTTGCAGAGAGGAACAGTGACTCTAGCCAGGCCCCTGAGTTGGGATATGGGAGAATTTGTCTTCAGCATCATCTTCCTTGTTAATTTCATATCCTTTGCCCCAGGCTTTCCTAATAATAACTGACACCTACATGATACTTTCTTTGTTCCAGGCGCATTTCCAAGCACTTAGAATTGTTCCTTGGTATCTGTGGGGAATTGATACCGGGAGACCCCCTTGAATACTAACGTCCCCGGATGCTCAACTCCCTGATGTAAAATGGTGTTGTATTTGCATATAATCTGTGCACATCCTCCTGTATACTTTACTGTTATCATTTTGAGATGGGGTCTTATTCCATCACCCAAGCTGGAGTGTAGTGGCACAATCATGGCTCAATGTAGTCTTGGCCTTTAGGGACTCAGGTGATCCTCTCACTTCAGCCTCCTGAGTAGCTGGAACTACAGGTGCGGGCTACCACATGGGGCTAAGTTTTATATATTGCAGATTAATTTTGCAGATTGATAATTTACCACCAGCGTGTGAATGAATCATACATATAGTCTTCATCTTCACAGATTAACTTCTATTTTTTTGTAGAGATGGGTTTCACCATGTTGCCCAGGCTGGTCTTGAGTTTGTGGGCTCAAGCCATCTGCCTGCCTTGCACTCCAGAAGTGCTGGGATTATAGGTGTGAGCCATTGCACCCAGCCCTGTATACTTTAAATTATATTTAGATTACTTATAATACCTACTACAATATAAATGTTATGTAAATGATTGTTATACAGTGTTGTTTAGGGAATAATGACAGTATAAAAAAGTCTCTACTTGGTCAGTTCAGACATCAGACATCATTTTTTCTTTTCTTTTGTTTTTCTTTTTTTGTTTTCTTGAGACAGAGTCTCGCTCTGTTGCCCAGGCTGGAGTGCAGTGGTGGATCTTGACTCACTGCAACCTTTACGTCCTGGGTTCAAGGGATTCTCCTGCTTCAGCCTCCTGAGTAGCTAGGACTACAGGCATACGCCATCATGCCCAGCTAATTTTTGTATTTTTAATGGAGACGGGGTTTCACCATATTGCCCAGGCTGGTCTGGAACTCCTGACCTCAAGCGATCCACCTGCCTTAGCCTCCAGTAGTGCTGGGATTACAGGTATGAGCCACCACACCCAGACATCATTTTTTCTTTCAAATATTTTCTATCTACAGTTGGTTGAACCCACAGATGTGGAGCCCACAAATACAGAGGGCTGACTGTATACATTAACTCATTTAATCCTCATGATAACCCTAGGATTATCATCTCCATTTCATAATAAGGAAACTGAGGTCCAAAGAGGTCAGGTAGCTTTTCTAAGATCACAGCTGGTAAATGATAGAAATGGGATTTGAACTGGGCCTTATGATTCCAGAGTCCATGCTCTTATGGATGTTGCTACTCAGAGTCTTTCAGTGGAATGCCTATCTGGCCTAACCCTCGAGTGATCTGTGCTCCTGAGTTAACTATATGCTTCAACTTCCAATCAAAAACCCTGAGTCCCTTGTAGTAGCAGATTGCTAATTTACTACCAACATGTGAGTGACTCACATAGTCTTCATCTTCACACATGGGCTTCTAATTTTAACAGGATAGTAGGAATGCAATAGATTGGTAGAATTTTAATGAGACAATATGAAGTGAGAGACCTTTAGGAGTAGATTAACCCCATTTTTGAGTCCGCCTCACCTCGTAAGCCACTTCTGCTAAACTGGTCTTGCTTTTGATGATATCTTTACTTTTACCTCCCAATTTTTTCACAGGGCCTTTTTTGTTTGCAAGAATGGACCAGGTGCGGTGTCTCACACGTGTAATCCCAGCACTCTGGGAGGCCGAGGCAGGTGGATCACTTGAGGTCAGGAGTTTGAGACCAGCCTGGCCAACATGGTGAAACCCTGTCTCTACTAAAAAATACGAAAAATTATCCGGGTGTGGTGGCAGGCATCTGTAATCTCAGGTACTTGGGAGACTGAGGCAGGAGAATCACTGGAACCCCAGAGGCAGAGGTTGCAGTGAGCCAAGATCGTGCTACTACACTCCAGCCTGGGCAACAAGAACAAAACTCCATATCAAAAACAAAACAAAACAAAACAAAACAAGACTGTAGGGAAGCAAAAAATGTGAGGGAGGTTTTGCACATGGAGGGTTAATAAATTTAAGATGGCAGGAGTTCACAAAAGCCCATAGAACATACTGTCTTTTTATTGCACTCTTGCTATGTACTACACACTTTACATACATTCTCATTTCATACAACACCTTTATGAAATATGCACATTTAAGAATCAGAGTCTAACAGACTTTAGGCAAGTTGCCCAAGGTCATATAGCAGATGAGTAGCAGAACCAGAATTTGGACCCAGGACTCTTGACTCCAGCATTTGCAATCTCAAATCGTGTTTCATTGTCCTTTTTATGGCTTGTGGATGACTGTTGTTGTGAGGATGATCAACGGTGCAGGGTCAGAAATGCAGTTTTGACTCCTATTGTTGGCAGGCAAATTACTGCTTGCTTCTGCTAATTTGCTTCCTGTCCTGCTTAGGCTGCAGCCGCGGCAGAGTTTCGTTGGCTCCCTGGGCAGCTGTCCTGCCAGCATTACCTCATTCCATCTTGAACCCTCCCGCAGCCCAGCAGGGAAGGGCTGAGAAGCGTGTGGCCCAGGCCAGAAGGCCAGGAACGAACTGCCTCAGCAGGGACTCCAGCCTTGATTATCTGAAAAAACGTGGTTTGCTCAGAGAAGCTTTTACCCAAGAGGAAGGAAAACTACGGCAATCGAGTTTCAGCTGACCTTAAAACCCCTGTGATCTTAGTCCTCGTCATTTAGTGAATTCTGTGTATTACTCAGCTTCTCCATTGTGTAGCTGGAGGAAATATTCATGCTGTGTCATCTTTGGTAGTCAGTGGGCAGTTTTCTCCCTGCCAAGTTTACTTTTTCTGTATTTTGAAGTTCAAGATCAGGTTGGGTGTTTGAGTGATCTACATCTGGGAGCCAGAGGAGGTTTTGTATTCAATGGTGACCAGCATGTGTTCCCAGCCTAAGCATGAATGAAAACAGTTCAGAACATTTTTTTCTTCTCCAACTCCTTTCAAGGGGCACGTGCCCATAAGGCCAACCCTGAATGATTTGGGCAAGTAAGTATGGACAGCCAAAGATCAGAGGAGAGAGGAATTGGATGAGGCTAATGTCAAGGTCTTGTCGGGAAGGCTAAAGAAATCTGAGTTGGTCCTGGGAAGAATGAGCAAGATGGAATGGGCTTGGGCTTTCTGTCTTACTCGGGGTTGCCGGCAGAAGCCACAAGAGTGTCCTGACAATGAGGGAGGAGGGGACCATCTGCCTGGAGAATTGGCTCATTAGGGAGCGCACAGACTAGGCAAAGTTGGGAGGGACGTGTGGCCTGATTTTTATTCAAAGAAGCTGCATTTTATGACAGACTTGATGATGGTGGACTGAAAGTTTAAAAGGAAGATTATGATGAAAGCAGACATCCAGACCAAACACTTTAAAGGAGCTGGATGGGACAGACAGGAAGTAGGGAGCCCAGAGAGGTGACAATTTCATTCATAACAGGTCCCAGGGGTTGAGGCCCTGACTGGGGAAGTTAAGCAGGATAGAAGGAGACAAACGCCAGCCACACAGAAGAAAGATCGTATAAAGCCAGACTGTGGTGGAGGCAGGGGGAAGGAGGGGTTGGACACCTCCGAGGTGCTGCTGCGGAATCACTAACAGAAAAGGGGCTTTGATTTAAAGGTGAATGGTAAACTTTTCCTTTTTCTAAGTAAACTTTTAATTCAAACGTAACATATATACATGAGAAGTACACAAATCATGGGTATAAACGTCGATGAATCTTCACATAGTGGACACACTTGTGAAACCAGCACCTAGATCACGAAACATCACAACCATCACTGCAGACCCCTCCCCTGTGTCCCCTTCCTTTTCCTCACACCTCCTGCCAAGGGTACCACCACCCTGACTTCTAAATACCTTAGGATTACTCTTGTTTTTCATTCAATATGTTGTGAAATTTATCCATGTTGTTGCATATACTTGCAGTTTGTCCATTCCCAATATTGCACAATATTTCACTATGTAAATATAATGCAACTCTTTTATCTCATCTGTTGTTGGGAGACATTTGAGTTGTTCCCAGGTCAGCAGTGTTAGGAACAGGGCTTCTGTGAGTACAGTTGTGAACGTGTGCTCCTAGCCTACATGAACGTATGTCTCTTGGTTGTGTACCAAGGAGTAGGCTTGCTGGGTTGTAGGGCATGCACATGTTCGGTTTGCATAGACATTATCAAACACACCCATGGGATTTTGTTTTGTTTTGTTTTGTTTTTGAGACAGTCTCACTCTGTTGCCCAGGCTGGAGTGCAGTGGCCCCATCTTGGCTCACTGCAACCTCTGCCTCCTGGGTTCAAGTAATTCTTATGCGTCAGCCTCCCAAAAAGCTGGGATTACAGGTGTGTGACGCCACACCCGGCTATTTTTTTGTATTTTTAGTAGAGATGGGGGTTTTGCCATATTGGCTAGGCTGGTCTCAATTCTGGCCTCACGTGATCTGCCTGCCTCAGCCTCCCAAAGTGCTGGGATTACAGGCGTGAACCACCACGCCTGGCCTACATGTGGGATTTGGTAATTGAATTTTAAGTAGCAGGTATGGAACAAGTTGGTGGATGGGGTTAGGGCTGCAGCTCTTGATAGGTGAAAGACGAGTTTAAATTTTGTATCATGAAAGAAAGTTGAAGGAGCATCTTACTTGCTTTTGAGGCACAGCTCAAAGTCACTTTAGTCCTTGAGCAGTGTACTGGAGCTGTGAGAGAGGGGACCACACTCCATCCCAGCAAAGAACTGCCAACAGTCATGTTAGGTTTCCTAGATTCTCAGCTAGGAGGATCCCTAGGCCAAGTTTCTTTGTCTCTTCCCCTTAATGGAGTATGTGGAAAGTATATATATTTTTTAGTTTTGTTTTTTTTGAAGTGTTGGACTTTTCCCTGGGTTTATGACATGTGCTCCATTGTACTAATCCATTTCTCACAGTTCCATCTTTCATAGCAATTCACATAATTGCTGCAATTTTAACATTCTGGAAAGTATGTAGTGGGGGAGGGGCACAAGAAGATCTGGCAGTTTCTGCTACAGCTAGCTAATGGCTAATGGGGGTGCCCCATAGATCTTTGTGGCAAAACAAAGAGCTAGACAGTGCAAAACAAGCCCTGGAAAGAACAGGGTCCAGCAGGAGAGGTCTTCTTTCTCCAGGGAAGCTTTTGTCTGCAGACCAAAAAAGGAGTTTTCAGACTCCTTTGCATCTTAAAAAAAAAAATTCTGTCTTCTGTACAACTAAATACTTATGTAGCCCAGATGTTAGCTGGAGGCCTCCCTACCCCACAAGAACTTTGCAAAATTAGCTCAAACCTCTATCAATTCTATGGTCCACAAAAGTTGAAATTCTTCCCCAAGATTTCTCCTAATTTTCAGGGAACTTATGCTCAGGGCCATGTGGTCCTTTAAAGTTTTGTTACCCAATGTAGGTCCAGAGACCAGCAGTGCCGCTGTCACCTGGCAGCTTGTTAAAAATGTAGACTCTCAGTTTCAACCCTGGAGTCTGGATATACTGTTATGGTTTGAATGTGTCCCTTAAAGTTCATGTGTTGGAAACTTATCCCTAAAGCAACAATGTGGAGAGGTAGACCTTTAGGAGACAATTAGGTCGTTAGGGTTCTGTCCTTGTGAATAGATTGATGCTGTTATAGCAAGAGTTGTAAAGAATACATTATAAACAATGAGTTTGGCCCCCCATCCTCCACCTCTCTTTCCCCATGTAATACCTTCTGCCATGTTATGACAAAGTAAGAAGGCCCTCACCAAATGCCAGCTCCTTGATCTAGGACTTCTCAGCCTTCATAATCATGAGCCAATAAATTTCTGTTTATTATAAATTACCCAATCTGTGATTTTCTGTTTCAGCACAAAACAGACAAAGACACTTACCGAATCAGAACCTGCATTTTCCCAAGGCCCCCAGGTGATTTGTGTGCATGGCATAATTTCAGAAACACAGCTATAGGGGAAGAGAAGAGGCGCTAGCATCTAACAGATCTGGGTTCAAATCCTAGCTCTGGCATTTAGTAGCTGGTGACCTAGAGCACATCACTTGCCCTCACTGAGGCTTGGTTTCCTCCTCTGTAAAATGATTATTGCACTCTCGATGCCACAGCGTATGGAAGCCGATAGATTGCCAGGTGAGGTAATACACAAAGCTAGCATTTGGAGATTCTCTACAAATATCCTCTGTCCTTCCTGGACTCACCCAGCCTCATGCATCCTCTCACATTACAAGGCTTCTAGGGATCCCAGGGATGCCTTCTTGCCTGACTTCAGCAGGGCGGCATGCATTACATTTTTCTGGAGATAATGACAGTGGGCATGCATAACTGTTCGTACTCTCTGGCTTCGCCCATTAATCTCAACACTTACTGTTGTGGTACAGGCCTGGGTATATACGACAGAGAGGGACAGGGCTTTTCATTCCTTAATCTATGGATGGATGAATTCCATTGCTAGCATAATATAATATGGATGCAGGTAACCATGCCTCTATTTCCACTGTGTTTAAAATGTCATAATATATAGCATAGCATAGTTAGGGTTTGAGTCTTCCCACAGTAATGGTACCTAAGGAAGGAGGTGAGGCCTCGGAGAATGACTTTAGTCTCTTGGTTCAACGCAACAGAAACCTGGCTTAAATTAGCTCGTACAAAAGTGGGTTGGTTCATGGTCTCCTAGAAGGAAATGAGCCAAAAAACAAAGGCATAGCAGGGCCTCAGGAAAAAATTAAATCTTGGAACCTTGAATACTTAGGGACTTGCTCTCTATTTTTCTTCCGTTTCTTTTTGTGTGTTAACTTCATTCTCACTGACCACCAGACTTTGCCCAAATAGTAAGAAATGTGACCACCATTTATGGTCCATATGATGTGAAACGGATATTCTATATCCATGTATGAATAAATGATTGTTATCTATATCTAGGTCTAGGTCTGTATTTATATCTATGACAATATAAAGTAGTTCTTCACACTAAAGAGTGAAATAAGTCCAACATATCAGAAGTGCCCTTCCTGTAAATAAAAGCAATCTGCGTTTCACTCTCTCATTTGGGATTTGTTTCCAAGTTACCCACAGCTCAGATCCTCCCTACATGCCATCAGAAGGTAACCAACCCCCAGTGAAAAGGTAAAGAATAGTCTATAAATTTGGTGGTTACAACATCTTAAAATGAAGAGGGGCAGTAGTGCAGAAAGAAGAATTGCCAGCGCAGTCTAGAGAAAGGAGACTGGGGGAGTGGGCAATAAGAATCTTGGGAATTTGGAAGTGGCAGAACCAAATGCTACAATCTCTGCATTGCCAATCAGTAGGAGCTAGAAGGATAGTTTGATCCTGACACCTCCAGTGGGAATTAATACTTAGGGAAAAGAAGTATGTCAGAAACTAAGGATGCAAGTGGGCCTTGGGAAAGCATTCCAATATTTGTACCTTTACAAAAATCATATACTAAATTAAGATAATAACATTTAGCATACTTCATATTAGTAACAATAAATATTATGTAAGGAATTCCCATTTATCATTCCTTATTTGATACGAGCTTTTTAGAAACTTCTTCCTCCTCCATTTTAACTAGATGGTTGTAAATTCATTTTGTATTGCTACCAAAGATATGCATAATACACCAGCATCTGCACAGTCTCTGCATCCTGTTTAAAACCTCTCTATTTTTAAGATATAGGATTGTCAGGTTCTGCTGCCAGTTCTCGCTGGGTTCCAAAGATCTTTTCCAGGTCTTCCCTCCCAACAGGGGTGTTCTGAAGTGCTCTACTGCAGGACTTCTCAAACTGTACTGTGCATGTGAATCCCCCCGGGGATCTGGTTAAAATGCAGACTCCTACTCCACAGGCCTGCAGTGGGGCTGAAGGTTTGCATTTCTAATGAGCTCTCAGGTGATGCAGAGGCAGCTGGCACAGAGACCCCAACTTTGAGCAGCTCAGCAAGGCTCTCTGTGACCTTTTCCTTCACTGCAGTTGGCTTTATGCCCCCCAGTCCTTCAGCAGGAGGCTTCACTTCTTTGCCATCTGCTTGGCTTCTTTTTCTAGCCCCCACATTCTCATCTTCTAATTATCCCCAACAGGGGTGCTTTGCTTAAATAAAATTTCCCCAGGTTTCTCAGGAATAAAATCAGAATGGCTAGAGTTTCTCGCCAGGGAACCTCCCCAGTGAGGATAAGGAGTGAAGGAGCGAAAGGCTGGGAGTAATTGGACAAGGAACACAGATTTTAGAAAAGGAGAGTCAGCAAGAAGTAGGTGTCATGCTAGGGTCAGAGGATCTCAAAGGGTCTATATTGCTTCAGGACTGGGAGAGTCCGAAATGAAATTCCAGTCATGTAATTGTGACTCAGCCTGTGGAATGAACTTTGTGTGCTCACTCATACACGATCTTTTCCTTCCTGGTACTCACTTGCCTACCCCCTTGTAGTTAGGTGGGGCCATGTGATGAATTCTGGCTGGCAGTTTGTGAGTGGAAGTAATGTGTATCACCCCTATGCTGAAGCATTTACCTGCTGGTATAAGACCCTTGAGCACTCTTGCCCTGCTGCATTGATGAAGAAGGCCACCTGTTTCAGTGGTGCAATATAGGATGTTGAGCCTTTGTCAACCTGTTTTGCTGAGTCATCGTTGCTTTGTCAGCCTGTTTCATGGGTCATCATTGGTTGAGTGATCAAGACTTACACCATTGTTTGTCATTGCTTTAACTAGGAGCAGTGTTTGTTACTGCAGCAAAAACTAGCTTATCCTGACTTATACTGCACAGTGAGAGAGGGAAGGAGGAAGCACAGAGGGAATTAGTGAAGCTTCATGGAAGCTCCCCCAGGTACAGACTTAGACCATATATAAAAGATGGAGGAAGCAGGGCTGCCTCCCAACAGAGCTCAGGAAGAACGGAGGCTTAAACTAGAGCTTAAAAAGAGCAGAGGCTTGGGAAAATGCTGATCTCATCAGAAGGAGGTTTTATGGCTCTGTATAGATTAAGAAGAACAGGAAAAGGAAAGACACATTGTTTGGAGGAAATGATGTAAATATACGAGGGGACAAAGAGGAAGCAAAACTGCTCACCTCCTACTTTGCTTCCATTTTCCATAGCAAGGGAAATAATTTTTAATCTGAAAAGGATGAAACAAAGGGCATGAAGGGGGAAGTGGCGTTTAAGACATTAGACACTGAGCTTTGTCTCTTCAGCATCTAACATTGCACTGGCACAGTGGTGTTGCTCAAGAACATTTGCTGAATGAATGAATACAAATATGTGAAGGGGTATGAAGAGGGTCTAACTTATTTTATTGGATTCAAGTCTTTGGGCCCAGATGAATTAAATTCCAAGGTCCTGAGAGGAAGTGCAGCTGTGAAAGCAGAAGCAGTGTTAGTAATCTTCCAGAAATCAAGGGCAATGGGAAAGGGAAGGTCAGATTAGAAATCTGAGTTCTTTTAATAAAGGGAGGAAGAAAGGGGGAAGCCAGAGCCTCTCCAACAGTGAATTAATTTTAATGTCTGGCACAATTCTAGAAGCATCTATTCCCATTTCTCTTCTAGAAATGAGTCTATTAAGTTGATGACTTAGGAACAACTGGGAAATAAAATAGTTATTGGGAGTCTGTTTATACTTAGAATCACTTATTTTTATTGAGGACTTACCTAGTGCCAATCAATGTGCAATCAACAATTGCACAGATTATTTTAGTCAACGCTCATCATCATCTAATGAGGCACCACATTCTTACAGTTGAGGACAGGGATCATACCATCAGGATCCACATCCTGCTCTCCCTGACTCCAAAAACAGTGCTCTCCACCATGAAGCTGCAAGAGCCCCCACAACTGGTGGAGAGCTGTTGGGGGAGAGGTGAAGACTGGCTGGAGGGTGGGATAAGTTAAAGCCCCTTCACCTGTGGCCACAGAGACCACCCTACATGCTGCCCTATGTTTACAAAATCAGAATGGCCTGGAAGTCGGCGTGTGGCTGAAGCCTCCCTCTTGACCAGGATGCACAGTGGAGCTTCAGAACCACTGCATAGGAGGATGGAAATGGTGGTCTTCACCAATTTGAAGGACACTGACGTGAAAGAAGAAACAGGGAAGATAATTAGTGTTATTGTTTGGATATTTGTGCCCTCCAAATCACATGCTAAAATGTGATCCCCAGTGTTGGAGGTGGACCTAGTGGGAGGTCATGGGGATGGATCTCTCATAAATGGCTTAGTACCCTCCTCCCGGTAGTAAGTTCTCACTCTATTAGTTCACGTGAGATCTGATTGTTAAAAAGGGTCTAGGTCCTCCCTCCTGTCTCTATTGCTCCCATTCTCACCGTGTGACACCCCTGCTTCTCCTTTGACTTCTCTCATGATTGTAAGCTCCTTGAGGCCTTACCAGAAGCAGATGCCAGCTCTATGCTCCTTGTACAGTCTATAGAACTCTGAGCCAAAATAAACCTCTTTTCTTTATAAATTATCCAGCCTCAGGCATTCCTTTGTAGCAATGCAAAATGAACTAGTGCAATATGTTAGCTTGAAATAGCCAATTTCCCTCTTGTTGATTGTCATCTGTTGATTTTTTCCTTCTGTGCAGCCTTAGCATCATTAGGGGAAAACCTTAGGCTGATTTGCTCACAGGAGGGAGAGGACAGATGCATGACAGAGCTCATGGAGCAATGGGAAATTATTGTCAAGCAGAAATGAAGTGTAGAAAGGTGCTCAAAGGAGAGAAAGATGGGCAAGAGGTGCAATTAATTGTCTGCCAGTTCCTCATGCTCCCACGCTGCCCCCAAACACCACTAGAGTCTAATTCTTGAGTGGGAGCGGTGGCAAGTAAAGACACACACAAGTATGAGAGAATCCCAGAGCATGGCATGTTTGCAGCTTCCCAAGGCATGTCCTGGTAAAATTCCAAGCTCTTTAAAATCCACCCTCAATTTTCCAAAGCAAATTCTGTATTAATATCTGGTCATATTTAAGATGCATGTCATATTGTTCCAAAACCCTTAGTGCATTTCCCAGCTTTAATAACTTCAGAAGTATAAATGAAACAAACTTACAAAAGAGGTTATATAAAAATGTAATTATTTAAATTCCATTTACACTTACTGAATTTGTGAATTTGAAGCAATATATTTTTTAATTTGACATTTTAAAAAATGATAGACTCCTCTTGCAGATGGTAAGCATTGACTGAAACAAACAAAAATGGGATTGTTCTAAATTCACAAAACTAAAAAGGTCTAAAAGAAACTTGAATAACTAAAACTTCAGATGATTTTTTTGGTAAGTTTGCAACATTTGTTTACACTTCTGCAATGATTAAAGCTTAAAACTGGCAGGGCATGGTGGCTCATACCTGTAATCCCAGCACTTTCAGAGGTCGAGGCAGGAAAATTACCTGAGGCCGGGAGTTTAAGAATAGCCTGGGCAACACAGTGAGGCCCCATCTCTAAAAAAGATTTACGAAGTAGCTGGACATGGTGGCATCTACCCATAGTCCCAGCTACTTAGGAGGGTGAGGCAAAAGGATGGCTTGAGTGCAGGAGTTTGAGGTTACAGTGAGCTATGATTGTACCTGCTGCACTCCATCCTGGGTACCTGTCTCCAAAGAAAGAAAGAAAGAAGAGCTTAAAGCTTCTCTAAGATTTTGGAAACACTGTGTAAGAAGACAGTTTCTCATCCTCCACTGTCAAATTACTTTGCCAGCTGAATCTGCAAGCTGTGCAAACAGCATTCAATACTAGGAGCTGTGGGTTGCTTATCAATGACCAATCAGGACTTTGAACTTTAAAATTCTGTAATCATTGCCAAGTCCTCAGGCGTATTTGGAGTTTCTGTTTCTTTGGCTTCTGTTTCTGTGTGTTGGCTTGTTTTATGAATTTTGGTTTGTTTTGTAATTTATAAGAGCTCTGAGATCCAGGTAAGCCTATTCCCATAGTGAAGCAAAAGAGGTGCTGTGTGTGTATTTTAAAAAAATTTCATCATGGAAGCTTTCAGAAATACAAAAAGTAGTATAAATCCCCATGACCCAACCCCAATCACTATGAATGTTTTATTTATTATTTTGCTGAAGTATTTCAGAGCAAATCATAAATGTGTAAAGTTTTGTTGAGCTTAAAAAGACAGCTTCAGTATTGGAAATGGAACCAAATAGTATTAGGGTAATTGTCGGAGAGAGAGAGAAAGAAAGAACAAAAGAGGGAGGGTGGGAGGGAGAGAAGATACTGAAATAGAAGAACATCCACAATGAGATTCCTATATTTATCCCCTCATTCCTTCCTGGTCCCTTTCCACAGTTTTCTCTACTTCCCACCTACTTAGTTCTTTACTTTGAAATATCAACAACCTTGGCAAGCAGATACAGACGAAGGTTTTGTATCAGAATGAAGGAAAAGGAAGCCCGCACTCTTTTCTGCGTCCTTTTAGGCCTCTCTCCTGCCTGTCTTCCCTTGGAGTTTGCAGTCTCACTGTCAGGCCTTTAAGGAGCTAGGTGGCTTCCTTTCCCTTTTCTTGTGCAGAAGGAACTTAACTCTTAATCCTGGAACATAGCCATTTTTCCTTTGCTAGCAAGGCTTGGGAATAGGGCAAGGAAAGGAAAACTCTATATAGTGGAAGGGATCTGTCATTCCTTGGGGACACATCACCCTGGAACAGCATTTCCTCAAACTACAGTTCTATGAATGTCTAGAATTCTGATTAATGAAACTAGGATTTCCACCAATAAAGCTCCCCAAATTAGTTTGGGGCACAATATTTACAAGAAATAGTAGCCTGTTAAAAACTTAAATGATATGCAATAAAAATAACCCTCTTTAACTTTATCTTAGTTTTAGTGGAACTTTTTTCTGACTACCTATTAATATCTCATTGTATATTAGTTTTTTGTAAAGCACAGTTTGGGGAATGCTGTCTTGAAATTAGTCTTTCTGATCTGAAACAACAGGGTGGGATAAATCGCCTCTCCCAGCTTGGTAAGGGACAACTCATTCCATTTGGATATTTAGATGTGATGGAAGGTCAGAAACCAGAGAGTCAGAGCTGACTAAGGGGACATAGGGTCATTAGATCCAACGTGGAGTATACATGGTGATTGCAGAGGGCCAGTGTGATTACTGGTTAAGGCAGGCAAAGCCACCAGACAAAGCAGAAAAGAGGGGTACTCAGGTGCCCACTGGCAGCCTTGAAATTGGTGTGCGATCCTACAGAGACCCGAGTTGGGGTCAAGGGAGCCTGTTGCTCTGGTGGCTCAGGGCATGGGCTGCTGAGGCTAGGGTGAACTCAGACTTGCTCCTAGAGGCCTATGGCCAAAAAGAACATTCATTCTTGAAACAGCAGTGCAAAGACCACCAGCCCAAGGGAGGAGTTAGAAGAGCAGAGGAAAAATAACCCAACAATTATGTACATATGTATGTATTTTTATAGCATGTGTCAGTAAGGAATTTTTACATTTTCAAGATGTTTTAGAAGTAAATTAAAAAGCAATCTCAAAAGACAGCATGATATTTAAATGATTTCATCGCCCACTTTTAGCACTTTCAAACTATGTCTTTGCCATTCTTGAGATCTTAATTTTGATTCATTCTCAAAATTGTGCCACTCTTTTGTGAAGACTACGCTGTTGTTTTCTTGGCATTTAGCTTTGTAGAGACCAGCTTGACCTGTGTTCCTCTATATATAATTTATTTTCTTTTAAAGACCTAGATTCTTATGGAAATTTATTTTAACTTTGAAAACATTTTAAACTTTTTAGTTTGAAATAATAGACTCACAGGAGGTTGTTAAAATACTACATAAAGTACTGTGTATACTTCACCTAGCTTCCCCCAATGGTGACATCTTACTTAATAATATCTATTTATTTGTTTATTTATTTTTAAATAGAGTTGGCATCTCGCCATATTGCCCAAGCTGTCTCCAACTCCTGGGCTCAAATGAGCCTCCTGCCTCGGCCTCCCAAAGTGTTGGGATTACAGGCATGAGCCTTGGTACCTAGCCTATAATACAGTATAAAAACCAGGGCATTGACATTGGTACAATACTGTTAATTAGTCTACAGGCTTTTTCTTTTTTTTTTGACAAAGAGCCTTGCTCTGTTGCCCAGGCTGGAGAGCAGTGCTGAGATCTTGGCTGACTGCAACCTCCACCTCCCGGGCTCCAGCGATTCTCCTGCCTCGGCCTCCCGAGTAGCTGGGATTACAGCACCGCCATGCCTGGCAAATTTTTTGTATTATTAGTAGAGATGGGGTTTTGCCATGTTGGCCAGGCTGGTCTCGAACTCCTGGCCTCAAGTGATCCACCCACCTCAGCCTCCCAAAGTGTTAGGATTACAGGCTTTATTGTAATCCCAATCCTTTTATTGGATTACATTCCCTTTATTGTAATTACCATGAGCCACAGCACCCCGCTGTTTTTTGTTTGTTTGTTTGTAATAACATGCATTCATTTGTGTATGTTTGTGTATGTATAGTTCTATGCAATTTGAGATTAGATTCCAACATTTATCTTACAAATCTTTTCCTTCCTTTGAGCCCTGAAGCCATTGCCTTAGTTCAGGTCTCACTGTTTTTCACCTGTAAGATTCCAGTAATCTCCCAGCATCCTCCATTCATTCCTCTATTCCCTCTCATCCGTCATGTACCCTCCTGGCAGAGTTATCTTTCCAAACTATAAACCCCTATTTATCTTCCAGCTTTAAGGCTTTCAAGTAATCCTCTATTGCTACAAGATAAAGTCTAAACTGATTTTGGATTTTGCCCTTGTATTTCTCTCTCTGACCCTACATCTTTCTCACTTATAATCTGCACTCCAATTGCTGGTAGCTGCCTTGCTGTACTTTTACTGGGCTTATGCATTCAGACATACTTTTCCTCCTGTCTAGAGTACCTTCTTGCCTTTGTGCATCTGAAAAATTCCTTCTGTTCTGTCAAGAATTTGCTCAAATGCTGCCATTTTCTGGGAAGATTTCTCTTCTTTGCTCCCATAATTTCTTTTTTTTTTAATTTTAATTTTTAAGTTCAGGGGTACATGTACAGATTTGTTATATAGGTAAACTAGTGTCATAGGGGTTTGTTGTACAGATTATTTTGTCACCCATTAGTTGTTTTCCTGATCCTCTCCCCGCTCCCACCCTCCACCCTCCAGTAGGCCCCAGTGTCTGCTGTTCCCCTCTATGTGTCCATGTGTTCTCATCATTTAGCTCTCACTTTTAAGTGAGAACATGTGGTATTTGGTTTTCTGTTTCTATATTAGTTTGCTAAGGATAGTGGCCTCTAGCTTCATCCATGTTCCTGCAGAGGACATGATGTTATTTTTTATGCTCCCATAATTTATTTTTCTTGCCTGTTAATATAGCACTTCTTGAATAGCTGTTTCTATTCATGTAGGCATACATTAGAAATGTATTCAAGCAATAGAGTCCTGAGTATAAATGGCGGCTTAAACAAGTGGAGGTTATTTTTCTCATAATAAGATATGCAGACGTAAGCAGTTCATAGGAAGGAAATGCACTCACCAATGTCATCAGGAACACAGGGACTTTACATATTACTCCTCCGTCCATGGTCTCTGGCTTGTCACCCCTTCATCACTAGATGGCTGCTGTATCATGTCTACATTCCAGACAGGAAGCAAAAAAGCTGTGTGCGAAGCTGTCCCTCTTTTCGTGTTATAGCAAAAGCTTTTCCAGAACACCCCTCAGCAGACTTCTGTTTATATTTCCTTGACCTGAATTGTATTTCATAGCCATTTTTAGCTAGAAGGGAGAGTAGATAAACAAGTATTTCACTCCACAATCTCTATAACAGAGAAGGGCAAGGGAGAGGAGAATTGGAATTATGTGTAGAGTGAGTCAACCTACAGTGTCTCTCCTATATACAGTGTCTCTGTTGGACTGAGAACTACCTGCTAGAAGATGGGAGTATTCTATTAATACTAATTTCTGTTCTGAATTCCTTTGTGTCTGTTCTAGTATTTGGCCTTTGGTAAATACTTCTTTGAAATTCATAAATATTTGCTTTATTTTGTTTTTAAATTTTATTTCATGTTTTGTTTTTTTTTGAGATAGAGTCTTGCTCTATCACCTAGGCTGGAGTGCAGTGGCAGGATCTCGGCTCACCACAGCCTCTGTGTCCTGGGTTCAAGTGATTCTCGTGCCTCAGCCTCCTGAGTAGCTGGGACTACAGGTGTGCTCCACCATGCCTGGGTACTTTTTGTATTTTTAGTAGAGGCAGGGTTTCATCATGTTGGCCAGGCTGGTATTGAACTCCTGACCTCAGGTGATCCACCCACCTCGGCCTCCCAAAATGTGGGATTACAGGTGTGAGCCACCGCATCTGGCTGAAATTATAAATATTTGAATGAACACATGCATGCAGTATACCAAACATTAAGAAAAATAGGAAGGGTTTTAATTTTTATTTTGTTAGAGAAAGGTTGTTTTTCATTCACAATCTGAAGCTGTGCACAGGTATACAAACACAAAGAGACATAGATTTGTGTGCTATTAGGCAGAATAACAGTAGCAGTTAGGGCCTAAAGCCTCAGGTCTGTTCTCTGCCATTCTCTGTAGGTTACTGTCTTATTGGTGTGAGAAGAGGGGAGACTAGATCATAGGGCAACCAATAACCCTTTTTTTAAAAAAATGGAATTTAGCTCTTGTTGCCCAGGCTAGAGTGCAGTGGTGTGATCTCAGCTCACCACAACCTCTGCCTCCCGGATTCAAGTGGTTCTCCTGCCTCAGCCTCCACAGGTGCCTGCCACCACGCCCAGCTAATTTTTTGTAATTTTAGTAGAGACGGAGTTTCTCCATGTTGGGCAGGTTGGTCTTGAACTCCTGACCTCAGGTGATTCACCCACCTCAGTCTCCCAAAGTGCTGGATTACAGGTGTGAGCCACCATGCCCAGCCATAACCCTCTTGAGTAGCAAATGCTGACTAGACACATGGAGGAGGAAAGAGGAGGAAAGAGGAGGGTCAACTCAGAGAGAGGGGAGCAAAACTGGGGTGTGCCCACAAACCATCACTTCACTAATGGTCTTTAACTACTTGGGAGAGATTATATTCTTTTGGATGGTGAGACTGTTCCTATTTTGCAAACCACTGTAAATTTATTCTTCTATGTTGTAATTCCCTTTAGCTACCCAAGCTCTTCAGTAAAATGAACCTCACACATACAGCTGTATGAGGTGGTGTTGTGGAGGCCCATAGGATAGTGAAGATTGGGCTTTCCCAGGCCACCCTCCCGGAGGCCAGTGTGGCAGAAGCAACCCTGCATGGACACAGATAACTGTGAACTTGCTGGGGCTGGCTCAGCAAGTGAAGATGGGATATTATGGAACTGTCAACAGCAGCACTGACAGAAGCAGGAGGGGACACACCTGCCAAGAGAGCGACTCAGGATCAGACTCGGGGCTCATAGCAAACCCTATCATCTCCAAATATATTGGAGAAAGGAGTCTCTGGAATGGAGACGAGGGATGAAGAGAGGGTTGCCAGGATCCAGTGTTGCATCTTATGAATTGTGACCTTCAGCAAGTTACCATCCTTTCGAAATCTTATAGGACCAACACCACAGGGTTATTGTGAGGAGAAGAGGAGAAAATGCACAGGACGCACTTAGAACGTAGTTAATGCTCAATAGTTATTACCACCGTCTTGGAAATCTTAAGTTCTACTTCTTATCCCTCATTATAAACAAGGGGAAGCTGAGCCAAAAGGGTGTAAAGATTGTTCCAAAGTACAGTGCTATGTTGCCATAGTACTCTAGGCATAGCTTCATGTCAGCCCTTATCATATTGCTCAAAAATTGTTTTTGTACCAGTTTCCACCACTGGACTGTTATTTGAAGGGCAAGGGCTGCCTAAGCCAGCTGACACACCTGACACAGGGCACATGCCACAGCATGTAGTATTGCTCAACTAATGTTTGTGGAGCTGAAGTGTCACACAGCCAACCTCTCCACACTCTTATTCCACACGCACTACCTCCCTTACCAGTGTGACCTCTCCCCAACCTCTAACCTCTCCTCTGGCTGTTTGAAGTGTCCTGGAAAACCTTGAGCAGACGTTTTCATTCAACAAGGACTTCCAAGGGACAACCACCCTTTCCCTTCCTGTCCGTTCTTGGGCAAGGCAGAAACTCTCAGTTCACAACAGGAAACCAATACCTTTGTGCTATCAGAAGACATTTCCTTCACAGCACAAAACGTCTGAGTAATAATTTCAAGCCGGGCTTCACCCATTTCCTGTGAAAGGAGGCAAATTTGCCTATCCTTGTCCTGGAGAGCCCTGGTTTCCCAGGCCTGCAGTGGTGCAAAGCCTTCTGCGCTGGGAAGATGAGTCTATCTTCTCCCTTTCACATACCAGATCCAGCATCCTGTGTAGCAGACACACTTGGGATGGCTTCTTAACATTTATCCAGAACACAGTCACTGTGACTAATTTGTGCCCTGTTCTGAGTATATTTCATAGGCAGCTTTGAGAGTACAAAACTCCTGGTTAAAGAAAGTCACAGCTTTTTCTGAAAGTCGAGTCAGTTTGGCTACCAGTAATTAACAGAGGTTGGGGCCATGAAAAGTCTGTGGGGCTGATTTTCAGTAGCTCCTTTGTAACTGGTTTTTGTCTGTATGGAAAAATGACCGGTTTTTCCTGACCCTATGGTCCATTCCACTGTCTTGGGGCAGGGGTTAGAGCACCCGGGACAGATGACACTATACACTCTTAGGATTCTGAAAGTAATCTAGTCGTCCTTAGTGATCACATTTGATCTTTTAATGTTAAGTCTGGGAAAGTTAAGGGACACTCTTATTCAATTGCCTCTATTTTACAAAAGGGAACACTGAAGCCTCCAAAGGCAAATGACTTCTCAGAGGCTGCAGAAGAGCAGCGTCAGAACCAGGTTAGAATTCAGGTTTCTTCATTTTTAGGAACATTGCCTTCCCTCCTCCAAAGATGAACATTTTGAATTCCAATCTTTTAGTATTGTCTTAGAAGCTTCTTATATGGGTAGCAGAATTCCTTGTGTTTCTACAAGAAAAGTCGGCAGGAACTCCTGGGTTTTAGGGAGAATTTAGACGAACCTTTTTCTTCCCACACCACGTTAGGCAGGAAGGGAAGGAACAGGCTTATTTTGAGCAGCTCCAGGCAAAGATATTTAATCATATGAGGTAGAAAGAGTTCATGAGGGAGACAGTGATCAGCCAGCTTACCGTCATGGTGGAAGGTTAGCCTGTCCGCAGCAGTCAAAGCAAAGTATGCCTCCAGTTTCTACAGCGGTCAGTGGTCACGCCTCATCCATGGGGGCTAAGCTGGAGAGACCAAGCAGAAGCATCAAGCATGCATTTATTGGTGGTAAAACTGGCACTGGGAATCATTCAGTTTTGAGAACAAGGATGCAGAATCTGTAGAAATCAATTGGCCGGGTGTGGCAGCTCACGCCTGTAATCCCATCCCAGCATGTTGGGAGGCCGAGGCAGGCAGATCACCTGATGTCAGGAGTTCAAGACCAGTGTGGCCAACATGGTGAAATTCCGTCTCTAAAAATACAAAAATTATTTGGGCATGATGGCAGGTGCCTGTAATCCCAGCTACTCAGGAGGCTGAGGAGGGAGAGAATTGCTTGAACTCAGGAGGTGGAATTTGCAGTGAGCTGAGGTCATACTATTGTACTCCAGACTGGACGACAGAGGAGACTACATCTAAAAAAAAAAAAGAGAGAGAAATCAATTGACTGAAAGAGGCACTAAAAGCCAAGACTAAGAGTAGTAAGTTCTCTAAAGCGAGAAGGGGAGGTCCCAGATCTTGTGGGACAGGAATAGTGTAGGACATACAGGTAACCATGTGGACTAGACCAGAATTGTTTCTCTCGCCACACTGGTTTCAGTGCCTTGCCAGTGCCTTAGGAAGGAGAATGTGTCTGAATGCTTGAATCTAAGTATGTATTCGGTTGGTGCAAAAGTAATTGCAGTTTTTCCCATTACATACATTTTCCCGTTTTCAGTTCAGGGAGTGGGCTTCACCATTTTCTGTTTTCTTTTCTTTCCTTTGTTTGGGGATGAGGAAGATGGGGTCTCTCTGTTACCCAGGTTGGAGTTCAGTGGCTCTTCACAGGACCTATCAAAAGGCACTACAGCCTCGAACTGTTGTGCTCAAGCAATCTTCCTGCCTCAGCCTCCCAAGTAGCTGGGACTACAGATGCGCCACTAGGCCTGGGTAAATTTTCTTTTTTTTTTGGGGGGGGGGATGGGAGTCTCTCTATATTGCCCAGGCTGGTCTCAAACGCCGGGACTCAAACAATCCTCCCATCCCAAAGTGCTGGGATTGCAAGCGTGAACTACCATAATTGGCCTCCATGTATTTTTATAGACAAATGCTTTATCAAGCAGGGTCCTGAACAAATGGCATAGCCAAATTTGGATAATTTGAGGAGAATTTAATAAAGGGAGAAATTGCAAAGGTGCGGAGATTAGGGAATTAGTACCATCATGTGGGGCTTGTATGGCTCAAAGGGAGAAGGGAAGTGAGCAGTGGGGAAATCTGGAAGGAGACAGTCTTATGAAGGAAATGCTTTGAAGAGAGCAATGACTTTTGGTCAAGGGACACAGTCACTTGCAGGAAAACTCACAGGGAGAAACCCGGAGAACAAACGCCCTGACCTCACTTTCCTCCCTCCAAAGCCAACAAGAAGCCAGAGAAGCAGGGGGCCGATTGACACATTGCACACAAACCAGCCTCCTGGGCACGACATCAGGGGTGGGAATTGGAGAAAGGGGATATCTGGAAGGGTCAATGGGAGTCTTCTGGCATGGTTACTTGGACTGCACAGTCCCTAGCTGATGCTGCTATTGGCTATGCCACTTATTGTGCCCACATGTCTTTTAGGGAGATTTGTGCAAAGAGAACAGGGCCAGGCATGTTTTATTTATTTGCAATGAGGGCTTTGGACTCAACTCCCTCTGTGGACCCCCTGGCCCTGGTGAGCTGCCCAGGAGCCCACTTGAACTACAAAACTCTCCCAGCACCTCTGGCCTAAGCCAAAACTAAATAAAGGCCAAGTGACCTCCTCAGTTCATTGCTTGCCCTAAGGCCCACACCCTAACCCTGGTCCTTGCCAGCCCATGAAGAGAGGAGGCAAGGAGGACGAGGAGGACAGTCTCATTAAGGTGAAGAGAGTGTCTCATTTATCTCTAAAGTTTGGAGCAGCTAAGCCACCCATTGCCATGCGTTTCCTGGCATGGGGCCCCTCCCAGGTGGGAGGCAGCCCCAGGCCTGTCATATTTCACATGCACAGGAGTCCAGTTTGCCAGTGTGTAAATCCCAAGAGAAAGACCATGCCATTACAGAGCGTTAAGAAAAAAGATTGAACTATTTTTATAAATTATAAAAGTAATACATGCTCAAGTAAAAATCTCAAAATTAAAAATACAGAATGGTGTAAAACAAACAATAAAAAGACTTTTGCCCACTCACCACTCTCGTTTCCTAGAGTTAAAAAACTGCCCTAGGGCTAGACACGGTGGCTCACACCGGTAATCCCACCACTTTGGGAGGCTGAGATGGGCGGATCATGAGGTCAGGAGTTCAAGACCAGCCTGGTCAACATGGTAAAACCCCATCTCTACTAAAAATACAAAAATTAGCCTGGCGTGGTGGTGAGCATCTGTAATCCCAGCTACTGAGGAGGCTGAGGCAGGATAATTGCTTGAACCCAGGAGGTGGAGGTTGTAGTGAACTGAGATCGTGCCATTGCACTCCAGCCTGGGCAACAAGCCACTGATCAGAGATCTTAAAATTGGAAAGGGTGTACATCTTAGAATGAATGAAAATATGAACAGGCTAAAAAACTGCCCTGGGTTCTTTTATTTCCTTCTATAATTTTATATACAGCTAAACACATTTTTAAACATAGGTGGGGTCATATTGTACATAGTATTCTGCATCTTGTTTTGTTTTAGGTACTTGACCAACATATGGGCTGACTGCTAACATAGTCGCAACTGAAGATGATCCAACCTCGATGTGGTCCAACCTGGTCAGGGTTACAAAAAAGTCCAACCAGTACACATTTTTATGAATCTGCCATCATCAGATACTGTCCATTTGCTTAACTGCTCAGTCTACAAGTATTTATTGAATGTTTGCTATGGTTCACTGTGCTAGGCAAGAGGACTGGAGAGTTGAATAACATGGAGTTCCTACTCTGGACTTTATCTGAGGAGGGAAACAGATATATGCAGGTGATATGGTTTGGCTCTGTCCCCACCCAAATCTCATATTGAATTGTAATCCCCATGTGTGGAGGGAGGGACCTGGTGGGAGGTGATTGGCTCATGGGGAGTGGTTTCCTCCATGCTGTTCTCGTGATAGTGAGAGAGTTCTCATGAGATCTAATGGTTTTAAAAGTGGCACTTCCTCCTTCACTCTCTCTCTCCTGCCGCCTTGTGAAGAAGGTGCCAGCTTCCCCTTCATCTTCCACCGTGATTGTAAGTTTCCTGAGGCCTCCCCAGCCATGCAGAACTGTGAGTCAATTAAACCTCTTTTGTATATAAATTACCCAGTCTCAGGCAGTTCTTTATAGCAGTGTGAGAATGGACTGATACAGTAAGTGACTATAATTCAGCATGGCAAGCATGTTGATACATATGTGAAGAGGGTAATATGGAAATCCTGATGTCAGGCACCTCACCCAGTCTGAGTTGGGGAGGAAATCAAGGAAGACTTGCTCGTGGAGGTGATTCTCTAAATTTAAGCTTTAAAAAGTTAATAAGAATTGGCTGCAAGAGGGAGGCAGTGGAAGGAGAAGCCCTGGTGAAGGGACAGCAGGAGCACAGTTCTGGAAGCAAGATGCAAACTTACTCTTATTCTGTTGGAACATAATGCATGAGATAGAAAATAGCAAAGAGGAGTTAAAGAGGTAGGCAGAGGCCAGACAAGAACAGATGTTGTAGGCCATGGTAAAGAGTTTGTATCCTACCTAGTATGCAATGGGAGAGCTACTTAAGGGTTTTCTACGAGAAGCATCATTGTAATTATGTTAGTCAAGTTAGGCTAGGTTCTGCTATAGTAACAAATTACCCTTGACTTAAGTGCCAGTGACTACCACAACAAAGGCTTACTTTTTGCTTACACTTCTTGCACAAAATAGAACAGTTGAGGGCCCTGTTCCATATAGTCATTCAGGGATCCAGGCAAAAAAGGCTCTGCTATCTTGTAGCAGCACCATCTGGAACATGGTGATCATATTAACAGGGAAGAACAACTGTGCTTTTCAGTGCCTGTAACTGAAGATGACTCACATTCCTTCTACTCACATTTTCATATTGGAGCTGGTCATATAGCCCCTTCCCTCCCAACTACAAGAAGGAGAAGAAAGCATGGAAGAGGCTGGGTGCGATGGCTCATGCATATAATCCCAGCACTTTGGGAGGCCGGGGCAGGTGGATTACTTGAGGCCAGGAGTTCGAGACCAAACTGTCCAAAATGTGAAACCCTGTCTTTACTAAAAGTACAAAAATTAGCTGGGTGTGGTGGTGAGCACCTATAATCCCAGCTACTTGGGAGACTGAGACAGGAGAATCTCTTGAACCCAGGAGGCGGAGGTTGCAGTGAGCCGAGATCCTGCCACTGCACTCCAGCCTGGGCGACAAACAAACAAACAAACAAACAAAAAACAAGGAAGAGCAAATGGGGACAAGGAGGAAAGACACTATCCTCACTACAAACAAAATATGGAATTCCAAACACATAGTGGTCAAGGCACAGAAGATGAATTTCCGTGGTTTAAATCCAGTGGAAGAGCAATTTGTGGCAGTAACTTAGGAGAAAGATAACAAGGTCCTAAATCAGGCAGATGGTGGTAGGAAGGGAGTTGAAGGGAAGCAATAAAGAAATATTTGGAAATACAATTGACAAAACTTGGCAAGCCATTTAATGGGCAAAAGTAAAGGTGTTGAGGACAACCTGCAGTTTTCTGTACTGGGCAGCTGGGGGTAGGGGAGATGTTCACAGATCTAGAGAATGCTGGAGGGGAGCAGCTTAGTGGGGAGGATGAAGTCAGTTTTGGACATGTCGAATTTGGCATACTAGTGAGGTGTCTGGAAAGGGGATTTCTAGCAGAATTGGATATGTAGTCCCAGAGCTCAGAAGAAAGATCTAAGGGGGAGATTGCTAGGTGTTGAAATCATGAGTATAACAACTGGTAAACATGACAGCAGGTGATAAATACACAGTGGAAATATGTATGCACTGAGGATTTATTATGTTCTGTGTCTGATCTGTGCACCTTATGTGTATTATCTTATTTAAACTTAAGCAGTCTTGAAAAGGTATGCATTATTATTATCCCCATTTTAGAGGTGAGGAAACCGAGTCAGAGAGGTAAGTATTTTCCCCGAATCACACAGCATGGATTCACAGAGCTAGGATTCACATCCTGGCATGTCAAACCCCAAAACATGGAGCCTGGGCCTCATGAAGGGAATGAGACTGATCTTAATCCTAGTCAACAAATCAAAGGACATAGAAGAGTTTTCTAGGTTGGGGCAAGTGCTTCAACAAATTCTAGGAGCTGGGAACGAACATTTCAGTGTTGGTGAGCAGGGAGGATCTGATCTGGGCTGGAGTAGAAGCTTCTTGATGTCAGGCACATAGCATGGCTTGGCTTCTGAGACCATGAGCAGGGGTTTCCCTTTCTCCAGCCACAAGTTCCTGTCCCCTTATCTGTAAGCCACAGTCCAGCACCTATATCTTGAGTGTGCATGCAGTGTGTTAAGTGCAAGAAGCACACAGAATTGAATAAAATGCCTGGTTAGGTCTCCTGCTTTGTATTTTACTCTAAATACAGTAGTTCATATTTCCTGCCTGTCATCAAATTGGTTTGGGCCTGTATCCCAGCATGCCAAGTTCATTCTGACACTATCATTTGTTTGTTCAAATAGTTTTCATGAGTGAGCCATCTGCAATCTCAATGCCTGGCAGTGGGCCTCCTCTATGGGATATATCAGAGGCAGGGTTGGGCGTGGAATCAGGAAATATGGTTTCCATGCTTAACTCTACTCCTCACTAATGATGTCACCTCGAGCAAGTGAGGTAATTTCTCTGCCTTCTTGTCTTTTAATTGAGCATAGTAGCACTTACCTGAAGGTACCATTGTGACTTTTGGATAAGATGATGTGACGATCAAAGCGGAATGCAAAGATAGCAGTGTAATTGATTCAAGTCACTGCTGTGTTCTTGTTAATTCCATATGCAGGCCTCACAATGATTACTTCCAGCCTTCTCTTTCTACCTTAGATTCTCAAATCGACACACTCCCCATCCAACAAATGGCTGTACCTTCTATTTCATTTGCAGTAGTGAATTATAGTTTATATACTTACTATAGCACCATTGAATATGATAACTGAAGATGATGCTTACCTCCTGCCATGATTTATCCAGAATCATATCCAGGAAGTGAACAAGTCATGGCTCAAGCCCACTCCTGTTTGATTTCCAGCCATCCTCTCTAAGCCTCATCTTCCAAGTCCTCAATTTCTTCTTCCTTTTTAGAGGAAAATGTGTTCCTTCAGCTGTAAAGTTTCCCTCCCTCCTCTGACTCAGACCTCATATTTATCAGTCCCCATCGCCATCTCCCCTCTCTCTTTGCCTTCCTTCTCCCTCTACCCTTATGGGTTTGTTACTGGGAAAGCACAGGCTCACTGCCTGACACACCTAGAAGCCAATACTATGTCACTGGCTTTTGAGAGAAGAAAGGCTTTATTGCAAGTTGACTGGCAAGGAATTAGGAGGCAGTGCTTAAATTTGTCTCCTCGAGCTGGGGACTGAGACAGATGTTATAGGCAGGGGTAATGAGATGCGATCTAATTGGATCTTGCAATGAGGTGATGCTAGGTGTGATCTGACTGGATCATGCTGTGGGAATGATGCCAGGGCTCCATCTGATGGAATCATGGATCCTGCCACGTGTCTGCTTCTTAACTCAGTTCCTTATTCTTTGGTCTGAGCACTTAGGTTCCACCTGTGTTGCACACTTGGTTCATCTGGGTATGCTCAGGTTACATAACTTGCAACCTGGGGTCCATAGCAACTGATAAACAATGCACAATTTTATTACACAAAGTTGGACCAGATTGGACTGGTACTGCAGTTATACTTTCAAAGGTACGCAGGCCCACCCTTTACTGGGAAGCCATATGTTATATGGTCAGGCTTTGTGCCCCCACCCAAATCTCCTCTTGAATTATAATCCCCGTAAGCCCCACATGTCAATGGAGAGACCAGGTGGAGGTAACTGAATCGTGGGGGCAGTTCTCCCATGCTGTTCTCATGATAGTGAGTAAGTTTTCATGAGATCTGATGGTTTTATAATGGGCTCTCCCTGCTTCACTTGGCACTTCTTCCTGCTGCCTTGTGAAGAAGGTACCTTGCTTCCTCTTAACCTTGTGCCATGATTGTAAGTTTCCTGAGGCCTCCCTAGCTGTGCTGAACTATGAGTCAATTAAACTTCTTTCCTTTATAAATTACCCAGTCTCAGGCAGTTCTTTATAGCAGTGTGAAAATGGACTAATACAATATGCCACCCCATTGTGCTTCTTTATGACTGAATCCACAGGTCTCTTCTTTAACTACCAGGTTTCTGGGAGCAGGGTTGGCTTCCTCAGTCTTCCTTGCTCATTGCTTATTTTCTCCTCCTCTCCTGCAGTCTGGCTTTACCCCTTCCCTCCCCTGAGCAAGGACCCTTTGGCAGCTCATGGGCTGTCCATGTAGGCAACCTCTTTAGATCACTGGAGACTGCTGAACATCTTAGGTTTTGCAAAACTTTCTCCTCATACAGCTTTCATGACACTTTTTCAATTTGGGGTATGTGAAACAGGTTCACTGTGCACTGGTTACCAACTTCTCTGAATCTGATGAGACAGAGCATATGCATATGCAACAAGTTACATGAAGTGGATTTATTCCTAGATGCAGGCAGAAGGGACAACATAAGCCTAGGATTCATTACATCCTGGTCCCCCAAGACTCAGGAAATCTGCCCAGGGTAGATACAATCTTCTCTGCATGTGCCTCATTTGCACTCTAGCTGAGGAACCCCAGAAAAGAGATCATCTTGGGTTTTATACTCTGGGGACATGTGAGTCACTGGGTTAAAAATCTGAAAGACATCTTGTTTCTAAGGGCAACTGAAACAGAGAGCCTGGGTTTTTCTGGCCAGCTTCCCCTTATCTCAAGATATTGTGGCCAGGTGCAGTGGCTTACAACTGTAATATAAGCGCTTTGGGAGGCCAAGGCAGGAGGATCACTTAAGGCCAGGAGTTCAAGATCAACCTGGGCAGCATAGTGAAACTCCATCTCTACAAAAAAATTAAAAATTAGGCACGCGTGGTGGTGTGCACCTGTAGTCTGAGCTACTCGAGTGGTTGAGGCAGGAGGATTGGTTGAGCCTAGGAGTTCAAGGTTACAATGAGCTATGATTGCACCACTGCACTCCAGCCTGCTGGGTGACAGAGTGAGGCCCATGTCTCAGAAAAGAAAAGAAAAAAGAAAAGAGAGGAGAAGAGAAAAGAGAAGAAAAGAAACATGTTACATCCCCAGCACATTCTCAAGTTGTTCTTCAGAACTACAACTGAGGAAAGAAGGAGACAACTGGTTTGGTTCAAGGCCACCCAGAGGACTGCCCTGAAGGGTGTCTGTGGTTGGTTTTACTTATTTTATTTTTTTTATTTGCCAAGTAGAAGCCACAAAATAGCTCCCAGAGTGCATCACTGAAGTTGCCCCTTGCCAGACATCCAGATGTGTAGCCTTCTGTAAGTTTCCCGTGACATTCTTTTTATGGGTTTAGGGTCCAACAGGGTCTGCAAGTGTAAAAGGAAGGGGAAATTTTCTGGCTAACTGAAATCTCAATTATCTGGTTGCTGTGGAGGATACTGGCTGTGGAGTGGACATCGACCTTCACCTTCAAAAGACCACTACATTTAGAAGACGTAGCCCCCCAAACTGTGGTTAGTCTTTAGAAATAAGCTATACTACATTCAGTCCACGGACCTCCCAGCTGAACCAGCCAGGATCCACTGGGTTAAATTACTCTCACTTTGGGCCAGCGTCACCGGGTGTCAAGCTTTTTTGTGGCTCAGGGATGGGGTGGTGGTGGAGTGTTTTCTGGGGACAAGAAGAGGATAAAAACAATCAGCAAAGTGACTAGGCATGATGCTCTCATGGTCAGACCTGGGACTCCGTGGAGGATGGTGGGTTCTGTGTTTTTGTGTTCAGGCTGCCACAAAAGATTCTGAAGCTCTTGAAACCATTTTTGATTTATCTCTCTTCCATGATTCCCAAAGCCAATTTTACAATGAACTTTCTCCCAGGAGTCTTGTGTCTCTCCCTCTTCCTATTCCCACTCTCTGGTTCACTACCTCTTTTGTGGCCTTTCCCAACAAAAGAGGCCTTTTCTAAGTAAATCTCAAGCTCTTATTTCTCCCCAGTCTAATGCACCTACACTTCCACAACCAGATTAATCTTTGTGAAGAAGCTACCTGTTTAAAAACCTTGGCTCTCAAAGCCTGCTGAATAAATCTCTAAACTCCTTAGTGAGACCCTTGAAAAATCTACCCTTGGCTATTCTTTCTGTTAGCATCTTCTTTGTTTCCAGTTGCATGCCCTTTGTTCAGACTCAGAATATATTTGCCTATTTAGGGATAATGGTCAAAGCCTGGCTTCCAATGTGTCTCCAGTAGCTGAGATGGCATCTTCCCCAAAAGTACTCTTTAGGGAAGAGGGGCTGCCCATGTCAAGTGCCCACAACCTACGACAGTGACCATTTCTCAGTATAGAGGGGCACACACATCAGGCCTTGAAGAGTACGAAGACCACCCATGGACATATGGGCCAGACTCTGAGGACCCCCTGGCCACTCAGCCAAGGAACAGGGTTGGGGCAAACTCTAGTCTAAGATTTAGGAGAGTCCCTGGATTTGGCAATAGAACAGCAGAATAGCAAAGCTGGCAAGCCTCTTAGAGTCTCCTGGTTCACCCCTATTCTACAGTTGGGCAAAAGGAAACTCAGAGAAGAGAAAGTCTGTTTTGTTTTATTATTTTTTTGAAAATCTGTTTAAATTTGCATTTATGAAATTGAGCCTGTTTGAGAATGACCTCCTGCCCCATATCTTGGTATTTTGTGTCAGTAAATTCCGTGGGGTCTTGGTATTTTGTGTCAGTAAATTCCGTGGGGTCTTGGTATTTTGTGTCAGTAAATTCCGTGGGACACTAGGGCCCTTTTGCTGATCTCAGATAGCTGCTTTGTCTGTGGGAAGCTGAAATCAGCTCTCTTCACCATGAGGCTTATTGTCTGTCTGAAGTCAGCAGCTATTGCTGTTGCCAGGTTCTTCAGCTGGTGATATACAGGCATTTTACATACAAGCAACTCCTTACATACAAGCACCTCCTAATAAACCATCTGGTGAAAATCCGTCATTGGGAATAAGCTGTACAAATGAAGCTCTTCACTAATAGCCTGGTGTCTATTTTCCTGGGCATTTCTCTGTGAAGAATTTACAAAGGACACCAACCCCCTAAATGCCCCTACAGCTCCACTTCTTCTGCAGTATGCACTTCTCTATTCTGAGATGACAGGGGTCACTGTTGCAGGTTGTGGGCAGATGATGGGGTAGCCCATCCACATAGCTCTTTGCTGAGGGGTACTATCAAGGAATATGCCAACACACCTAGTGGAGAACAAGAGAAACCTTTTAGGAACAAATCTCTTATTTAAAGCTTGGCTTTGTACCTCTGGTAGAATTCAGCTGTGAATCCATCTGGTCCTGGACTTTTTTGGTTGGTAGGCTATTAATTATTGCCTCAATTTCAGAGCCTGCTATTGGTCTATTCAGGGATTCAACTTCTTCCTGGTTTAGGCTTGGGAGAGTGTAAGTGTCCAGGAAATTATCCATTTCTTCCAGGTTTTCTAGTTTATTTGCATAGAGGTGTTTATAGTATTCTCTGATGGTAGTTTGTATTTCTGTGGGGTTGGTGGTGATATCCCCTTTATCATTTTTTATTGCATCTATTTGATTCTTCTCTCTTTTCTTCCTTATTAGTCTTGCTAGTGGTCTATCAATTTTGTTATCTTTTCAAAAAACCAGCTCCCGGATTCATTGATTTTTTTGAAGGGTTTTTGTGTCTCTATCTCCTTCAGTTCTGCTCCGATCTTAGTTATTTCTTGCCTTCTGCTAGCTTTTGAATGTGTTTGCTCTTGCTTCTCTAGTTCTTTTAATTGTGATGTTAGGGTATCAATTTTAGATCTTTCCTGCTTTCTCTTGTGGGCATTTAGTGCTATAAATTTCCCTCTACACACTGCTTTAAAGGCCTTTGATGAAATTCAACAGCGCTTCATGCTAAAAACTCTCAATAAATTCGGTATTGATGGAACGTATCTCAAAATAATAAGAGCTATTTATGACAATCCACAGCCAATATCATATTGAATGGGCAAAAACTGGAAGCATTCCCTTTGAAAACTGGCACAAGACAGGGATGCCCTCTGTCACCATTCCTAGTCAACATAGTGTTGGAAGTTCAGGCTAGGGCAATCAGGAAAGAGAAAGAAATCAAGGGTATTCAGTTAGGAAAAGAAGAAGTCAAATTGTCCCTGTTTGCAGATGACATGATTGTATATTTAGAAAATCCCATCATCTCAGCCCAAAATCTCCTTAAGCTGATAAGCAACTTCAGCAAAGTCTCAGGATACAAAATTAATGTGCAAAAATCACAAGCATTCTTATACACCAGTAACAGACAAACAGAGAGCCAAATCATGAATGAACTTCCATTCACAATTGCTTCAAAGAGAATAAAATACCTAGGAATCCAACTTACAAGGAATGTAAAGGACCTCTTCAAGGAGAACTACAAATCACTGCTCAGTGAAATAAAAGAGGACACAAACAAATGGAAGAACATTCCATGCTCATGGACAGGAGATACCAATATTATGAAAATGGCCATACTGCCCAAGGTAATTTATAGATTCAGTGCCATCCCCATCAAACTACCAATGAGTGTCTTCACAGAATTGGAAAAAACTACTTTAAAGTTCATATGGAACCAAAAAAGAGCCCGCATCTCCAAGACAATCCTAAGTCAAAAGAACAAAGCTGGAGGCATCACGCTACCTGACTTCAAACTATACTACAAGGCTACAGTAACCAAAACAGCATGGTACTGGTACCAAATCAGAGATATAGACCAATGGAACAGAACAGAGTCCTCAGAAATAATACCACACATCTACCACTGTCTGATCTTTGACAAACCTGAGAAAAACAAGAAATGGGGAAAGGATTCCCTATTTAATAAATGGTGCTGGGAAAATTGGCTAGCCATAAGTAGAAAGCTGAAACTGGATCCTTTCCTTACTCCTTATACGAAAATTAATTCAAGATGGATTAGAGACTTAAATGTTAGACCTAATACCATAAAAACCCTAGAAGAAAACCTAGGTAATACCATTCAGGACATAGGCATGGGCAAGGACTTCATGTCTAAAACACCAAAAGCAATGGCAACAAAAGCCAAAATTGACAAATGGGATCTCATTAAACTAAAGAGCTTCTGCACAGCAAAAGAAACTACCATCAGAGTGAACAGGCAACCTACAGAATGGGAGAAAATTTTTGCAATCTACTCATCTGACAAAGGACTAGTATCCAGAACCTGCAAAGAACTCAAACAAATTTACAAGAAAAAAACAAACAATCCCATCAAAAAGTGGACAAAGGATATGAACAGACATTTCTCAAAAGAAGACATGCTTACAGCCAACAGACACATGAAAAAATGCTCATCATCACTGGCCATCAGAGAAATGCAAATCAAAACCATAATGAGATACCATCTCACACCAGTTAGAATGGCAATCATTAAAAAGTCAGGAAACAACAGGTGCTGGAGAGGATGTGGAGAAATAGGAACACTTTTACACTGTTGGTGGGATTGTAAACTAGTTCAACCATTATGGAAAACAGTGTGGTGATTCCTCAAGGATCTAGAACTAGAAGTACCATATGACCCAGCCATCCCATTACTGGGTATATACCCAAAGGATTATAAATCATGCTGCTATAAAGACACATGCACATGTATGTTCATTGAGCACTATTCACAATAGCAAAGACTTGGAATCAACCCAAATGTCCATCAGTGACAGATTGGATTAAGAAAATGTGGCACATATACACCATGGAATACTATGCAGCCATAAAAAAGGATGAGTTTGTGTCCTTTGTAGGGACATGGATGCAGCTGGAAACCATCATTCTCAGCAAACTTATCGCAAGAACAGAAAACCAAATACCGCATATTCTCACTCATAGATGGGAACTGAACAATGAGATCACTTGGACTCGGGAAGGGGAACATCACACACTGGGGCCTATTATGGGGAGTGGGGAGGGGGGAGGGATTGCATTGGGAGTTACACCTGATGTAAATGACGAGTTGATGGGTGCTGATGAGTTGATGGGTGCAGCACACCAACATGGCACAAGTATACATATGTAACAAACCTTCACGTTATGCACATGTACCCTAGAACTTAAAGTATAATAATAAAAAAAATTAAAAAATAAAAATAATAAAGAATATCTCTTAACAAAAAATAAAATAAAATAAAGCTTGGCTTTGTTGTGGTCTGTGTTGTGGTTGTGAATGTTTATGTCCCTCACTCCCCCTGCCCTCCCCACTTATACATTGAAAACTTAACCCCTAAGATGATAGTATTAGGAGGTGGGGACTCCAGGGGGTGATTAGGTCATGACAATAGAGCCTTCAAGAATAAGATAAGTGCCCTTGTAAAAGAGGCCCAAGAGAGCTTGTCTGCCTCTTCTGCCTCTTTCACCATGTGAAGACACAGCAAGAAGCACAGTCCATGAGGAACACACCCTCACCAGACACTGAATCTGTCAGTACCTTGATCTTGGACTTCCCAGCCCCCAGATCTGTGAGAAATAAATTATTGTTGTTTTATATGCTACCCAGTTGATGATATTTTGTTATACAGCCCAAACAGACTAAGACAGCTTTAAAGTCAAATTATTGACTTTGAGGAGAGGGGAGTTTAATGTAATTCTTATAGCACCAAGAAACCCACCCCACAGACTTTCCCTGCAAATCCTGTCCCTAGAGAATGGTATTCCAGATACACTATTTTCCATTTCAACACGGCGCTCAAATTCGGTCACTGATTACAATTTTCTTTAAATATGTCATCTTTAAAGTGCTGCCCAAATTATTCAACAGGATTTTTATTACATCTGGTACCCACTCCGATATCTTTTTCTGGTGGTGGATCATCAAGAAGAAAGCATAATACAACTTAAAAAAAATTGTTTTTCAGTTTGGTTGGAGATTCTCTGGACAGGCACAGTCAGAGGAACTGCGATTACAATGCAGGGTTTGTCTCTGCCCCCCCAGCTCCTAACATATGTGGGGTTGGCCAGAAGGCCTGCAAAGGAGGCATCTGGCAGCTGGGTTTCTTTTCTGTGGAAATGAAAAGAGAAAGGAGTATCCTTGTTAGGCAGACACCCGCATTATTGATGGTCAGTAAATAAGGGCAGGAGGAGGGTTAGCTGTCTGTACAATAAGCAATTCAAGATTATGTCAGAATGTGATTGCTTTGGGGAAAGGCCAAGCAAACAGTAGGAATAATGGACTTATTGTTACTTCAAGGTTGCTTATAGCATCTCTTAGTTGTAGTTTAATTACAGGAAAGTATAAAGTAAAAAATATGACTCTGGATGTACTCACATACATATATACATAAATGAACACACAAAAGAATAAAAAATAAGAACCTCTAAGCAGATAGAATAGCATATGCAAAGGTCCTGGAGTGGAGGTAGCACTGTGAGTGTGAGGGAGTGAAATTGAGGGTGGAGTGCAGCCCAAAATAAGGCTGGAGAGGCAGGTAGACTGGACATGGCAGTACCTTGTAGGTCATGGTAAGAAGTTGGGGTGGGTTTTTTCTTGGAGCAGTGGAAAGACTTTGAAAGTATATTATGCAGTGTGTGTATGTGTGTGCACGTGTGCATTTGTAAAATGATTAGATTTACATTTTGAAAAGACACCTCTGACTACAAAATGAGGAATGGACTTGGGCAAGGTGGGGAGAACAAGAGAGGACATACGAGGAACGATTTACAGGCTACCGAAAAATTCCAGCCAGAGGTCATGCTGGAGGCATTCGTATCAGGGTGGTGAGGGAGGTGGTGAGTTATTTAATCTGTCCCTTGCTATTGGCTTGTTTGGTTGTTTTTGTTTATTTTGTCTAGCTGTTATAAGAACCAGAAGTTGGCCAAGAGCATTCTTGCTCACATGTGATCTTGGTAGTCTTTGGTCAGTGTAACTGTAGGGTAAACTTCTAGTTGTGGAAGATGCATGTGTTTCACAAATGAATGAGATGTTGGCAGCTATTGCTCAAGTGCCATTCCAAAATGCTGCCTCGATGTATACACCGGCTGTGATAAGAATGCCAGTGATTTCATGCCCTTGCTAGTGTTTGTATTTTTGCCAATTTGAAGGATGAAAAATGGTATCTTATTTTATTTTCTATTTCATTTTTTAAAATGATAAATGTGGTTAAATACTTTCAAATGCTAATTTAGTCGTTTGTATCTATTTTTCTGTTACGAGTCTGTTAACACACTTTGCCCTCTTTTTAATCAGATTGATGAGTTTTTTCTTACTGATTTGTATACATTCTTCATAAATTAAAAAGTTATCTTGTTTTCATATGTGCTTCAAATATTTTAATCAGTTTGTCATATATATTTTGATTTCATTTGTAATTTTTTTTGCTGTATAAAAGCCAAACATTTTTCTGTAATGAAATTAATTTTTTCCTTTATGTCTCTGGGCTTAGTAGGTGTTCATCCTAGAAGATTATAATAAATTATTTATTTAAAAAGTCTTATCATTTGTTTTTTGTTTAGAATTTTGATCCATAGAGTATAATTGAAGTCAAGGAATGTGATGCTTTCAGCTTTGTTCTTTGTGTTCAGGATTGCTTGGGCTATTCAGGTTCTCTTTTGGTTTTATATGAATTTTAGTTTTTTTTCTAATTCTGTGAAAAATAACCTTGGTAATTTGATAAGCATTGTGTTGAATCTGTATATTGCTTTGGGCAGTATGGTCATTTTAATAATATTGAGTCCTCCAATCCATGAGCATGGGATTTTTCCACTTGTTTGTCATTTATGATTTTGTTCACCAGTGTTTTGTAGTTCTTCGTGTAGAGATCTTTCACCTCCTAGGTTAAATGTATTCACATATTTTATATGTTTTTAAATAGCTATTGTTAGCGGGATTGCCTTTTGATTTGGTGCTCAGCTGGATTATTTTTGGTGTATAGAAATGCTACTGATTTCTGCACAATAATTTTGTATCCTAAAACTTTGCTAAATTTGTTGATCAAATCTTAGAGTTTTTTGGTGGAGTCTTTAGGGTTTTCTAGATATAAGATCATGTCATCAGCAACAAGAATAATTTGACTTCCTTTTTTCTAATTTGGATGCCTTTTATTTTTTTCTCTTGCCTGATTGAGCAGGTGAGGACTTCTAGAATACAAGTTAAGTAAGAGTGGTAAAAGTGGATATTGTTGTCTTGTTCCAGTTCTTAGAGAGAATGCTTTCAACTTTTCCCCATTAAGTATGATATTGGCTGTGGGTTTGTCATAGATGGCCTTTATTATGTTGAAGCATGTTCCTTTATGTCTAGTTTGCTGAGAATTTTTATTATGAAAGGATACTGAATTTTATCAGATTTTTTTCTGCATCTATTGAGATGATCATATGGTTTTTGTCCTTAATTCTGTTAATGTGATGTATCATGTTTATTGATTTGCATATGTTGAACCATCCTTGCATTACTGGGATATATCTCATCTGATCATGGTATATTATCTTTTTGATGTGTTATTATATTCAATTTGCTACTATTTTGTTGAGGATTTTTGCATCTATATTAATAAAAATGTTGGTCTACAGTTTTCTTTTTTTGTTGTGTCCTGGTCTGTTTGGTATCAGGGTGATATTGGCCTTGTAGAGTGAGTTAGGGAGACATCCTTTCACCTCAGGTTTTTGGAATAGTTTTGGGAGGATTGGTGTTAATTCTTCTTGGTATGTTTGGTAGAATTTGACTGTGAATTCATCTGGTCCTAGGCTTTTATTGGGGGAAGATTTTTTTATTACTGATTCAGTTTTGCTACCAATATTGGTCTGTTCAGGGGTTCTATTTCTTCCTGCCTCAATCTTGAGGGGTTGCATGTTTCCAGGAATTTGTCCATTTCCTCTAGGTTTTCTAGTTTGTGAGCATATAGTTGTTCATAATCTTTTGTATTTCTGTGATATTATTAGTAATGTCTCCTTTTTCATTTCTGATTGTATTTATTAGGATCTTCTCTCTTCTCTTGGTTAGTCTAGGTAATGGTTATCAATTTTTTTTTTTTTTTTTTTGAGACAGAGTCTCACTCTGTTGCCCAGGCTGCAGTGCAGTGGTGCGATCTCAGCTCACTGCAACCTCTGTCACCCAGGTTCAAGCAATTCTCCTGCCTCAGCCTCCTGAGTAGCTGGGATTACAGGCACCCACCACCACACCTGGCTAATTTTTGTATTTTTAGTAAAGACGGGGTTTCACCATGTTGGCCAGGCTGGTCTTGAACTCCTGACCTCAGGTGATCTGCCCACTTCAGCCTCCCAAAGTGCTGGGATTACAGGTGTGAGCCACTGTGCCTGGCCATGGTTTATCAATTTTATCTTTTTGAAGAACCAATTTTTGTTTCATTGATCCTTTGTATTTTTTTTTGTCTCTATTTCATTTAGTTCTACTCTGATCTTTGTTATTTCTTTTCTCCTGCTAACTTTGGGTTTGGCTTGTTTTTTCTTTTCTATTATACTGCAAAACTGTAGTAACCAAAATAGCATTATACTGGTATGAAAACAGACACATAGATCAACGGAACAGAACAGAGAACCCAGAAATAAGGCCACTTATCTGCAATCAGCTAATCTTCAACAAAGTCAACAAAAATATACACTGGGGAAATGACATCCTCTTCAATAAATGTTGCTGGGAAAATTGAATAGTCATCTGCAGAAGAATGAAACTGGACCCATACCTTTTACAATAAAAAAATTCACTAAATTGGATTAAAGACCTAAACATAAGACCTGAAACTATAAAAATCCAAGAACAAAACCTAGGCAAAACTCTCCTGGACACTGGCTTAGGCAAAGAATTTATGACCAAGTCCTCAAAAGCAAACACAACAAAAACTAAAATAGACAAATGGAACTTAAACTAAAAATCTTCTGCACAACAAAATTGAAAATCATTAGAGTAAACATAACCTACAGAATGGAAGAAAATATTTGTAAACTATGCATCTATCCAACAAAGGGTTAATATCCAGATTCTACAAGGAACTCAAACAATTCAATACGAAAAAACAAAAGAAAAAAACAAAAAACATAATTAAAAAATAGGCAAAGGACATAAACAGACATTTTCCAAAAAAAGGCATACAAGTGACAAATGAACATATGAAAAAATGCTCAACATCACTAATCACCAGAGAAATGCAAATTAAAACCACAATGAGATACCATTTTATACTAGTCAGAATGGCTATTAAAAAGTCTAAAAACAACAGATGTTGGCAAAGATGCAGAGAAAGATGATGCAGAGAAAGATGTTGGCAAGGATGCTTGTACACTGTTGGTAGGAATGTAAATTAGTACAACTTTTGTGGAAAACAGTATGGAGATTTCTCAGAGAACTAAAAATAGAACTACCATTTGATCCAGCAGTCCCACTATTGGGCATATACCCAAAGGGAAAGAAATAATATATTGAAAAGATACCTGCACTTGTATGTTTATTGCAGCACTATTCACAGTAGCAAAGATGTGGAATCAACCTAAATATTTATCAATGGAGGAATAAAGAAAATGTGATATATATATGTGTATATATATGCATACACATAGCTGTATATAATGCATTATATATTATGTATGTATATATACACATAATATATATACACATGCACTTACACCATGGAATACTACTCAGCCATAAAAAAGAATGAACTCATGTCTTTTGCAGCAACATGGATGAAACTGGAAGCCATTATCCTAAGTGAAATAACTCAGAAGCAGAAAGTCAAATACCACATATTCAATTATAAGTGGGAGCTAAACAGTGGCTACACATGGACACACAGAGTGGAATAATAGACATATGAGACTACAAAAGGTGGGAGGGTGGGAGTGGGGTGAGGACTGAGAAATTACCTATTAGGTACAATGTTCACTATTTGGGTGATGAGTACACTAAAGGCCCAGACTTCACCACTGTGCAATATATGCATGTAAGAAACCTGTGCTTGTACTCCCTAAATATAGAAAAATTAAAAAAAATTAAAGTGCTAAAAGAAAAACAAAGTTTTGATCCATTAGTTATTTTGATATGAAGAGTAAAGTAGGGATCCAGATTATTTTTTTCCAAAGACTCAGTTATCTCTACATCATTTATTGACTAATTTTTAATTTTCCTATTTTAAATACTAGCTATATTATAAGTTAAATTCCTGTATGTATTTAAGCCTGTTTATGGGCCCTGTATTCTGTTCTACTGGTCTATTTCTTCTTTTGTAAAAATAGGTTTTATTATTATTATTATTATACCTAGATAATATATTTTAGGAATAGTTCTTTCCATTCTCTACAAGTCCATTACTCTTTTTTTTACCTGAGTATTCTGCATGATAAATTTTATTTTTACAGATAAATTATAGTTCTTGTTCAGTTTCCAAACAAAATCTCTTGATATCATATTTTCCAGATGGATTTTCCAGATAACTTTTTCTAGATAAATTTTGATTCTTAAGTTTCAAAACAACGTTTTTAATATTGTCTTTGGAAACTCATGACTATAGAAATGATTCAAAGAAAAAATAAACATTTCTGATCAAAGATGAAGATATGTTTCCATTTACTCGTATTTTAAAAGGTTTCTTTCTATAGGTTCTAAACAAATTCCTGCCTAGTTTATTACTAGGTATTTTGTCTTTGTACTTATTGTTGTACCGCGGGAGATTTTTCCCATTATACTTCATTATTTCAATAGAAAAATAATTTTTCTATATCACTTGTGTAACTAGTCACCTTATCAAGTTCTCTTATTTTTTAAATTGATATTTCTATTAAGATATAGTTCACGTTCCATAAAATTCACTCTCTCAAAGTGTACAATTTAGTACACTTTAATATTCACAAAATGTGCAACCATCACCACTATCTAATTCAAGAACATTTCACCACTCCACAATGAAACCCTATACCCATTAGCAGCCACCCCCAACCCCTTCCCCAATCCTCAGCCCCTAGCAACCATTAATCTGCTTTCTGTCTCTATGGATTTGCCTATTCTGGACATTTCATATCATGGAAATCATTCAATATGTGGTCTTTTCATCTGCCTTCTTTTACTTAGTATATTTTCAAGGTTCATCCATGTGGTAGCATGTATCAGTATTTCATTCCTTTTTATAGCTGAATAATATTTCGTTGTATAGATATAACACTTTATTTACCAATTGAAGGAAACTTTCGTTATCCTCACTTTTTGGCTATCTTGAGTACTGCTACTATGAACATTTATGTCTTTGTGTGGACATTGGTTTTTATTTATCTTGGGTAGATATCTAGGAGTAAAATTGCTGGGTTATGGTAACTTTGTGTTTAACTTTTTGAGGAACTACCAAAATGTTTTGCAAAATAGCTGTAACATTTTACATTTCCACCAGCAATGTATGAGGCTTCAAATTTCTCCACATTCTTGCTAATAGTTTTTATTGTCTATCTTTTTGATTACAGTGGAAGTGAAATGATATTTTATTGTGGTTTTGATTTGCATTTCCCTAATGACTAATGATGTTGAACATCTTTTCATGTGTATATTGGCCACTTGTTTATTTTCTTTGGAGAAAAATCTATTCAGAGCCTTTGCCCAATTTTTTTTTAATTTTTAAATTTTTTTTGTTTGTTTGTTTTGTTTTTTGGTTTTTGGGTTTTTTGAGACAGAGTCTTGCTCTGTTGCCTAGGCTGGAGTGCAGTGGCACCATCTCTGCTCACAGCAACCTCCACCTCCTCGGCTCAAGAAATCCTCCCATCTCAGCCTCCCGAATAACTGGGACTATAGGCATGTGCCACCACACCCAACTAATGTTTGCATTTTTTGTAAAGACTGGGATTTGCCATGTTGCCCAGGCTGGCCTCAAATTCCTGGGCTCAAGCAATCCTCCTGCCTTGGGCTCCCAAAGTGTTAGGATTACAGGCATGAGCTGCCACATCTGGCCGTTTGCCCAGTTTTTAGTTGGGTTATTTGTCATTTTATTATTGAGTTTAAGGGTTATTTACATATTCTAGATACAAGTAGTTTATCAAATACACAATTTACAAGTATTTTCTCCCATTCTGTGGCTTGGCTTTTTACTTTCTTGATAGTATTTTTTGCAGCACAGAATTTTTAAATTTTGATAAAGTCAAATTTATCTATTTTTTTAGTTGCTTGTGTTTTTAATGCCGTATTTAAGAAACTATTACCCAGTACAAGGTCATAAAGATTTACACCTATGTTTTCTCCTAAGAGTTTTACAGTTTTAGCTCTCATATTTAAGTTTTTTTTTTTTTTTTTTTTTTTGAGGCAGGGTTTTGCTCTTGTTGTCCAGGCTGGAATGCAATGATGTGATCTTGGCTCACTGCAAACTCTGCCTCCCGGGTTCAAGCACTTCTCCTGCCTCAGCCTCCCACATAGTTGGGATTACAGGCATGCACCACCATGCCCAGCTAATTTTGTATTTTTAGTAGAGACAGGGTTTCACCCTGTTGGCCAGGCTGGTCTTGAACGCTTGACCTCAGGTGATCCACCTGCCTCAGCCTTCCAAAGTGCTGAGATTACAGGCATGAGCCACCGCCCCTGGCCTTATTTAGGTCTTTGATCCATGTTGAATTAATTTTTCAGGCCGGGCGCGGTGGCTCAAGCCTGTAATCCCAGCACTTTGGGAGGCCGAGGCGGGCGGATCACGAGGTCAGGAGATCGAGACCATCCTGGCTAACACGGTGAAACCCCGTCTCTACTAAAAAATACAAAAAACTAGCCGGGCGAGGTGGCGGGCGCCTGTAGTCCCAGCTACTGGGGAGGCTGAGGCAGGAGAATTGCGTGAACCCAGGAGGCGGAGCCTGCAGTGAGCTGAGATCCGGCCACTGCACTCCAGCCTGGGCGGCAGAGTGAGACTCCGTCTCAAAAAAAAAAAAAAAAAAAAAAAAAATTTTTCAGTATGGTGTAAGATAAGGATCCAAGTTCATTGTTTTGCATGTAGATATTCAATTGTCCCAGCAGCATTTGTAGAAAAAGTTATTCTTTTCCCATTGAATTGTTTTGGCAGTTTTGTAGAAAATCATTGACCTCAAATGCGAGGGCTTACTTCTAGACTCCTGATTCTGGTTTATTGATCTATGTGTCTCTCCTTGACCCAGTACCACACAGTCTTGCTTACTATTGTTTTGTAAGTTTTGAAATCTGGGTGTATGAGTCACTCATCTCATTTCGTCATTTTAAGTTATTCTTTTAATGAATTGCCAACATTCATTTGCTGACTAAAAAAAAAATGGAGACTGGATGCAGTGATTCATGCCTATACTCCCAGCACTTTGAGAGGCTGAGGCAGGAGGATCACTTAAGGCCAGGAGTTTGAGACCAGCCTAGGTGACACAGCAAAACTCTGTCTCTCTAAAAAACTAAAACAATTAGCTGGATGTAGTGGTGCACACAGGTAGTCCTGGCTAGTTGGGAGCCTGAGGTGGGAGGATCACTTGAGCCCAGAAGTTTTAGGCTGAAGTGAGCTATGATTGTGCCACTGCACTCCAGCCTGGCTGACAGAGCAAGACCTTATCTCTGAAAAGGAATAATAATAAAATAAAATTAATAAAGATTTTGGGTCAATATTTATAAGTGTACTTCATCAATGGGGTGAGATCCAAAAACTGATTGACTATGGGCCACATTCAGTTGGCTGACAAACTTTTTGTCCTATTGATATTTCAAAATAGGGGCATTAAACAGAAACAACTGGATCTACAGCTTCTCTTGATTAACCATGTTGCTTCACTAAAAAGGCTGATGGGGTGGAGAGGTGGTAGTTTCCTTTGCACTGATGATGCTTTCCAATCTCCAGTATTGCCACTCACAAATGTTCAGTCCTGTGCTTTTAGGTGGTCAGTGTCACCTGTCTTAGTCACCTTCCTAGATTGTGAGCCCATTTAAATTTGTGACATCTCTCAGTTTTCTTTTTTATTCTTTTGTTTTCAGGTATTTGAGGCTGTGGAACAGTGAAAGTGATATCAGGATGAAGCGCTCTTTGAAGGATTGGAAGAGTCACTTGTGAAAATGTTGATGTGGTGCTTATTAGTAGTAGTATCTCTTTCACCTTTTAAAAAATAATTTTCCCTCTCCCAGCTTGGCCCTCCCTGCATGGCTATAGTCTGAGAATAGCTTACAGGCTCCTCTGCGTCCCTGGACCCAACGATACAGTGTGGGAAGGAGGAAATGTCAGAGAGTTTTTCTCAGCCTTGACTGAAGACCTGGACTTGACTCTGATCTGAAAGATTGTTTATCGGGCCATTCCAGGGCTCCCTCCACAAGCAGGAGGGGTTGTGTCTTTTTCCTGGGTGATTGCAGTGGGGGACCCCTCTTTGACTTCATGTCATTCTTCTAACTCAGCTTTGAGGCCTGGAGTCTGTTCTTATAGCCCTCAGGCCCCTTACCCATTCCACTGGGTGCCCCGCTACTGGTGTGGTAAGTCAGGGCCCTATCAACATTGGTTTTTATTGTACATTTTCCCCAGGCCACACAATCACCTACTTAGATCAACGTCACTCCAAATTGGAGGCTATCAGTGAGAGTTCTCAGGCCTCTCCTCACCCCACCAGCTTCCTCAGCACCTCCATCCATACAGTGGGGAGAGCAGAGGAGTGGGTTGGGATTTATGCCACATTGCTCCCACATCTTTCATCTCTTCCCCTTGTCATCATTTTTGGAAGTTTATGGTTTCTGGGGTTAAGGAAGGTTGAGTTTGTGGAAGTCCATGTAGTGGCAGCAAATTATCATAAATGTTTTTCACAGTGGAGATGCTCCCTGAATAGATCTAGAATCAGAGAAGGAAAGTTGGGTTGTAGAGTGATCTAGAGCAATGACCCTTAGTTATCCTATAACCGCCAGAAACAATTTGCTTAGATTAAAATTCAGCCTTCTAGACAAAGTATTTTGTAAAAACAAAACAAAACAAAAATGATTCAATTGCATTGATTTATGCCTGCTTGAGAAAGGATTCATGAGTCTATGAGGGGGGAACACAGATTAAGCAGTCTTAGATATTTCTTAACCCAGACCTTCTGCCTCTGTGGCCATTGTAGCCAGAAAGTGCACTTTGACGACCACTTTCTCAGAGAACAGTGACTGAATAAACATGAGCTGTGGTGGAGGGGAATTGTAGACCTCTACTACTTTTCTTTGCTCAGCCCTTCTCCTTGTTACGTGGTAACAGAACTTGACCTCCTGGCCAAAAGGATGGGCACACAACCCAAGCTAGGGAAATAAAAATCCTCTTCTAGTATATTTTCAAATTGGGGCTGGGAGAGAGAAGCCTGCTTTTCTTAATGTGAGAGTGTTGTGAAGGCATAAACCATGGTCCACAGTGAAAGTGAATCTGAAGCAAATGAAACCAGCATGAGGAACCACAAGAGGAAGAGAGAGCTCAGGGTTCCAGTAATTTCTGAAGCTGGCTCCATCGCTGCCTTTCCCATGACTTGGTTATTGAGTTGATTAATTCTGCTCTTGACTAAGCTCATTTATATTGGGCTTGGAGAGTGTGCTGACTAACGGAAGGCAGAACAACTCCTCAGGGATGCAGATGTATGAGGCTGGATAACTGTGCAACCACATTCATCACCTTGGCCCTGCACTCTGATTCCTAAAGAATCTGAGGCATTGCTTTGTCATGGGAGATTGGAGTGCAGATTCTTTGAATTAGCATTTCAGTGTGACTGTTAATCGCTTTAGTGAGCATGGTCTCTATTCTTAACTTTTCATATTTGATTTTACAAAAATGGTTATTAAAGTAGATGATTGAGAGATTAAGGTATCAGAAGAAAGATGAGTCTATTCACAGTTTTCTTATGGAGATGCTAATCCTCAAGGTATATAATGTGGCTGTGGTGTGGTGTGGAATAGGAAGGGCCCTGAGGAACTAATCCTCATCTCAAAGCCATTGTAAACCCTTCATGGGGCCGAGCCATTCCTGGTCCTCAGTGTTGGCCAAGGGATCCCTCAAGTTCACTCAGGCTTGATCCCACTGCCTTTCCCTCCTAGGCATGTGCATCTCTACTAGGGGTTGGATGTAAGGTATGAGTGAAAGAAGGGACATGTGGATGGCCCTACCCTCGACCAGTAAAACAGATTCTCTAGGAGGTAGGGCGAAGCACTCATAGGGTTTCCCAGCTCCTTAGATGATTCCAATGGGCAACCAGGGTTGAGAGCCATTGCATTATGCCATGCCACCTGCCTCAGTGCCATTTCTAGTTTCTCAGAGTCATTCTCACGTCCCCTCCTTTATTCTTACTTTACATTCAACCCCTAGCATATCCTGTTGGACTTACCTTCAAAAATGTGTCCAGAACCCCACCACTGCTCATGGCCTCCACTACTACTATCCTGCATGCATCTCCTAGCTGGACCATTCAGTTGCCTTGTTTCTGATCTTCCTGCAACTATCCTCACCCTGCCCCACTGTCCTCTATCAATATAACAGCCTGATGATTTTGCAGTATATGTCAGATCATGCCATGCCTGGCTCCCATATCATCAGAGTAAAACTCAAAGTCCTATCCAGGGTCCACAATATCCTCTCTGATATGGCTTCCCTTCCTCTCTGGCTTCAGGTCCTACCAATTCTCCTCCATACTTTCTCTGCAGCCACGCTAGATGCTTAGCTATTATGGAGCATGTAAACAGTCTTCTGACCCAGGGCCTTTGCACTTGCTATTCTCTGCCTCACAGCTCACTTGTTCAGTTTCTTTGTGTCTGCTCACATTCCCCTTATCTAAGAGGCTGTCCCAGACTACCCATCTACAATAGCAGCCCCATACTGTGCTATATATTGGTCTCTCTCCCTGGAGAAGCCTTTACTCTCCATCCCTTCACCTTTCTTCTTGGCACCTAATACCACCTAATGTATTTATTTATTTATTTTGTCTGTCTGTCTTCACTAGAATGTCAGTTCCATGAGAGCAAGGACTTGGTTTTGTTCACTGTTCTCTCCCTAGAACCTGAAATAGTGTCTCTTCAATGATCATTTGTAGAATGAATGAATATTATGCAATGTTGTTTCCTTCCTTCCTTCCTTCCTTCCTTCCTTCCTTCCTTCCTTCCTTCCTTCCTTCCTTCCTACCTTCCTTTCTCTCTCTCTCTCCCTTTCTCTCCCTCTCCTCTCCTCTCCTCTCCTCTCCTCTCCTCTCCTCTCCTCTCCTTTCTTTTGATGGCATCTGGCTGTGTCACCCAGGCTGGAGTGCAGTGGTGCGATCTTGCCTTACTGCAACCTCCGCCTCGCAGGTTCAAGCAGTTCTCCTGTCTCAGCCTCCCAAGTAGCTGGGACTACAGGCACACACCACCATGCCCGGCCAATTTTAGTAGTTTTGGTAGAGACAGGAGTTGGCCTGGCTGGTCTCGAAGTCCTCACCTCAAGCGATCCGCCTGCCTCAGCCTCCCAAAGTGCTGGAATTACAGGTGTGAGCCACTGTGCCCGGCTGCAATGTTGTTTTCTAATATAAGAAATTAAAAGGGAAAATATGGCTAAGAAAAAGAAAATAAATCTATGGGCAAAGTTAATGCCTAGAATATGTTCCATATATCTCATATGTTTCACTAAAAGGCTTGAATGCAAATTTGGCTTTTGGCTTTTGGCTTTTAGCAACAAAGGTAAAAAGGAAGACAGCATTAATTGTAGAATTTAGTGACCATAAAAAAAAATAAGGCTGCTACACAAGTGAAACAGAGCTATTCTTAATACTAAGATAGAAGACACATGATCAATTTATTCCTCATTAGAGGATACAGTGTGAGAAAGTGAATAATATCCTTGAAATAAATACAGTGAATTTCTCAAAGTTCTTTGATCCTTGGAGACTGTGAAGTCAAGATTGTTGTTTGAGGGAAGTGCTCTATTTGCCTTTAACAGTATTTAAATATTTACATTAAACCTATATCTAGCTGCCAGATAAAACTTTTTTTTTCCTAAATTCCCCCGATATCCAGGTTTTTGTCCAATTCATCAACAAACCCTTCTGAGCATCAGAGAGGATGCCCTATACTACTGCCAAAGGAATTTGGATCCTCTCCAGGGTGACCAAACATCCTGGTTTTCCTGGGACAAGGGGGGTTACTGGGATGTGAACCTTTCCATGCTAAAACCAGGAAAGCTCAGGCACACTGGAATAAGTTGGTCACTGTACTATTTGTCTCTGATTTGTTGCCTTGGTTCTCTTGTGAAACATTCATGAAGTTAAAGAATGGATTACTTTGAGTCTTTGCAAATGGAGGCATGTAATGGTAGGTATGCTGAGCTCTTATTTTCTTTTTCTGACCCACACTTAGATAAATAGGGCAGAATTTGAAATGCAAGATAACATTCTGGAGCCCAAGATCAAGTGTTCAAAAATAAGTGAGAAGCCTGGGCACAATGGCTAATGCCTGTAAAGCCAACACTTTAGGAATACAAGGCAGGAGGCTCATGGGAGCTTAGGAGTTCAAGACCAGCCTGGGCAACATAGTGAGACCCCCGTCTCTACAAAAAAATTAAAAAAAATTACCTGGGCATATGGTGTGTGCCTGTGGTCCCAGCTACTCAGGAGGCTGAGGTGAAAGGATTGCTTGAGCTTGGGAGGTGAAGGCTGCGGTGAGCCATGATCATACCACTGCATTCCAACCTGGGCAACAGAGTGAGACCCTGCCTCAAACAAACAAATAACCACAACTGAAAAACCTAAAATGTAAATGGGTAAGCAGAAGGATATCAGGCAGTTTTGAAATGCAAAGGCCTACAGGTAGGCTCAAGTTAAGGGAGATGTACAGCACATGGTGACAGGAGAGCAGAAGACAAACAAGGCTCCAGGAGGCCAAGGAAGGAGAGAAGCCACTGTTCTCCTGGTGGTAGGCTGGAAAGCTACACAGGAAGGAAGCCTCCATCTGAGGACCGACCTCCGTGCTGGGTGTAGAGGCTGCTTTACTTTCAACTGTGAACAGGGCAGCTCAGCAGAGGCTTGTCTTATGCCATCTTAAACCCATTCAGAAATGGCAACAGTGGCCCCATTAGATATTTAAACAGGATGGGCTTAGGTTGTCATAGTTAGGTTCCCTGACCACTGGACCTGTTTCATAATTTAAAGTCTCAGGCTCTTTCCTGTGACTCACAGTGAAGCCTTGGGTTTCAGGAAATTGTTAAAGAGGTGTTCCTACGTCTTCGACTCAGTTATACACCTTCTAAAATATAGGGTAGATAAAGAAGGGGGAAAAAATGACTGTCTTTTAATTTCCACAAGTCCAGAGATGATGCTGATATTTAATAAATGGGTCTTCCAGTTTTTCATATGCATAGATATTTTTAAAACCTGGGGTGATATTATTTTATGTTATAACCTGTTTCTTCATGTATATGGTTTCTAAGCATAAAATATACACATAGACACACATATGAAATTAGAAGCACATTGTATACCTAGTTAAGGATCCTGCTTTCCATGTTTGTAATGTGCCAATTTTGCATGTCATTATTATGTCTCTTGGAAATATACCTTTTATGGTACACAATATTCCTTCATGTGGTGTAAAATGATCTGCTTAAGCATCTCTCTATTGGGTACTTTAACTCTTTTCAATTTTTTTATGTTAAATGTAACACCACAGCATTTTTTTTTTTCTTTTCTTTTGAGATGGAGTCTCGCTCTGTCACCCAGGTGGGAGTCCAGTGGCTCAGTCGCGGTTCACGGCAAACTCCGCCTCCCAGGTTCAAGCGATTCTTCTGTCTCAGCCTCCCAAGTAGCTGGGACTACAGGCGCATGCCACCACGACCAGCTAATTTTTGTATTGTTAGTAGAGACAGGGTTTCACCATATTGGTCAGACTGGTCTCGAACTCCTGACCTCAGGTGATCCACCCACCTCGGCCCCCCAAAGTGCTGGGATTACAGGTGTGAGCCACCACGCCTGGCCATGTGTTATTTTTAGTCCTAATTCTTCCTTTCTCTTCTTAGAACAAACCCCATCATGAAATTGTGGATGTCCTTCAGGTCTGTGCTTTTTATGCTTGTATTACATTTGACATCCCTGAAAACAATAGATAGTATTATTTTTTTGCATATTTTTTAAAATAGAAAAACATACCATTGTATATATTCTGCAGTTTCTCTTTTTATAAACTGAAGATTATACTTTTGAGATTTTTCCATTTGGATACTTAGATTTAGTTTTTTTAGTTGCCGTGTAATAGTCCAACGAGTGAATATATTCCATCATTTTACCATTCCTCTATTGTAACACCTGGTACTGCCTGATATTTTATTTTTATTTTTATTTTTATTTTTGTTTTTATTTTTATTTTATGACAGAGTCTTACTCTGTTGCCCAGGCTGGAGTGTAGTGGCACAATCTCGACTCACTGCAACATCTGCCTCCTAGGTTCAAATGATTCTGCTTCAGTCTCCTGAGTAGCTGGGATTACAGGCACATGCCACCATGCCCAGCTAATTTTTGTGTTTTTAGTAGAGACAGAGTTTCGCCATGTTGGTCAAGCTGGTCTCGAACTCCTGGCTTCAAGTGATCCCCCTGCCTTGGCCTCCCAAAGTGCTGGGGTTACAGGTGTGAGCCACCACTCCTGGCCATTGCCTGATCTTTAGTCTCAGAGACTTTCATTCTGTTCTCCTCCAGCCCACCATACACAGAGTACTGTAATCTCTCTGAAATGTAGTTGTAGATTGCATTTCCTGAGTGTAGTCTCTGAGCTGGAGACTAGGAGGAAGGAAATTTATTGGAGAGTATTCCTGCAGCCGACACTGGTGGAAGAGATGGGAAGGAAGCAGGATGGGTAGAGGGAAAAACTGGGCCATGGTACAGCCTCAGGAGGTCCCAGCCAACCCCACAGCAGCATCTGAAGCTGGAATGACCCTTTGAAGTTGCCTTGAGATGGGGTGAACATCTAACAGTCATTGGATGTGAACTGCCCTGGAAGCAGGTGTGGACTTTGGGCAAAGTGGTTCTCTTTAGCTGAGGTGCTTTCCAGAGAAAGCTGACCAGTGGCTGCATGTCCAGCAGCAGTGGAGGGAGGGCTCAGTTCTTCAGTCAACCTGAGAAGCACATCTCAGCATCCCCTGCGGTTGTCTTGTTACTTCACTGCCTAGAGAATCAGGTGCTTCCTGCAATTGTTTGGAGGGCTGAGATTTCCAAGGGAAACTGCGCCATGCATGGCCCTCTCCTCCAGTCCTACTGATCCAGGCCTTGGAGTGTTTTGTAGATCTGCTGCAGATTCTGTCCACTCACAATTTAGGAGTGTTTTTTCCTTACATCCTCACCCTTATTTGGTCTTATCTGTGCTCTATATTAAAAAAAAAAAGGTATTGAGTAATTGGCATATGGATTAATTTATTAATGAATTCATCTATTCATTCACAAGTATTTACCTAGTACCTTCTGTGCCCAGACATGGTTCTAAGGGTTAGAGTCACAGTAGTCAGAACTTATATTCTAAAGGGAAAGGCAGGCAGCAAGCTAACAGATTAATATCTAACATAATGATACATAGGCATATGTTAAATGAAAACAAAATCAGGTTACGGAGATAGAGAACGGGGGAGGGAAAGGGCATTATTTTAGATAGTGACCTTGATAGGCATTTCTGGCAAGGTGACATTTGCGCAGAGACTGGAAGGAAATGAAGGAGTGAAAAGTATGAGTATCTGAGAAGAGTGTTCTAGGCAGAAGGCCCAGAATGTGCAAATGTCCCAAGGCAGGAGAGAATCTGGAATGTTCAAGGAACATTAGAAAGGCCAAGGTGGCTGGAGTGGAGCGAGGGAGGGAGGTGTAGGAGGAGATTGTTCATAAAGACAGAGATATGGTTAGGATTTGTGTCCCCACCAAAATCTCCTGTTGTATTGTAATCCCCATAATCCCCACATGTCAAGGGGGAGACCAGGTGGCGGTAATTGGATCATAGCGGAGGTTTTCCCCATGCTGTTCTCACGATAGTGAGTTCTCACAAGAGCTGATGGTTTTTATAAGGAGCTCTTCCCCACTTTGCTTGACACTTCTCCTTCCTGCCACCTTGTGAAGGAGGTGCCTTGCTTCCCCTTTGCCTTCCATCATGATAGTAAGTTTCCTGAGGCCTCCCCAACCATGCTGAACTGTGAGTCAAGTAAATCTCTTTTCTTTATAAATTACCCAGTCTTGGGCAGTTCTTCATAGCAGCATGAGAACACACTAATATCAGCATCCAGAGTGAGATCAGGTAGGGCCCTGTAGACCATTGTCAGGACTTTTGTCTTTTACTTGCATTGAATAGGAGCCATGGTTGAGTGTGAGAATACAAGTGACATGATCTGACTTAGGTTTTAAAAGGAGCATCCTAGCAGCCATGTGAAGAATAGAAGCAGAAGGATAAGAATGGGAGCAGGGATTGCAGTCGTCTAAAAAGACGTGGCTGGACTGCATCTAGGGGGACTGGACACGTTCCACTAGGGGGTGTGCATAGATGGTGGGGAGGTCCCAGGACTGAGTTTTGTGGCTCCCAGCATGTAGAGGTCAGGAAGAGGGTGAGGATACAGGAAGAGAGGCCAGCCAGGCGGGAGGAAAACCTGAGATTGAATTGTTGGTGGAAACCACGTGAAGATGGCATTCTGAAAGGCAGGGAAGGACCAGGGGGGGTTAGACATTGCAAAGACCTCACCCTTCCCAATTTGCTACTGCTGATGTGGCGTTTTCCAGATTACAAGTTTTCAGTCATTTCAATTAGCATTTGGGAGGTAGGGGAATTAAACGCAAGCTCAAATCTAGATACTGATTGCCATTGTTGAAAGTGATCAAAGGGAATTCAATGATGTATTTTGAAGAAAGAGGCCACTGTATGGGGCTTTTCCTCTTTTTTTTCAAACCTGTCAAGGACTCTTTTCTGGATGTCAGTTTCAAGGCAGTTCTCTCACACAGTGGTGCCTGCCTTTCTTCCTAGAACCCTGCAACGGGAGATTTACGTACTCAGCCTTTTGTTCATCCTGGCTGCACTTGTCCACGGCATAGCGGTTTTTCTCCACTATAAACTACTTCTGCTGAATAACTTTGTTCTACTCGTCTTTACATCCCTCATGGCTTGAAGCCCAGTTTTCCACACTCAGTGCACTCTCATTATATATGGAATGTAAAATTTACTTTTTCTAAATATAATTTTTTTCCTTTATTAAGGCATCAATCCAGTTTTTGGCAGAGGATACACTGGGCTGTATTTATTGGCAATATTATTATCTATGTAAGCAAATAGAAAAGAAATCAGAGCTCTTTAGTGAGGTTCAAAGACAAGGAAGTCCCTGGAGTTCCTTTTGGTCTCTGCCTTTTCAAATTGCAGTTGAAACTATTATTCTGGGTAAAGAGAAACAGAACCCAGGGTTCCCTTTGAAGAAGGGAAACCTTGTGCTTCTTGCCTCTTGAGGACATCTACCAGCCTCTCTCATGCAGAAGGAAGGAGCACCCCTGTTTCCAATCAGATGTTAAGTTAGTCCCCTGCAGTATTTGAAAGAGTTTGCTTCTTTTTGTTTGGGAGACATAGCTAGCCTAACTAATCATCAGTCTGGGGCCAAGAGTCAGGCTTCCCCATATCACACACCCCTACAAGCCTGCTTCCTAGCAAAGAAGTGTGCCCTGAGGTTCAGTTTATTCTGGCTGGCTCACACTGCACAGTGCCCCAGCATGTTAAGAAAGGGAGAGAACAGAGCATCAGGACATGGGAAAATTATGACATCAGACTCTGGGAAAGTGACCGAAAGCCTCCACAGACACATAAGTTAGTTCATATTTTTGTAAAGTTTACCACTGCTTTCATACCCTCACATTAGTTCACTTGAGCTGCCAAGATCCCAAGTAGATTAGGCAATATCCATTTCCATTTAAGACAAAAACTGTCTGCATTTACTTTTGCCTGCTAGGAGATTGGTATATTTCATACTAAGTGATGGCTTTTTTTTTACTTTAATTTTAGGTTCGAGAGTACATCTGCAGGTTTGTTATATAGGTAAACTTGTGTGATGGAAGTTTGTCATACAGATTATTTCATCACCCAGATATTAAGCCCAATACCCAATAGTTATCTTTTCTGCTTCTCTCTCTCCTCCCACCCTCCATCCTCAAGTAGACCCCAGTGTCTGTTATTCCTTTCTTTATGCTCATGAGTTTTTATCATTTAGCTCCCACTTGTAAGTAAGAACATGTGATATTTGGGTTTCTTTTCCTGCATCAGTTTGCTAAGGATAATAGCCTTTGGCTCTATCCATCTTCCCAAATGACATGATCTTATTCTTTTTTTTATGGCTGTGTAGTATTCCATGCAGTATATGTATGGCATTTTCTTTATCCAGTCTATCATTGATGGGCATTTAGGTTGATTCCATGTCTTTGCTAGTGTGAATAGTGCTGCAGTGAACATTCACATGTATGTGTCTTTATGGTAGAATTATTTCTATTCCTCTGGGAACATACCCAGTAATGGTATACACCATTCAATCTGTCAGTTGAGGCTAAAATCATCTCAGGACCCTACTGGGGCTTACAGATCTGCTTCCAAGCTCATCTGCGTGATTGGTATGTACACAGAGGAATAGATATCATTCTGCCATAAAGACACATGCACGTCAATGTTCATTGCAGCACTATTCACACTAGCAAAGACATGGCATCAACCTAAATGCCCATCAATGATTGACAGATTGAATAAAGAAAATGTGGCACATATATACCATGGAATACTCAGCGGAATAGGTATGTTCTTATACCTGGGGATAAGAGTGATATCCTATTCTTGGGATACCAAATAGATAACCTGGGTTATCTATTCCTGGAATCCTAGGAATAGGATACAGAAACCTGGGTCGAATGGTAGTTCTGCCTTTAGCTCTTTGAGGAATCACCATACTGCTTTCCACAGTGGTTGAACTAATTTAAATTCTCACCAACAGCGTATGTGTCCCTTTTTTCCATAACCTTGCCAGCATCTGTTATTTTTTGACTTTTTAGTAATAGCCATTTTGACTGGTGTGAGATGGTGTCTCATTGTGGTTTTGTGACTTTTTGTTTGGACACCTTACTGAGGTGAGGTTGAGAAAGACAAAGCCCCCTAAGCATAGCCTAAGTAGCAGGGGTGAGTTGAGAAACACGAATTTTTTTGTATTATCTTGGAGAAATCTAGAAGCCTGGAAATTAGAGACACTTGGCATACACCCATTTTATAGATGGGGTAGCTGAGCTCAGAGAAGTTAAATAATCTGCCTAAAATATTTTAGAAATTTGAGTAAGAGCCTTAGACCTTGGCCCAAATCTTCTTTCTGCTTTGGGTTGTTCTCTGCCCCTTCCTTCCTTCCTTCCTTCCTTCCTTCCTTCCTTCCTTCCTTCCTTCCTTCCTTCCTTCCTTCCTTCCTTCCTTTTTTCTTTCTTTTTCTTCCTTTCTTTCCTTTCTTTTTCTTTTCTTTCTTTTCTTTTCTTTCTTATTTCTTTCTTTCGAGATGGAGTCTCATTATGTTGTCCAGGCTGGATTCAAACTCCTGGGCTCAAGTGATCCTCTTGCCCCAGGCCCCCGAAGTAGCTGGAACTACAGGCATGCACCACCATACCTTGTTTCTGTCCTGCTTACTTGTTATACAGGTGGTCACCTTTTGTCTCTTCCTTCCTAGGCTCTGACCACTTCTGTTTGGGCTATGGCCTCACTTTATTGAAGTGCAAAATAAACAGAATGATATGGTGGGTTCCTAAGTGACAATTTACTAAACTACTGTGAACACTCTTATTCTCAAGGGAAGAGCTAGAGCTCATCATGAAAGTGTGGAATTGGGGTGAGGGGAGCAAGGGAAGCACTGGTTTGGGAAGCAGGGGACTTGGGATCTTGCTTGGTCTCTGCCCCATCGCATTGTTTGATCCTGGGCAAGTCACTTCTCCTCTGTAGATCTCCCTCAGTGAAGAGGTCAAATGAGTTAATGTCTAATGTCCTGTGAAATATCTCTCATCATTCCTCCTAGTATCTGCAGATCACCCATCTCAGTTTGCTTGAGACTCAGAGGAGTTCTCAGGATACAGACTTTCTGTTTTAAAACTGGGACAGTTCCGGGCAAACTGGGATGAGTTGGACACCCTGGTAAGCCTAATCCTCCCAGAGCCATTTGGATGGGTGTGGAGCCAGTCTCCCAGAGGGTGCCCTATGATCCTCACCACCTGCTGTTAACAATCTTGTGTAGTCCCACACTGTACCGAGGTTGGTTGGGATAACCAATAGCATATGGCAGAAGCAATGGTATGTCACTTCTGAATTTAGGTTATAGTGTCTTCCATCTGTCATGAGCTCTGCTGTCTTAGTCAATCTCTCTCTGTCTCTCTGATTCTCTGCTGTCTTAGTCAATCTCCCTCTGTCTGTCTGATTACTCACTCTGTGAAAAGCTAGCTGCCATGCTGTGAGCAGCTCTGCGCAGAGGCCCATGTGGTGAGGAACTGAAGTCTCTGGCCAATAACCAGAAAGGAACTGAGGCTTGCCAGTAATCATGCAGATGAGCTTGGAAGCAGATCCGTCAGCCCCAGGAGAGTCCTGAGATGATTTTGCCATCAATTCAAATATTGACTTCAATCTCATGAGCATCCTAATCCTGAACCTCCAGCTAAACAACTTCCAGATTCCTAGACCTCAGAAACTGTGAGATAATAAATGGTTGCTATTTTAAGCTGCTAAGTTTTAGGGTAGTTTATTAGATAAAATAGATAATGAGCAAATAAGTTGTTATGAGAAAATTCTCAGAAAAAAAACAAACAGAATTCCAATACTCTTATATGGACAGGACAGGGACTTATTTCCCTGGCTATAGTCAATGGTTTGGGATAAGCATGTGATCTAGGACTGGTCCAGTCAGAATGAACTTGGAGATACTGGCACACAAATTCTCTTTTCTGTTTGGCTTTTGGTGCTAACTTGTGAGCCATAAGAACAGAGCCTGGAACTGTCCAGGATGGCGTGAGGTATGGAGGTGAGAGGGTAGAGGAGGACAGTGGAGGTGATCTTGTGAAAGCAAAGTAAGCATGGATTCTAGTCATGTGTGAGTCCCAGGTGAGACTGTACCTGAAGTAGACCCTTGGCCAGTGCAGCTATATATCCCATCTACTCCCTGTTGTTTTAACAAGTTGAGTTTGATTTTCTGTCCCTAAGGATATCTGTCTGAGTCAGTGACTATTTCCATTTCATAGGTGAGGAAACTGAAGTTCAGAGCAGTGAAGTAACTATCCCAGGGTCATGTAGCTAACAAGTGTCAGAGTCGGAATTGGCTCCAGGCCTTTCTGACAGTAGAGCACTTGCTCTTTTTATAAAGCCATTCTGGCCGATGAATTAGCTTCTGAGAACTCTGGTTTCTAGGAGCTTGAAATTCCTGGAAAGATTGAATAGATCAGGATGAAAAAAAGCTATGAGGCAGGCAAAGTTCATTCAAAATGAATGAGTAGCTCCTTTTTGTGTTCTGGCTGCCATCCTTGACCGAGGAAATGACCAGGCCCCAGAGAGCCTGTGCATGAGCATGTTTTCAGTTTTCAGTGGAGGTCTGAGAGCAGAGCCACAGCATCTCCAGCAGGTTTTTAAAAACTTTTTTTCTGGCATTGGCTCTGGAGCAACAGCAAAGCAACCTACAGAAGGTATATGAGTTTCTATAGGCCAATGAGTTTCTACAGGCCAGTGTTCTAATATGAGAAAAGTTTATGTCTTGCTTATAAAAGCCCCCTGCAGATGTTTCTGGTGGGACAGCTCTTCTGGGCCAGCTTCCATATAAGCACTGACTCAGTAGTTCAGCCACCTTCAACACTTGGCCTCCAAGTTACTATGGAGGGAGAAACATGAGTATAGAGGAGGCACCTTTATTTCTAACTGCTCTGGACTGAAAGTGATGCATCATGATGGTTCACTTTGCATTGGTGAGAACTCCTCATATGGGTTCATTTAGATGTGAGTTGGGAGATGCAGCTTAGCCACATGCCCATAAAGAAGGAATGGGCTTGGTGAGAATCCACCAAGGTTGTGCAGTTTACACCCAGCAGAAGTGGGTGGCTAGAGCCAAAATCTAGACCTTGTTTCACTTGTCACGTTGTTTTCCCTGGTACAGGGTCACATCAACCCAGAGGAAAGGAAACCTGTTTCTTCTCACAAAGGGATAACTTTTGTTTCCCTCATGAGTCAACTTGAAGGATAACTTTAAAAAATTGGTCCATGCAGAAGACTGTCTTTTTCCAATTTGTGTAAGGGAACTATATAAGTTTACTGTAGCTCTGGGTATCCTCAGCCCACAGATCTGGCAGGCAGCTTGCAGCCCATCTTCAGAGTAGGACCAAGAGTCCAGTCAGACTCGGGTATTTCCACACTAGCTGTCTTTGAGAATTCCATCAAGTAGATAGAGAACTTCTGATTCAAGGGATTTTATAGAGATTACAATCTTTTTCAAGCTTTATAGAATGTCTGACCTAGGATTGGTTTTAGAGGTTATGTCCTTCTCCTTCCTAATTTTGCAATTGAAGAAACAGTGTCCATCATGTGTTTGCTGTTATTGTTGTTATTGCTATTATTATTACTGCTTCCATATGAGAAGCATATGGGGGTCAAGTCTCAGATCTGTATTCTAAGGGAAGATCGAGAGTCCCATTTTTCTCTGTCCCTACTATTTTGGTGCCCGGTAGATTATGAGATAGAAATCTTGGTGCTGCCGATATAAGCCCATCTTCAGATGGGTAATCCCGATGTCTACCTGAATCTGAGAATTACTATCTTTTATCAGTTCTGAAAAATTCTTAGATATTATATTTTTGTACATTTCCTATCCCCATTCTCTCTTTTTGTAGAGTAGCTGCTCTTTCTGGAACCCCGATTACATATATGTTAGACATTTTCACTCTCTCTTCCATGGCTGCCAACCTATCTTTCATATTTTCGTATGTTCTATTTCTGTATATTTGTATGTACTTTTCTGCATAATTTCTCCCTTCTGTTTTCTAATTGACCCATTTATTTTTCTTCAGCTGTGTCTATTCTGCTGTTCAAACTGTAGATGAATTTAAAACCTTAATTTGCCCTATTTTTTACTTCAGTTTTATCTTTTCTTCATAACTACTTACTCCTTGTTTATAAACTCTTGTTCATTTATCATATTTTGGCATCCACTTACATTTGCTTTATGTTATGTAAATGATAATTCAATATTTGTAGTCTTGGTGGGTCTTATTCTGCTATTGGTGATTTCTGCTGTCTTTTACTCATGATGGCACATTTCTAGCATGTTTTACAGTTTATGATTGGGAAAATCTTGGGGCCTTATCCACAGAACAGTTTTGAAGCTTGGTTCTAACACATATTCATAAAGAGACCATATGAATTTCCTTTTACCAGATGTATAAGAGCACTACTAACTTTTGGCCCGGTGTGGTGGCTCATGCCTGTAATCCCAGCACTTTGGGAGGCCGAGGAGGGCAGATATCACTTGAGGCCAGGAGTTGGTGTGCAGCCTGGCCAACATGGTGAAACCCCATTTCTACTAAAAATACAGAAATTAGTTGGGCGTGATGGCACACACCTATAGTCCCAGCTTCTTGGGAGGATGAGGCAGGAGAAATACTTGAACCCAGGAGGCTGAGGTGGCTCCACAGCACTCCATTCTGGGTGACAGAGTGAGACTCTATCTCAAAAAAAGAAGAAAAAAAAAGCACTACTAACTTTTAAAGGGTCACTTTAAATGTTTAAGCATTTAAAAAAAAAATCACTTTACCCATGCCTGTGTCCTGAATGGTATTGCCTAGGTTTTCTTCTAGGGTT